>NC_134327.1:5178866-5507200 GCF_964195595.1 Calonectris borealis
GTGCCTCCCCCATGGCCATCTGATTGGGACACCTATCACTGTGCCCAAGAACGTGGGCTGCTCCAGTATGCACATATGTGCTGCTGAGCAGTGACCTGAGCAACTATAACTGACTGGGCTGAGAAATAGCTGAGGAAAAAGTTAATGTAAAGAAATACTTCCTTTTTAGTTCGAGTACAGTCCATCTGGTTCTCGCCAGAGTGCTTCTGCACATGGACAGGTCAAACAGAAAATCTCCTCAGTCAAACCACGGCAGAAATACAACTGTTCAGTCATGAGTGTGACATACCCGCTACGTTGCTCTTACAAACTTGATTGAACGTCTCACAGTCCTTCAGCTTTTTCCCACAACTTGAGGTCTTGATGGCAGATGCATTTTCCATCTGACGGCACAGATGACAGGCCACAGCCCCAGACACAGCCCTTTGCACAAACAGCTCTCCACCTTGTAAGTGCAGAGCAAACCAGGGCAGGGGAATGCCTGGCTAAAAGAAATAAGCAGTTTTATTTAGGTTTTGCTTCCATTGTGAAGCCCGTCAGCTGCATATCCAGTTCTTTGATCACCTGTTTGTGCCAGAAGAGCAGGAGCTGAACTTCCCCAGATCACAGGGGAGCCTCTCCTCATGCTGCTGCTCCTCATCAGGCCCATCCGAACCCACACTGCAGTTCCCCAGGGTCTAACCACACATTGTCTACCCTAGATTTCTTCACTTTCTCTGAATGCTATCCTCCCAGTTTCTCCCACATCTTCTGTTTTGGACACAATGACCTACCACGGGGGTGTATGACTCCTTCCCTCTTCGGATACTTCAGACGTCTTCCCATGCGCTCAGGCTGGACTCCTCAAGCTGGTCCCATCAGTTCTTGATACAGCCAACTGGACAACTCCAAAGATGCATTTTGAGTCCCAGCTCTGTCTGGAAGGTTCAGCTGAGCAGGCCTGGCCATAGGGCAAGTGTTGAAAAGAAGGATCAGAACGAGTGCTTCGGGTAAGCAGGAATTTCTATCAACTCGCATTTTGGTGGATGGGTTTATGTTATCTAAAATAACTGAGCAGACGGTTTTCAACATGAGAAATCCATCAAATCTACCTGGTGATACGCAGGGAGCACAGATGAATGAGAACAAGAAACGTTATTTAGAAAGGGGAAAAAAAGGAGTCTGTAATGCCAGAGAGCAATGGAGGAATGCGTTTCCAGGACAGGGTGTTAATGGGGAGTTGCAATGAAAAATGATTAAAAGCTGGTGGAAAATACAGGCAGCGCAAAACTGATGTTATCAGGCTCAATTTCATTTCAGTCATTCAAGGTACTGAATCAGAGTTATTATAACAACCAGTCAATGGTCTCAATAGTTTTCCCTGCCTGCATGTTTATTATCAGGTTTTTCAGATTAAGGCAAGAATAGTGAGCAGCTCATGTTAAAATACAAGGCTATGAGCACATTTTTCATAGGTTATAAAAACTGTATTTGCCAGGCTTCAAGTTGCCACATTGCAAGGAAAGGAAATTAGAGAGTGTAAATCCATTTGCAGCTGCACTTTATTCCAAAAGTAATCATGTGGGGAAATGCAAGGATTTTAAAACATCTACTACATGGTACATCCACACTGGGGAAAACAGATTTTCAAAGTTTTTCAGCCTGACACAGAAGTCGATGGAGTCAACAGCATCCTCGGTACCTGCCTGTGCAATACACACACTTTAGCTTTTTTCTTACCCTGCACACACGAGCTGAACACAAAATCTGACAAGGCCTTTCATACCCATCACTTACAACCAACCCTGGCACTGTCTGAACTGAAAGTTTTTGTTCCCTGTGCAACCTGTCCTTTTTTTTTTTTTCCAGGACCTGAATTCAGTGTTAGAAGAAAGTAAGTAGTTCATTGTTCACAGCTTAACTGATGTATTTCTGCACCGGCACCTGCGTAGACAGTTTCTCTCACAGGTATGAAAGGACATAACATCAAGGATGGCTGAATAGAAACCAATCCCTCTGATGCTCCACCGCAACTAGGACAAACCTGATGCCAACAAGACAACCACAGGTGAGAGAATGCGTCCCTTCGCACGAGGCTGAAATTTAGTGTCACGTCACCTGTGGACAAACCCCGAGGTGGTCCTGCCATCCCCACATGCCAGGTCCTCATTTCATTAGCTGTTGTTGGAGATCTAACATAGAAGAAATACATATTTGAAGACAGGTGCCAACATTTTCAAATTATTTAAAGGGCCATGGCATATGTGAAGACAACGTTGCCAGAGTCCACTGCGTATATAAGGCTCCTAAAATCTTATGATGCTGCCTCTGTCTACAGTGCGTATTCCCAGGAGGAGGTAAGGTATCACAGGAGAAAGGGTACTGGGGAAAACAAACAAACAAAAAAACTTGAAAGAAAAATTAGGTGTTATTTATTCTAAAAACCTCGTTCTTCAAAAGAAAAACACTTGATTTTGTTGAGAGCTAAACTTCTTGCTGACTAAGAAATTTGTCACATGTGTCTTTTTCTTCCCCTCTATACATTTGAGGACAGCAGGGTGCCCATGTGTTGAGACAACATACTCAGGCCTCATCATATTTTACTTGAAATTATCTTTCACAGAGCTGGAAACGTTGAAGACAAGACAATTTCAAAATTCGTTAGGCTGAGCTAGACTAGCTTCACTAATGTAATAAAACTTCAAAGTACAGGCTTTATTCCATCTGTAGCAATCAAAATGTAAATAAATACAAGAATTCAAATAATTCAACCAAATATCTGGGGGAATTGTATCACTTTTGGGAAGTGTAACACTTACACCAGCCCATGAGGGAACAGAAAACTGGCTCGCTCACACTCAGGAGATTCATCTGAATCAGATGGCAACACTATTGAATTAGATGGTGCGTAGCAGGACGGCTCTATACCTCCCAATATTCAGACCCTAAATCAATATTGCTGTTGCACAATATGTTGTGCAGCATCTCTTATTCAAAATACAATGTCTTTATTCAGCAGTTGGAAGCATTTATCAGTGTAAGGAGGGCTTTTCTTCTGCTAGCTGTATGGGCTGAATACTGACTATTTCCCTTATTTAACTGAGACATTGAGTGGGGCGCTGCCAGCTTAGATGCTACACTAATAGCAGCTGCCATGTAGCTGCTCCATCCTGTCCCAAACATTCTCATGCTCTTTCTGCACCGGGAAACAAGTCTCAGTAGCAAATACCACCTCTTACTCAAGTTTCAGTACTCCCGACCCAGAGTTTCTTCTGGGATTTTTTTTTCTTTGAAACAGCCATTCAATACTTTATTTTCTGCCAGTGGATGGACAGCTTCTTCACCCTATTGAGTTACCCAGTGACACCCATTCCTCCTGCTCCTCCCTCTCACCTGCCAGTTCAACAAAGGGCTCCATGAAAAGATGCATTGGGTTTTTTTGGCACAGGCTGTGCAGGGAAGGCAATTAAAAGACATCACAATATTAAAATAAGACTGCCGCCATCTTTCGTCCACAAAGAGATCTTTAGTTTGATTGGTGGACCATTAAAATGCAGGCCCTTAATGAAGAGTAACTCTGGCACAAAGATCATTTTTGGAATATGAATCAACTCTTCTGATTAAATCTCCGAAACCATTATTACAGGACTTTTCTTTTTATAACCTATCTCATTAAAAAAATATTTGGATCCCTCTTGTTATAGTTAGCTCAAGTTCTCTCATTAAGTCCTCTTTTACAGTCATTTTTCTCATGCTGAGGCTCTTAAGGGGAAACAAAGCTGTTTCCTCCAAAGAGCTTTTCTTTTGTGCCCCTTGTAAGAAGGACAGAGTGAAAATGTTCAGGACAGCTGCTCTGCACTGTACACAACCAGCCAGCCAGCAAGCCAGTGAAAAATGAAGCCAGAAAAGGAGCTGAAGGGAAACCAAAGAGGTGAAGTGACTCACAAGATCCCATGACATGGTAATGCCGGGACCAGCATTAGAAACTAGTCTTTGAGACTCCCAGTCCAGCAATCTATTTTGCTCCCAACCAAAAATAAAGCAGGACTTTCATAAAATCTTACTGTCAGGGAAGCACAAGATTTTACATCTTCATCCAGGACATATTAGCAGCATGTAAAGTGGCCAGCTATCCCTGGCACCGGGCGCTGTCCAGGTCTGTTCGACACACACAGGCAATGTTCCTCTGGCCTTACCGACCACTGAGCCACCTGTTCCCCTAAAAATCATTCATATGATTGCTGCTAAAATCAGCAAAAAAGTGTCTGTGTTGCTTCTAATATCAGCAAATAAGGGTCCTCTAACATTAGAGAGGATTTGAGAAGCTCTTTCTTTACAATATGCATGCATACGCACACGTGCACACACACTCAGAACCAGTCTCTAAAATATCAGCAGCCCTGACTTAGTCTCAGTAACAGTCACATTTCTAGACTGCTCAAGCCCCACAATGCCTGGTAAAGACTAAGAATCCAGGACCGGCTTTTCCCCGGGTTCCACCAGTATGATGAAGCCTGTGGGAACACTTCGCAATTAGGAGGATTGGAGCGTTCCTGGGTCGTAATTGGTTTTGTGCCCATCAGCGCAGCCGTTCGTGCACGGGCTGCCAAGCCAGAGTTACTCTGCGTGCTCACTGGGGTAATAGACTGCAGTTCACTCTGAGTTAATTTGTATTTAATTCATCATGGGTTGCCTGTGCGTAAATAACTACATCTCAACTTCCTATCTAAAATCATGGGATTTTGTTGTTACAACATTGAGACAAATACAGTATGGCATTACAATCAGACAGACAGCAAGAGGGTAAAAGTATCACACTGCAGATAACCTCACATCCTACTTTTTCTCTCAGCTTCAGGAAGAAGAAATGTTTCCACAGAAGTATGCAGAACCAGCTGGGGAATACACCGATGTGAGCAATGAGCTGGCAGCTCTGGTTCATACACTCTCCAATCTACCCACCCGCTGCTCTGAGAAATATGTAAAAATACCATGATCGAACAGGGCTAGTTTCACCGTTGCCTCTATTTCTGCCTGTAAGACCGGTTCTGCTACCTGCGTACACCTCCCCAAAGAAGTAAGCTTGCAATTTTTTTTAGACTGCAGTGTGAAAGAATTGAAGATGTGTGCCATTTTCTCAAGGCATCAATATTTAATGCCTTTCTTGATACCCTAAACTGTGGGTTTCTCATTCTCTGACTTCAAAGCATTTGGTGGTCTAACCCAGTACATCACATTACATAATCAAGCTTTTTTTTATGCTGAATATTAATTCAGAAAGTCCTCAGCACATGGAATGTAATACCACAACATGCAGGCATTCAGGCCATAGAAGCATCTAAATCTATCTGGCATCCCTTAAAACACACAACTCCTAGCCCTAGCACTGGTCTGTAGATGACTTGTCATTTCTTTGCTATTCCAAGCTAGATTGATTTGAAGGAGATCTAAAATGACCTATCAGACTCAAATATTAAGGGAAAAAAATATGCTAGTGTTCAGAAATGCCAGAAAATACATATATACAAGGAGAAATAATTTAAGCTATCCAAATGTTTTGAGTGCAAAAATAACAGCTGAAAAAAAAGGTTATGGATGACATTATGCTTTGAATACTGAAATCGTCTTCTCATTGCAGCGTGGCAGTGCAGAAATAAATGAAATGTTATTTTTTATAGAGACAGAAATAGGAGAGAACATGGAGATTACAATGCTTTTAACTAAGGCATGGAAATGTGCTGACCATGCAAGTCTGGTTCAAGGTGCAGCTCACACTTCCATGATGTTCTAGCAGGAACAGAAATGTAGAAAACTGTTAGTAGACAGAGAGAATGGAAAATAAGAAGGAAGGTGACAATATCAGAGCTGTTTTGTTCAGAGAAGAGATAAGTGAAAGCAAACAGAAGTACAAATATAGTTCAGGTCACATTGGGTGCTCCCATTTGTGAAGATAATAGTGCGTCCATGTGAAGGAGCAGCAGTGGATTTAAAGCTGAGCAGAACAGGACCTGATTATCTTCCAGAAATCATTCCAGCATTTCTATTTAGGGTAAAAATCTAAATGGTGTAACAATTTGAGATCTGATTTTTCATTAAAGAGTTTAATAAATTATTTTTTTGGTTGGTTAAGACTTACTGTGAGCTGTTCTTGCAGGTGAGAGGCATGTTCAAAGAGATTTGCACCATTTTTTGCAGGATGCTTGGAATTGTCTAGTCCTATTTGAAAGTTTCTTCCATAGCAAAACCCCTCAGCATCATCCCCGCCCCTATTTTTAAACTTAAGCTCTTCACACACATTTACATATAAAATAAAAAGGGTAACAGGAATTAACATGCTCTGCAGTTTTCAAAGCCCACATTAGGAAACGTTCACTGTGGCTAAATCAATGCAACAGCAGTTTTGTTCTCAGAGGAAAATCAAAGTTATTCTAGTCATCCTCATTCCTACTACTTTTATTGTCTCCAAGGTACACAAATGGTTCTTCTTTTATAACTGCAGTAAAGGAACTCAGAGGCATTTCAGCTACCAGGAGAATTATACAATTTGCCATATTTCTGTTGCTGGGAAAGGGGAAGGTAAAATCAGCATCATGATATTATGATACAACAGCAGAAGCTTTTTCTTCATTTGGCAAACCTCTCGACTGATAAAACTATACCATCCTGGAAATTGGGAGTAAAACCTGTCCAAAGTCTCTGTTTTCCCTTGAGAATAGAGAAATGCCTGCTATGGTTCCTACTTGATTTGCTTTTCCCTGTGCAGGACGGAGGGAGAGAGCTGCTCATAACCAAGCCTCTGAAGTGCCAAACATCATTAGTCCCCAAAGTAATTAGTGGAACTACGCAATTCTGTAATGAGAAGGTCTTAGACTTTCAAACCTGGTTAATATTGTATTTCTTCTCTCTAGAGCCCTGTACTCAGATTTTCTGCTCTTTGTATCTTCCATGGCTCTTTACATACAGTGTGAAATGTTACTGGCGTGACCGCCAGTATGCTGTATACGTGGTCTTTGAAAAGGTTCAATGATCTCACTAGATGTGTCACGTCTAACGAGCAGGCTAAGGTCCACTCTAAAAAGAAGCGAAAGAAAACACCAGACCTTGTGCTTTTTTAGCACAAAGGGGATTTTAAGGATTATTGCTGTAAAATTACACCTGGGGCTCCATGGAGACCACTGGAAAATGTCTTTGACCTTGCAGTAACCTTGTGTAAACAATGTTAATCATGATTATCTTCTATATTACTGCCCCTGTTGCCTACTGCAATGCTAAGAAATGTCAGTGCATTAAAATTGTTGTTGCCATAGTTAAGGAACGGTCATCGCTTACATTATAAACATAGATTATTTTTAATAAGTAAGATTTGAGCATACTGATTTGAGCAGAATGCAGTCAACCTCTGTAATGATCATCCTCTGTGAGCTAACTAGTGGCAAATAAATAAACAAATAAACAATCAATAAATTACCCCCACAGAAAGCTTTTTGGGGAACTTCTAGAGAGAAAATATGGAAATCAATGCAGAGACTTTCAGTGTGTGGAATTTTCTTTCTTCAGTGGAAAGAAGGACCCAGTTACAAGCTGTGCTGTACATGGGGAGATACCTGCTGAAGTAGACTGCCAAGCGGAAGAAGAACAGCAGTGGCAGAGGATCACACAATAGATCCAATGCAATTTGTGGAAGCCATGAGGGAGCTGATGCCATTTGTAAACTGTTGGAAGAAGCAGAGAGGCAAGTGGCTAGTGTGATCAATGGGAAAAACTCACCATGACAAGTAGGGTAGATGGTGTTTCTGTTTATAGAGATGAGCAGACTTCAGCAGTTGGCCTTAAAACAGGTCGTTTTGCATCCAAATTACAGGAAGACACATGTGTTCATACCGGGTGAATTGCTCAGTTTGCTATGAACGCTGCTGGCAGTGCTATGCACAATATGTCAGACTTAAAAAGCTTCTGTTTCCCTGTCATCACTTAAATTTTATTTTTTTTCAGTAAGCAAAGTCTTAGAGGACTGATAGTTGCCATAGACACATCAGAAAAGACTCAAACGACCTGGGAGAATATGACTATCTTTGAACCAAATTGCAAAGGGAATCAAAGCTGAAGCTGAGATGACTCACAGACGAGAGAAATCAGCTGCGCTGGCAGGTAGAGCTGGAGGAGCAGCCCGGATACAAACACCGGCCCAGCCGGAAGACAGGAGTCAAAATGGTATTTCCAGGCCAGAATACAGGGGCTGTTTCCTCCATCACCCGTTTCCTATAGAGACTCCTGTTTCTTTTACGTGACTGAAGGACTTGAATGGGCCTTTGGTGGTCATCACTGTGGGTGAACCATTCAGAGCCATTCAGATCACCATGTGTTATTGTGCAGAACAGATTAACTTGTCCATTGGATAGATAAAGATTTAAGATCGGGTAAAGATTCAATAACCTGGGCACATTTCATTTTATTTCATGAAATGGGGATGTTTAGATAAAAATAGAGTGGGGTCCCTTTAAAATGGCTTTCTAGCAGAGGACAATAAGCCCAGCAGTCCTTACTCATTAAAAACCTCATTAAGGACAGAATTCCAGTTTTATGTCTCTCATATTACCTGTGCAGTCATGTTTATCTTGGGAACAAATAAATGGGACTGTTCTGCTGTGAGACATCTGTGAGTAACCTTTCACCTCCTGTCTGTTATTTTTATATTCAACACAAAGCACATTTATCAGAATGATGCTGTGGATTTATATAACAACTTTCATCCCATTGCCTCGAAGAACATTATTTTAATTGCCAAGGGTTTGTTTATGCCCATTTTGTGGAATAAAGGAAGACTTTCATTAGCTGATCAGACATCCTGGATAATGGGGTCCTACAGAACCACTTAGGAGTGCTGTGTGAACCTTGCTCTTTTAGCTCCCCTAGCCACACAAATGGTCAGATCTTTGAAAAGATTTTGATTGCTCCACTGAAATCTCTATTTTGATTTAAGTCTTGATTAACCAGAACGTTAAACAAGCTTGCTGATATCAAAGTTGCAGAAGATGTGTCACATCTCTGCCATTTTCTCATGCCCTGGTTTGCTGTCCCCCATCCTCACCTGATGGACCTCCGAGAGCTCTGCCACACCAGGAGCACTCCACACGCCCAGCTCTCCAGCTCTTCTCAGGGATGGCATCGTTCTTGGCAGGACACCTCCTCCTCCTTGGGCTGGATGGTGCCTCCACAATCGCCCAAAACGCTCCTGCATCTCTGCAGCCACGATCATCTCTTCATGCAGGCCCACCGTGTTTTGTGCATCTAATGTATTTTAGAACACGGGAAAATGGTGCCACAGGTTAACAGGCCATCCTTAACTTAGCTCCTACTGCTCCCTCTGTTGAGGGAGCATCATTCAAAGTAGAATTCTCACACTGAACGAATTTTTCATAAGTTAATTGCCTCCGTCCTCTTCATGAATTAAACTGGGAACATCAAGCACATACTGTCAGCTTTAGCTTCAGGTGTCTTCACGTTTAGATAATTTCTAACAGCAAAGGATGGCTCAAAACATGTGGCTGTTAACACCTTTCAAATCAAATCAACTACTAACAAAAAAACAAAGGTAAGCCTTACTCATAGATGACACTTCATCTTGTACCATTTAACAAGGAAGACAGAAAGAATGATACCATGTTCATTTTCATATCAATTGGCAGAAATTATCTTTATTAGAAAAATGATTTTTTCATATATTTACAATTTATACATCATGTTATACTTGGCACGTGTGTTTTCCCCAAATAGTTATATACATTTCGGCACACACAGACATTCAATTCCCCCATTCCCTAATGTTTTTCTACATATTTAACAAAAATGAAGAACACATTACAATTTGTAAGACAACCATAATAATTATATATTTCTCTATTGTAAAAAGTTTGAAGCAAACATTTTTTTTAGATATGTTTCAAAATATTTATACAGTATTAGCACTCAGTCATGCACTGGGTTAAAATATGGTCAGGGTGAACTGCTGTGAGACGGTATGCGTAACGCGGGCGAGAAGTGTGTGACTCCTTCAAGCTGCAATGTGTGCTATTGGGCAGCTCCAGCTACCACCAGGATTTCAAAGGCAGGGACTGATGGGAGCAGGGGTAGCCGGGTGTATGCGTATCTCTGTAACACGACAGTTAAAACTGTGTGTGTACAGACACTTGTGTGTCAAAATTCACTTCCGTTTGCTAAACCTATCTAATAAAACAGGCAGTAATTGGAATGTCAAAACTAGTTTTTAATTATTCTCCTTTTCCCCAAACCCTTTCTTTTGAAGAATCCGTTAGACTATGAATTTTATAATTAAATTCTGGATTCTCTTAAAAATTAATTATTTCATGCTTGATTCCATTTCATTGATATTCTTTTATTTCTACTCTAACATCCTGATTTATTTCCCCCAGTGTTAAGAGGTCTTCAGACCTCTACTATCCTTTGCTAGCAATTGGAAATTTATGACTTGCCCTTTGGTTTGAAATACTACACTCTTGGGAGTGTTACAGTAAATTGCACTAGTAAAAAACAGAAGTGATAGGCTTTTAAATTTATTGTGTATGGAATCAAATGGTTCCAAGATTTCTGGTAAGATGTTATTGACGGAATGCAAATTTCTTCTTCTGCAATGTAGATTAGTGCTCAGTACAAATTAGTACACTTGGAGGTTTTTCCCCCATCAGAACAAGAATACTTTTCCAACTGTACTAATAAGTAATTTTCTCTCTGAGCAAAATCCTAAGTTAATATTGTGAATTCTTATTTTCTCAAGATACAAATGAAACTAAACCTGTCTTAGGATGACGACTGAAGGTCCAATACTAATTTTCAGTAACATCTCATTTTTCAGAGTTCAACGGCAAATAACTTCTAATCAAACTCAAAATAGCAATACATTACTTGAAACTGTTAAAAAATGGTTGCAGAATCTTTGTCACAATGCTGAATTTTTGTCTTGCCCTTCATTCTCCCCAGAAACTTTATACATATACATATATATAAAGCTTATATATAGCTTATATATATACATGTATGCATACAAAGACTAATCAGGACAACACATTAAATTTACATTATTCAAGTAAACAGGTAAAAATGTTTTAAAAAGTAATTTGAGATTTTAAAATATTTCTGGTGGTTTTTGTTTAGCAGCACAGAAATATCAGTGTTTCACCTAAGCCAGTAAAAACCGTTAAACAGGATGAAAGGAAGCACGAAATGCCCTTCAGGTTTAGTGTAAATTTGAATCTGATGAATTAAAATTAACATTATTAACTCACAGGTGAAGTGCTTCTGAGAGAACCTTAAATGTATGGATGCAAATTTTGCACAAAAATAGCATACTTAGTTAAGAATCAGGTAGGAGTTTGCCTAACACATTAATGAATTCTGTTTGTACCTTCTGGTTTCAACAGGGAAGACACGAGCTATACTGTGCATGTGCATGTGGGTGTGAGGTGTGAAGACAGAGAGATCAAGCTGTTCTTCATCAGTGCAAAATGGACGTTCTGAAATGAATACGACTATTTTAAAATATTATAGCTGATATAAAGTATAAACTGTAAACAGTTCCTATTAAAAATTGCACTAGTTTCTTTCCTAGCTGCACACAGTTTTACACGATGCAACTTCCGTACCTTTGCAACATGAGGTTTGGTTTTGGTTTTTTTTTAATTCTGAGCATGGTCTGCACTAAGGATCTGCTCTCCCATCACTCATTTAAGTCAAAAGGTGTTTTGCCTAAGTTTGGAATCCAGATCTCGGCTGGGTAAAAATGAGTTAAACAAAAATTTTCTTCTTCCAGATGAAGGACTTGGAATCTAGTTCTTCTCCAAGACACACTTGCAACGAACTGTAGACAAAATTTGACCCTACGGAATTTTCTGTTTCTGGGTTAAGGTGGAAAAATTAATAGCTACCCAAATCTCCCTTTGAAAAAAACCTCAGGAATTACTTCAAACAAATGATTCCAAGCTATTTTTTATCATAAGTTTTGGTTAGAGCACCGTAAATTTAGAAAAGAAGCTGAATACCACAATCATCTCTCAGTCAAAATCTCCACATCACCAATAATAGCAAGCGCAAAAGCCCGTGTGTTGAGAAAAGTGATTCTGACTTGAACACCACTGTTAAATACTGCCTCTGTGTGCAAAACTGATTTTGAAAACTGCCCAGTCTGCATGGAAGAATACATGGGCAGCCACTGGTACACATACCAGCTGATCTTTCCTGGGAATTTTTGTTTTTTTAGGTATCCTTCCTCAGCTATCTTAAGTAACATGTTTAATGACCAGGTGTGGATCGCATAAGCTGACACAGAGTTTTAAAGTCAGTCACCAGGCCAATAGACCCGCTCTGGCCATGAATTTTCAAAACAGTATGAGAAGACATCCTTTTCCTATGGCTTTGTTATTTATAGCAAGTATCTTTTCCAGCTCTTTTGGACAGGAACTTTCCTCTGACGTGTTTTCACGTGTCCTAGCACAATGCAATCCTGATCCCAGCAAGTCCTTTAGCCTCTTCTGTAATAGGTGTCAAACAGTACAATAAATGCTGCTAGAGGATTTGTGGATTTAGGAGGTTTGGAAAAGAGAGAAGAGAATCACTTAAAATAAAGCACTGCTGAAATGTGTCCCACGGCTTTGGGAGATTACTCACACATGACTAGGTTGGAAAATGTATGCACGCACGCGTGTGTATACTGTATATATATTTAGGTTAACAAGTTTAAACTATTAATAAACAGCTTCTTATGGTATTTGGTAATTAAAATATCAGGTTTGTATCATTTAAAATAGTGCAACCTACGTAGCAATATACAGGAAAATTACACACATTGTTCCTATTACCATTAATATGCTCGTGCATATCAAGGTGACAGGATACCCTTTTCCATAGGATTAACCTTTTGCATATTTAATTGTATTCTTTGGCCCATTTTCCTGTGAAACCTTGTATGACAACATAAAGACTTTGGCTTTAAAAAAAAAAGAAAACTCCCGTTTTTTTCAGTGACTTTCAGAAACTTAAGTAGAATTCAAATCACTTTAGTTAAAAATTATCATTTCCTCCAGAAACCACACACCCCGCAGCCTGTCACAGACCACCCGCTAGTGTGGATAACTGTGAACCTCCAATTTAACTTTTTTTCACTTTCGGGGATCATTTACACTTCAAGTGTTGCACAACACATCCTCCAACATTTTTCTCGATTCCTCTAATCTTGTCCCAACAGTGAACAAGAAAAGTCTTTCCCCAGTAGCACGGGGAGGCACAGCAACCTCGTGAGGGCCTTCAACTACATCACTGTGAGTCCAAATACTGGGTTTGCGATGTGAAACAGAAGCCAAAATATATTTCCAAAAGTTTTTTGCCATTAAACATTATTAAATGGGCTTAATAAAAAATTATCACACTAAAGAATCCTGTAGTAACGATGAAACACAAACCTCTTCAAAATGGTTATTCTTATGTACTGCAATGCACAAAACAAATTTAAAAAATGTATTCTTATAATGCATTTGCTGAGAAAAACATATCATTTCTTCTAATAGTTCTAGAAGTGCAAAACAAGACATTCTGCATTAAAAATTCATGTCATTTAAATATTACCATTTGCCCACATTAAAGCTTAGTACCATTTATGAGACTGAGGAAACCTTCATCAATTCCCAAGCAAAGTATCATCTCACTTGGAACTTTACAGTGCACTGAATAAGTATCACAATATTTATTGGTATTTATTTTCACAGTTTTATAACGTGCACATAGAAATATAATTTTTGAAATATATTAGTGAAAACAAATACTAATACAAAAGGGAAAGGACAAAACATCTAGGAGTATAACTGCTTATCACCACTACTTTGTAAGAGTTGGAAAGTCAAAACCATCTCTCTTTTAAATATGTAATACTATATTTAGTGTGGTTATCTACTAATAAAGGTATTGCATGACAACGTTACAGCATGGTTATATTCTCTACTAATTTAGCATTGATTTCAATACAGGTAAAGAATTAAGCAAAAGGAGTAAAAAGTGTCATTTAAGTGCAAAACAACAAAAACCTGGTAAATAGTGAGGTAATTTAATTATATTATTTCTGGTTCTTAAATTACAGATATGACAAAATCATCACAAAATCAGCAGTGGATTCTTACAGCTCTTTAGACTGCCATTCATTTAAAAAAAAACAGTTTCAACCAGAGCAGATACATTCTGCAGTATGTAATAAAAAAAGCTCATGACCTGCGAGAACAACAAAGTGCATTTTCACTGCATTGCAGGGCGATGCACACGTGTAATCCTGACTTCCAAAGTTGCAGGACACTGGAAGAGCACATATTTTTAGAGAGCATACTCTGTACACAGGTCAAGAGAAGCGGGACAAAAAAAAATTAAAAACTTGACTGAGGTGAAATAAATGAGGAGCTTATTTACAGAGTGCAGTAACCCTCCCCAGCAGAGCAGAGAGAAGCAAGGCAGGATTCCTGCTCCCACTTAACAGGGCAACAGACACCAGAGAGCACAACCAACCACCTCTCCATCCCACAGACATCGCTGCTACATTGTGATGAAGGTGAACATGGGGTTAATTCCACAGTGAAAGCTGAGCATCAACAAGAATTTTACACTATGTACAATATGCGCACATCAGACAGAAGAGTCTGCATGACCAGAGCGATGTAAGAGACGTGACGGTCCTGAGGCTACTCCCATTAACCACAGCTTCACAGGTGACTCCAGCCAGAACAGGTTGAGCCTTTCCTCTATCACACCTTATACCTGTCTGTACTTGCGTTTACGTCCACAAGTAAGTACACACCTGTGATTAAACTGTGCTCCTTCCTCATGATAGTAAATACTAATATGTTGCTAATACATTTAAGTAAGACAGTACAGGCAAGTTTGGGCAGGTAAATGGCTCATATCATAAAAGTCATACTTTAAAAGGCCTTTATGCTCTTTCAGAAGTCCCTTCAGCACTGTTATACTTTGAAGGCTCAGCTCTCAAGAGGAAGGAAGTTTAGATTAAAAAAATAACATCGGTAAAACAATTTAAGTGTATCCCTGGAAAACTGTTTTTACATTGCAAACCAGATTGCCCTATACAGGAAAGATATCTACTTTAAAAGGACTTTTGAGCTAAGACA
Organism: Calonectris borealis; assembly: GCF_964195595.1. Taxonomy (NCBI): domain Eukaryota; kingdom Metazoa; phylum Chordata; class Aves; order Procellariiformes; family Procellariidae; genus Calonectris; species Calonectris borealis. The sequence goes on from NC_134327.1 coordinate 5,194,019, forward strand.
GGACTAGAGTTGGGAAAGGGAAAGTTTAGCAAGGGAATGTAAGACACTCCATCTTGAAAGAAGCACATGATGTGATGATTAACACTTAACACAATCTAGCCAAGCCACAAGATGATTACTGTTCCATGTTAACTAAGGGAGGATTTTGCCATAAAAGATCTGTTTTCACTAGGTTTTATATCTCAAACATCTTAAATACAATGTAAAACAACAAAAAGATTCACCTCTTGAATCCTTCCTAAATCCAAGCTGACTCTTAGACCCTTAGAATCATACCACAATTCCTGTTCTATGTTGATGAACCCAGCAAGGGAAGGAATAGGACCAAAATCTCCCCCATCACTAAGCTGCATGTGCTACACTGCAGAAATATGAAAATAGCAAGTTATTCTACAAGGAATAGATTCTGACACTTTTATTTCATGCTGGATAGTCACACGGTATAAAGAAAACAATGATACCAACTAGGCTGGGAGTACTGCAAAACCCACAAAAGACAGGTGCTACCTTCGTAACTACTTGCATAAGCACAGGAACCTATATGCACCTGCAAGGTTTAACTTGGTACTGACTTGCACATTTAACTAGCAGATTTTTGAGGCTGGAGATAAATAGACCATCACTTTTCTAAGCCCGCCTAACGGAGATGTCTAAGTTAGGAGCCTATACTTTCTAAAAAGTCAACAGCGAGAGGTGAAACCTTTCAGGTCACATCACACACATAACTGCTTCCAAGCCTTCAGTGATCTGAACTACCATCCGGAGGGAGCTTTCTCTCTCTCTCTCTCCCCACTGGCAACAGAAAGAGCTCAGCCTTCCAGCACAGAAACCCAAAGCTACACACGCAGCTCTAGCTTTTGCTTCCTTTAAAACTATTCAAAAAGATTTCTTTTCATCAGGAAAAAAAAACCACTCCTGATTTCCCTTGTGAGCCTTATTTCACCTCCTAAGTGTTCCTGAAAGATCAGCGAGAAAGAGACATGTATTTATGAGATGCTGCCAAAACACGGTGAGCTGGCGGTGATTTGGTTTCTGTTTGTCCACAGCACTCTTTCTCCTAACCAAGCTTCTTATATAGCAGAATAATGAATTCTGAGCAAAAGCTGCAAAAACATTAAATGAAATTTTCCAGAAACACAAAAACTCTTAATTTTCCTTAATTTTATCTTATATATTAAAATATCTTATTTCCATGCGTTTAAGTTAGTGGGTGGCTACACTGCTCTAAGAAACACAAGCAGAACACAAAATCCAGTTGAAAGGAAAAAGGAAAATTTACTGGGGTGAAAAGGGAAAGACAAAAAACATGAAGAAATTCTACAATGTCTTTAAAAGAGGAAAAAAGCAAGAGGCAGGTATGTCTATGTAGCTGTTTTTACCTCCATGTACCTACTCCATTCCTCAGCAATTCAATATCCTGCCTCCACAAAAGTTGTCGTCCAGGAGCAGTGTAACACTACAGGACATGCTACCAAGAATGGCCCATATCATTTACAGCCTGATTCAGTTCCAGCTGGAGTCACGGGAAATCTTGGTGATAGGAATGACCAACAAACTGCTAGAGCTGTAATCAGGAAAATGTAACAAGTCACCAGCACCATCCAGAAAGGTACAGAAAGGATGGCCACTTATGCAGGAAGATTCTTTTCTCCTCTTCAAGAATAGCAGCAGCTAGAGTGAGAGAGAGGGAAATACAGAAAGTCTTGATCTCGGTTTAATTGAAAGTCAGTGCAAATATATCAACAAAGCTCAGGCAATACTCAGAATTCCACACACTCTACGGCTGAGCCTCACAAGCTGTGGCTTGTGGCTCTACTGTTGAAGATTTTTCTTCAACTCCTCAGCTGCTTCTTCGTTACACGTATACATCCACTACCACACCAGCTACTCGCCTACAACCCTACACTTTAGCCTTTTCTTCCCCCTTTATTCACTCACATTATATGCCAAGATTGAAACAACAAATGCATGCAGATTCTTATTCCCTCTACTTTCAGCATCTGTGTTTTGTTTTTCTTTTTTTCTCCTTTAAGGCAGCATCTTTTATTTCCATGTGAACAACTGCTGTGCAACATTATCAAGTCTTCTTTCCGTCTCTTTAATTTGTTTTGGTTTAGGGGAGGTGGTTGTATTGCATATTTACAGCTAGTAATAATAAATCTCTACAGTCACCAGAAATCTGCTCAAATCCGAAAAAGCAAACACTGCAATATATTTCTTTATAGCTAATTTGCTTGTACATTTCACAGAAGGATAAATCCACCTGGGTTTAGGATGTTTACATTTGGATCTCAACAGTTTACTTAGAAAATGTTGTAAATGGGAATTTTTCTTTCCCACAACTTCACATACAGTACTTGTCTATGTATTGAATTATATGTGTTTAGTTAGATAGAGATGATGATACAAAAGACTTGGAGCAATCAGCAAACATTTTGAGAGCTTTAAGGTGATGTGAAAGACAATAGCCACCACTGAGTTTTATGATTCACTTGGTAAAATTCTCAGCGATTCACATAGCAGTTTTGGGTATGCAAATACCATACCTGCTGAAACACACCAGGTAGTTCAAAATACTTAAGATTTTAGTTAATATATTACGCTTTGAATTGGAAATCAAAATTTGCCTGAAATATTTTTATTAAACTCGTTACAACAACATTTATGTCTTTAGTGCATTTGCCTTCCTGTAGACCTAAGGCAAATAGTATACCTATGTCTTTGGGAAAAGGCTTTGGTTCGTGAAAAGTAGTGTTCATCCCATAAACAGTCTAGCCTTGCTTAGCTCATACAACTATTCCTAAGAAATGTGAATCTCTCTAAGGGCAGATGAGGATCTTCTGTTTATAAAAACTACATCCAGTGAGGAACCAGAAAGCATACCATGTGAATCAGGGCCAGTGATTGTGACCAAATGTTGAATAAAGAATACTCAAAACGTATTTGCTCTGCACAGCGTACAGATACCCATAGATATGCTTTCTGAAGATACTTAGAATAAAGTATACTGAGATTTCTGGAAGCTGGAAAGGGACTCGGAAGCCCAAATCTCTTTGCATTTCGTCCCTTCAAAAGTATCATCCTTCACCATCATGGTGAACATACAAATACATTTGTAAATACCAAGAACTTATTCTGGACTGTTTGGTAGTTAAAGTCAGCTTAAATCTGTTTAATAAAAAAATTGTAAACAAAATTCAAGAAGCTATATTTTGTCTATCCCTATACATCATTTATATTATCTCCTGTTTGCAATTCTGCTCTGCAGTATGCTATTCCAAATTAAACAACTTGCATACTGTACCTCTGGCATGCAGATACTACAATTACACCTGGCAGGCATGATTCTATTGAAAAGAGTTTCAGTTTAGAGAAAAGTTAGGGTAATATTCACATTTTCCAATTCACAGTGGTAATGATTTCCCTGCTCACTGTTCTTCAGTGAAATGTAAAAAATAATGCTTGAATAATCTAAACTTCTTCTACACCAAAAACCTAAAGCAATTCTCAGAGTAGCAGGAGAATGGGAGAGCACCACCTGTTGAATGCTTTCCATATTTAAATATATTAGCAATTATATTTACTTCTTTAGTTTAAATTAAATTTACAGCTGTACACTCTACTCATGAAAGACTTCCTGTCTTCCCTTCCCCGCTCCCTTACGATTAAAATCTAGTGGGTTTTTTTTCCCAGTGGGGGTGAGGAGGGGTGTGTAGCAGACATTTTATTTGTGAAATAATCTGATTGATCTTTACTAGAAGTAAAAGTCATATAACAATGCACCCCTGTTATGTGAATAGCTTTGTATACCAGTAAGTGATAATAAAGATACTGTTCCTTCGTTATGTGTGCATATATTCGATTTATATAACAGACTTGATTGGAGAGGTTAAAAAAAATGGTCTGATGTTCAACAAATATGCATAATATTCTGTAAGGAAGAAGTCCCTCAAAAGGTGTTGATCCTTCACTGTGTATGCAAATAAACGGTATTGCGCTCCTCACTGATTACACTGAACGTATGGCTGTCGGTGTTTGATACTGTATTAACAGCTTTAATACTATTAACATACAATTAATTAGATGTCACTAATAGACTATGAACAAAGAACTATAGTGGGTTGGTGTTTGGTTTGGGAAGTGAAGGAATAAAAGAAATACTATACAGCCCTGAGTAATCACCAGTAAGGGGCAAATGCAAACTTAAGTACACATTAGGCCTCAAGGTTACTAATAAAGTCCACAGCTCCATAGTAAGTGCCATATAGTGATATCTAAAAATATATACTCTGGATTAGGCAGCTGTGAAATTTCTGACAAGATGACTGCAGACTTTTCAATGAACTTAGTTTGTAATGGTAAGTGCATGTGAAATATAAGAAAAGCATTTGTACATTGACCAATATCCATGGGGCTTCCTTTTGGTACACAGCAGTTCACATGTTTGGGCCTACAGTCTTCTCATTTATTTTCTATCAGTCTAGAATGAACATACTAATTTTGTGCTAACACACTGTATTTTGTCTATTAAGGTCCCGGGGTTTGGGTTTTTTTTTATTATTGTTATTTGGCTTTGAAAATTATTATGAAGCTAAAATATATTTTCGAAAGTCTAGCTTTCTGTTCTCTTTTAGTCTTACTTTTGAAACTGTGCAAATGCATTCCTAATTCTTTTTGTCTGTGTCATACTACATGCATACCATATTGCTTATCCAGTACTAGAAAATCATTAAACATTTCTAAGGACAAAAGTACATTGAATGATACTTAGCAACAGAAATTAGAATAACCGAAATAGTAAAATAATTAGATACAAAACAGCATAGTTGCCAACATATATTGGGGCTATTTCAGTACAGCTTGCCATTTATATATAAAGTATACATAAATGGCTATTTTTTATCCTTTTCAACAAGACATATTTTAAAAGGATAGTTAAGAGCATACTAGTTTACCTATTCATGTACAAAAGTACACTGGGAAAGGGAGAGGTTTACATATCATTTACCATAGCAGGATACTGTTAAAGGATAAATTCTCCCTCTAAGATGGTGGCAACTATTTTTTCCCTATAGATAAAGTGTTTGTGGAAAATTTAAACATCTGATTCAATGCTAGGCATTTTCTTACACGCACGTCTATTGCTACAGGAATTTAAAACCCTTGGAGTTGAGTACAAGCTATTCCTATTTGCAACGTAAGGCAAAACATGCTCTGAAATGTACATGTCATTATGGATCCGACCATCCCTGGAAGAGTATGATGCTGTAGACTTTATGGATGACCTTAAATAATTATCATTTCTTCCTCTTGTTGGTAATGAATGTTTATAAAGATCAGCTGGACTTCGCCTAAGAGATAAGTGCTGGTCATCACGATACGAGTGCAGGAAGGGATTATCATCTGGGTGAACAGGATACAGGGACTTGCTCCGCTTACTGTCCTCTAGAGCGTGAGTTAAAAGTGAGGCCTTGTTGCTCAACAGTTTGCTTGAGGGAACACTAAACATGCTTGCATATGGACTACTTTGTAGAAATTTCTCTCTTTCTTTCAAGCTTATACTACGAGAAGGTCTTCCAATATCAATTTCCCTGGATTTATCAGTGATATTATCAAAAGAATGTTGCCTGCTAATTCTCAACTTATTTTTTTTATGATATTGCAGAGCATTATTTTGTGACCAACTATGCTCATATATTTCTTCAGGAAGTGATAAGTTCGTTGTATCCTGCAGCATCTGATCTTCTTCAATATCATAGAGGTTCCCCATCCGCAAGCATGCATCACATTTATAGGGAGATCTGCTTGAATAGTGTCCCGTGTAAGTGGGCAAATTGGAAAGACAGCTCCTGCAGTGCGTGGAATTCTGTCTGTATCTATCATTCATGTCAACTAGGGAAGCATTTTTGTCTTTTAAAGTGTAGTGCTTTGCATAAAGTTTATACTGGTCATTATCTGGAAGACTGTCTTCATTATGCAAGGGAGTCCTGTTAGCATGTTCTGCTTTCCTATAGTTGTCATTGTGATCTTCATAAACATCAGGAAACTCTATAGTTTCCGGAAGGACAATGTTTTCGATGTACTGAGGTGTGTCCAAGCGGAATCCTGGCTCCTTGTCAGCATCAATTGTGTAGATTTTATCCCGTGGAGAGCTCTGTTTGGTTTTCAGATATGTCAGTTCCACTTCACTACAGTCTTTTGGGTATTTTGATACTACTGTCCTTTTTTTAAAATTGTCCTTGGTTTTGTGGTGCTTGTTGTTGTTTTCAGGTTCCATATGGCAAGTAGCTCGGCTTGATGTCTCTGATACATCTGAATGGACAATCTCTTCAGGAAGGTATCTTTGGCTTTTCACTGAAAGCTGCCTGTTTTCATCTGACCCGTTTTCTCTCTGGGAACCTTGGCTCTGACGTACAGATTCTTGACGTAAAGATTCAACAGATTTCCTCCAAAGTTGCCTGGGTCTGGAGTTCACTTTTGCTTCTGCTGTTACTGCAACCTCTACTGTATTTGGATTGGACTCATTCAGTGTGAGAGGATGCTGACCTTGGAAAACATAGTTGTTAAGATTGTCCTTGTGTCGATTGCCAGGAAGTGTCTGCAGTTCACTCATGTTGTCACCAAAAAAGTTCTCTTTTGTCTGAAAGGATCTGTTATCAGAAAATATCAAGTTTCCCTTATCCATGACCATGTCCATAATCAAGGAACCCCTCTGAATAAAATCAGCTGTTCTTTTGGGGGAGTTAATTCTTGAAGGATTGATATTGGTCATATTTTTCGCTGTTCGCAGTAGTTTTAACATGTTGGTTTGGGAATTGGTCAAAGTAAAGTCAGGAGACTTCTTTTTTTCTTCAATGTGTACTCCATGAATGCAGCTGTAAATACCCTGTAATATGAGTAATATAAAAGAAATGAAATCATTAAGTGTAAATTTTAAATACTTCCATTCTACTTCTAATTAGCAATAAAGAAAAATTAAACACTGCTTATCTAATGACTGGAAAGATTAAAAGTACATATCTATCCTTTTAGCATTTCCTTACATCGATATGGAAGAATAATTTCTGCTGTATCTGTTGGAACTGTAAAGGAGAAAAATTGCCAGTATTTTACAAACCAGTGGTCCGTGTTGGCCTCCCCTGCTTATTCCGGAAAACAAGATTAGAAGGGACCCCAACAGGTTCCCTAGTCTCATCACAAAATGTAACTAACCTTCAGTAATGGAAACTCTATTATTTTAAACCAGTGATTAAGTTACCCCTCTAAACAACCTGCAGTCGGGCTATTTTCTTGGAAGTTACGGTACTCTTCACTTTCACTGAAATAAAAAGGCTTCTAGTCATTGTATTTTAGCTTTTCTGTTTCATATCCTAGTACATATGAAAAAATCCCAGCTCTTTCTAAAGCCTGAATTTGAGTTCATTTTGAGCAAAAGGCTGAAGCCCATCTTTTAACTCCAACCTCTTCGGTCACTCCTGTGAGCTCAGTTGACATTTCCGACCCTGTGATTTTGTAATTGTCAGAAATTTGCCTTTGAAATAAGTACTTTTTTTTCCCCCACATTGGTTAGGAGAATTTCACATGTAAAAGGCCAAAAGTATAAAGTTCAACTGTAAAATGTGGAGGTTAAAGTGTATATGCTTTTCCAGACAATCCCCAACTGGGTAGGGCAGAGTATTTTTAATGCAGTTCCAATACAATCCAATTTACTCAACAGGGTAATTTCAGCACATTTTAAAGCAATTAAGCATTTTAGTATCATTTTCAATTTTCCTCAGCTATAGAAAAAATCCAGCAAAAACAATTACTAATGAAAGTGCTGTGTGTTTAAAAAAAAAAAAAGTCAAAACCCAACTAATTCATCAAAAATATAAGAACAAGCACATATTTCTCTTATTTTACTACAAGTATCAGTTATTTGGATATGTAAATCCAATTTGCATTTGGTAAAGTTATCATTAAAACCTGTCTAACCAAACATAAATGTCACTTGTGTTTGACCTTTTCTCATATGGTTTATTCAAGTTTGCTATCAAGAAAAGCTTATAAAAATATTCCAGTGTATTTTTATCACTTAAAATCCACTTGTTTAAGAAATACACAAAACTGAGAGCTAATGTCTGTCATCAATTTAGTATTTGTTTTGTTTGGATTTTTTTGTGGAAATTAATCCATTTCCTGCATCTGAGCAGCTCTACCATTTCTTCATCAAAATTTCCCCTAAATGTATTTTTTTTCAGCATCTGATTACTGATTATCCTGGCATATGATAACTCATACACTAGAATAATCCAATGGAGGAAAGACTTCCCACGGAATGCAAGTACATCCTAAGCCCAATGACTACTCTAGAGCATCACACTGATGCTCTAACATGTATTTCAAATGTCCAAGTGGGAATAAAAGGAAAGATAATGTTTTAGGGAGGTAGCGTTTATTCTGTTTGTTGCCTGAAGGGGGAAAATGAAAGTAATACTAACCCTGCTGATTGAGAACAACAATCCTGGTCTATCTGAGCAGACTCCAGTGAAGCAGAATCTAAGTTTCCAGTAAAATAAGTGCTCCCAGACAAAGGTTATTAAACTGAGTGCCATGGCTGCTGCAAGCATGTAAAACACTCCTGCCATGTTGTCAATGTCCAGCTGGCTGCTCATGACTTCATTCTTCTCGTTGTGGCAAATACCAGTCAGCCACAGGGTTTCTAACTCTTCCATTTCCCCTAGGGAGAGCAAGGAGCCAAACCAGTTAGAATGCAAAAATTACTGCTCACAGTATTCGAAAGTCTTTGCAAGTTTAAAAATACAGCACTATTTAATGCTTCATTTGTGGAGCATTTTAGTCTTATCTACTAAGGATTTGCAAATATAGCAGACTTCAACTCACAGCACCCTAGTTTCAGATTTCCTCAGATTTCATAAATTACGTAGGAAGCTGGCTGCTGTAGAAAGCAGGATCTGTGATTTGGGTAAAACTTTCTTCTGCTTGCTATAACTGGTATCAGTTGTTACAGAGAGTGGAACTGGAGGGTTCCTGTCCCAGGGATTCCTCCACCCCATCCACGAGAGCTGCATTTGGTGCACACTCAGACCCAGGAGGCTCCTCCCGTCCCAGTCCCATAGGTGCCACCCGTGCTGCTCCCATCTGCAGGTCCAGCCGGTAGTGAGCCCGCGTCTGTACGCCAGAGGTGCCGATGCACACGCAGACCCTCACAGACAGCAGTGCGTTAGCAGCACCCACGTGGCACTCACAAACACAACTAAAGACGGTCTGATCCTCCTCCTCCTGCCCAGCTGATGAGGACCGAAGTTTGCTAGTGAAACATGCACACACCATCACTCATGTGACTCACAAACACACCAGTACTTACAGACCCCTCAAACACTGGCATGGGCTAAGTCTGTGCAATATCTGTGCCCAAACCCTATACATCCCTTATCCAGGCACTGGCTTGGACCTCGGGTCTTTCCAGAAGTCCCCTAACAAATCACATCTGCCCCCACACTCATAAACACCAAATGGAAAGCAAGATCACATCAAAATCAGCTAGCAACTGAGTTTAGTAAAGAGATGGGACAGGCTGTAGCGATCAGACACAGAGCTCAGTCAGACAAGGATCCTGACACACAACCAGACTCTTTTATGCCCCTCCTCTCCATTTTCTTACACTTATTCCTCCCTGATCCACTTTGACCCCTCTCTTTCGCCCTTCCCTTAAACATCGCAAAATAAATTTCACATGCTATAAGAAGTTTATTCTTTCCTGTGAGACCCATAATAACCTTATTTTCCCTTTTCGTATAAGTTGCAACGTTCTGGATGAACCTCTCCTGACACGTCTGGTCTCTGCTATCGTCTCTGGTATCTCTTGTTCCCCAGGGTTTGGGTATCTGGGGATTTGATTTATTAGTGGTTTTGTCTCTTGTTTCATTTTTTATGTTGAACAGCCACTAACGAGATACCTTACAATCCAGGTACCTACATATCCTGTATATCCACATATCCCATCCATATTTTTACTCCAGCCTCCCAACCAAGAAGACAGACCATCCAAACAACAAAGATTAAATGGCAACTTTAAAAACTCAGCATCCAGTAGCAGTAGCATCCAGCTCCAGCAGCTGGTTGCCCCTCGATGCTGCACCGGGCCGTCACTGCAGTAGCCATTAGTCACATCTCCTTTCATAGCTGGCTGCATTTCAGTAATAGGTGAACTGATTCGGAGATGCAGTTTTACGAGTTAAATGGTATCATCACGTGCCTGAAACAGAGCATTCCTGGTTTCTGGTTCTGGCTATGCCACATCCTTATTGCCATTAAAACACTTCATTTACTTAAAGCTAAGGAAGCAGATCCGCGCTTTCCCTTTGTTGCATATTCTTAGACTTAGAATCTGTATTTCACCAGTGAGATTTGGCCTCAGATGAAGGACACTATGACTTAGCAGTGGTTGCTACTGCCAACGTGGACAGAGGTGTGCAATAAACTGTAATTGTTCCTGCCAAGATTGTTTTTTATATTGCATGATATATTAATTTTCAAATGTTTAGTGTTGTTCTTACTGAAGCAATGCATGTGCATACTTGCCTTTTTACTCTCTCGGGGATATAGTCAGCTGAGTAATTCTATTATTATTTTTAATGATATAAACTTCACTGTTTCTAGAAAATACAGCAGGCAACACAGAGAGCCAGAAAGTACAGTATTAGCTGGCTTGGTGTGTTTCCCAATTTAGGATATGGCTTCAATTTGGGGGAAGAATTCCCATGCTACAGATCTCTAATCCTTACCCTATGATTAGGGAATACATTTACAGTATTATAATCCATACATCATTGGAGTAAAGATCAGGAAAAAATGGCTAGAAGCTATATTGACATTTCAGCTACCTTCAAGCTAGAGTAGAAGATCAATGACCTGTTGTGCAAGAGCATTTTGCAGGATAGAGTGCCAGGGCACTAGGAAAGCTGCAGCCCACAGATAATTTGGATGTGTGAGTTGGAAGTGGAACACAAGACTGTGATGAAGAAATTGCTTCTCATAGAATGTGAAGGAAAAATTGAAGTAGAAAGGACAAGTACTGAGGCACTTTAGCAAAGGCATTTCACAAATTTGTAAGAGAGATTATGTGGTTCCTACTTAATTCTGGGTTTAGTTTTGTGCTTGAAGCATGAATTGAACCTCTACATCTGAAAAAGGCAGTGTGTCTTCTCCCAAATTACAGCGCTCAATCTTCAAAATACCTAAGAGCATCCCCAAAGAAGAAAGTCAATCCTAATGAATCTTTAAAGTCTTCTAATCCAGGACATAAGGACAATAAATTATTAACAATAGTATAGATATTGCACACTGTCACTACATAGATAATTGGGGTTCATTTTTGCATTTCCATATCTTAGAACATTTGGATTTCTTTTGTTCTGCTAAACCTCAGTGGACTGTTCCCCTCGTCTTTCAAATCCTCCCCAAGGTCTACGAATAAAACTCACAGAGGCTATAGAAGAGAAAAGAACCCAAGTCCAAAGAGAGAGCAATATTTCTGGTCTGTGCATTAGTAGCCGAAGCTCTGACAATCAGCCCTCATTACTTCCCACAGGACAATTCACATCTCCCAAGACTGTCAAACATCAATTTGATTTGACTGCTGTGCCCTTTTACAATTCATAACAAAATTCACAAAGGAATCTAAACCTCTTTTTTATTACTGTTTCCTCTGCATTTCTTTCCCTTTGGCATGTACATCTAAAGTAACTATTGATAATCCACCAACCTTTCCAAAAACGCCACTACAGAAACCAACCAAGCTTGTTTTGAGTCGAGATAAATGACAGTGCCCTGGCAAGCTACGAAGAACAAAGCATCCCAGAGCCTCGCAGATCCTGCTGTTGCAATATCCCTTCTATTATATCTGACAATGACAGAAATCACTGTTAATTAATACCCAAAAGTAATCCACAATTTTATAGATCACAAAGCAGTGTGAATCATTGGATTGTCATATTTATGAAATTATATTATCTGGGAATGGACAGATTACGCTGGTAATTCTGGTCTATATACATAAATCAGTTACCATTTACAGTATATATTTATATACATGTGTGTGTGTGTATACACACAGAAATACAGACAAAACCGTTACTAATGTAACTGTAATAACACTTCGACATAGCTGACCCTATAAAACTGGCAAAAATGCCCAATTAATTTATTGCTCTTCCTGCCCGTTACATTTTACCCAAGATATTTACAGAAGGCATAACATTTTTATTACAAAATCCTCAGGTATGAGGAAATTTTTAACGAAGGTGTTGATTCGTTCCTTATAAGAATCGGCCACTTCCAAACTTGGCCTGGAGTTGGAATGCAAAACATTGAACTTTGAGGCTAGTTAAACTTTGGTTCAGAAAAAAATATTCAAAAGAATCAAGTCCTTTTGGAGGAATGTTGTTGTGTTTCAAATCCTTTTGGGTGGTCTAACTTGTGAGGTGAATGTATAGGGTAAAGACACCTATAGCAATATACTAGTCTTGGCAATTGAAAGGCCAGTAATTTGTGATTACCAGGCATTGGAGACTTCAGTCGTCTCCATGTGTGCTTAATTCTGATTAGCAAGTAAAAGCTCAAAATATTCCATAAGACAGACCTTGGAAATCTAAGTCAGCAACCTCAATATGTATAAATGCCAGGCCTCAATGAACCAAGTGTTAATGGAGTTCAAGTCTGCATCTAATAGGGGGGTCTCAAGTTACTTATAAATATTAATCAGACTTATTTTTAAGGCTTTTTGTTTTCACTTCAGGCACTTACTGACAGGAATGTAATGCCACAATCATTTTTTACCTCCATCCACTATTCATTGAATGAATAGTTGCAGATTTCAGCAACGAAGTACATCATGACACTAGCACAAGATTAGAAAATGAAGAGTTCCAATATATTTGACCAAAAAAAATAGTGTTTATTTTCTGTTTAATACATTCACAGTATATTTAACCTGCAAAATTCACAAATAACTGCATGATGCCTACATTAAGATATTTTTAAAATTTCTATAGGGCTGTATCATAAAAAGTCTGCCTCATTTATAGTGTAAGAATCAGTACAAGAAAGTATTTTAAAGATCCATATTTCAAGCAGTGTTGAGCCTCTGCACCACTCACTCAAAACACAGTATGGTCTTCTCTAATAAATTGCAAAATTCTAGCTCTCTCAGTGCTAATTCAAGACTATTTACAATGTTTTTATGTTACAGTGCAAAGAGTACTCCGATCCCTTTGTATTTCTCTTGGTTTCCTCCTGTGGCTCTGGTGCTCTCTGCTCTGACTGCTATTTGCACAGAAACGTGCCAGTTGGCCATTCTGACTGAATATCCCAGAAGTGCCTTTCTTGCTACATTTTAGTGCAACACCTCTAGCATATTTCCCACTTTATCATTCTGGGAAGGAGTGATAAGCTGTCCAGTGCGTCCCCTGAACAATTTCTTCACAATAAAAATATCATTATCCAGACACAGAAAAGATACAAATTCTACCAAAGGGTGGAATTACACACTTTTCCTCATCATAGCCCTTAGCAGTTTTTGCAGGCTGTGGTACGTGTCATCTATCCCTGCCACCATCCTCTCGGGGCTGAAAAACATGCTGCCCTTTTGCAGTCTCTCTCATTGTCTCCTGAAGATGTGTCAGCTCTCAGGGGTTCTTTTAGGGGGGTTACTGGTATCCCCAGAGTCCCTTCATTTCCTAGGCCCAGCATCTTGTAAGGGTCTGGAATCCTCCCTGGCTTCTCAACTTTGCTCATTAAACCACCTTCCCGAAAGAGGCAGTGTCTTCCCAAGTGACGGGCCAGCCATGAGGTACTGACAGTTAAAACTGTCTAACTTACGGGTCATTTCACTGATGTTATTTTGTTTTCTCGGTGTTTTTTTCCTCTACGTCTACACATGCATCCAGGAAGATGCACGCATACTGAAAATTACATGTTATTTATAAAAAAGAAAAACCCCAAACCCACATAATCCATCATTCTCCACATGTACTTATAGAAAAGCAGTTTGGGGTAAGTTGGGGGTTTTTTTTGAGATGGAGTAATAGTTTTTCAATACTTGTCTCATGCCTTCCTCATGATTAGTAAAAAAACTAAAATCTTCCATTATCACCCACTATGTCCCTAGTTACAAACTTGCCAGAAATAAACAAGCACAAAGTTTTATAATTACATCCAAAAGAGAACAAACAGACTAGGATAACCTTCTTTGCTGCTTATTTTAAAAGTAAATAATAAAATCAACTTGCTGCTCCATTCCAGGAAAGAAAGCAAGACCTCTGAAGCTTGAGTGGCACCTGAGCATCTTCTCCCCCTCTCCCTGAGGATACAAACATGGGGAAAAGTGACAGAGATGGAGAATCTAACCCTGTATCCTCCTGATGGCAAAACCAAGAGCATACATCGATAGTCAGTAAGTAACAAGCATCAGAAGTGCTGCGTGCCTGGTCGTGCCTCCACCCCTCTTCTCCAAGTCCACAGCCACAGGGCCTTTTATCCTTCTCCTCCCCACAGCTGCTGACAAGCACCAAAGGGCACCGTCCCCAGCCAGTACAGCTGTGGGTCGAGCTTCATCCTGGTAGAAAAACACCCCCAAAATCAAACAAAGCCCATGATTTACCTCCTTTGATCTTCACTCTTGGGAAGTAAGCCAAGCCTGGGCTGGGTTTCGGTGTGACTTGGGAATACAGCCAGATTAGGCACAGACTCATGACAGTCCAAAATAGCCGTCAGAACTCTGAGACACCGTTTGGTTTTAAAAGGTGGGCTGCATCCAGCCAGCGCCCGGGGGAAACACCACCAGCAGGAGTTTGGACAGGGTGTTTGAGGGAGGGAAATTGAAGAAATTATAATGGACAGAGATATGACTTTGGAATTAGCTCTACACATGAGAAATGCTTGTCAAGAAGCTATTAAATACAAGTTACTTGAGGGAAGAATAAGCAGCAAAATATAAACAGTGATTACGGTCAAAGCATTGACTAAGTGGAAAAGGAAACAGAAATGGTCCTTGTGAAGAATTTACTATTTACTTGTGTTTCATTTATCTACATTCTCTGCAAGAACAGTTATCCTAACTGTTAAGTAATTACATTAATTTTACAAGATTTGTAATTGGAAAATCGACTTTTTAATTTTGATTCTCTTATTATCCTCCAAATGATCACATTAAATTGCTAAATAATTTGTTTTAATATTTTTATAAGCACTAAAGTCTATAATTCACTGAGTTTTTATTTTTCTTCTTTAAAAGACAGGTGTTTTTCTGCCCTGCTTTAATCATGTAGGTTAAAGCCATAGGTTCCTGGAGATAATCACTGATGGTTCATAGGCTGTCTCAACTACTTCCTTAGGTACTCTGGAGGGGTATTTTCATCAAGTTTTTACCTTAATTTTAACCTATTTAATCATTCTCACACATAAAGGGAGAAGAAATCTATTTTATATGTCCCTTCTGGATCCAAAAAAAGATTTTTAACACTTTGTGTGCTGTTCGCAAATGACAATTTCAGGGTGGTTCAGAGCGCCCGCCTGTACCTTCACCTCACCGCAAACCAAAACCTGGCACTGGGGTGCCAACAGAACATAAGAGAAACAGCAAACCTAAAATAAACTGAGGAAAAAATAATCTAATGGGGGTTTCTCTGGCAGTGCAATTTCTAAAATGGGCTACTGCTCTCTTGAGCGTGGGTGAGAGATTGGGTTTATACAGTGAGATCCTTCGCACAAAGGCACTTGCAACCACCTGAGCTGTGGAAACCCCCAGTGCAGGGCAGGAGGAGCCCCCCCAGCAGGAGATCACAGTGCGTGTGACAGAGCAGACGGTGCAAAAAGAAACAGGCCGGTATTGACGGTATAAGGGGTGGTGACTCTTGCGCAAAGCACTAACCTGAGGCTCAGCCTGAGGAGCCAGCATGCAAGAAAGAAAACTGACATATACCAACTATAGATCTTGAATAAAAGGGTTAAATATATACTGGTCAGATGTAGGGCATCATCTTCAAAAGCCTGTGGCTGCACTAGCAGGATCATCTGCTTATTCAGACTGGACAAACGGCAGTTTTCAAATTTAGGAACAGACTATTTCACACCTACTCTTGTGAGAACTCCCACTAAGTGATGGAGGAGGAAGGTAGCACCCCATCCCTTGGAGACCCTAACATAAGAGGGTCTTTACCCTGAATAGAGGAGTCAGAAACTAGATGGGTTGATGTGCATTTGGTTCAATAAGCTCATCAATTTCAATTTGACCTAGTTATATGATCCATACAGCATGTTTCATAGAACAGATTACATAAAAGCACAGCAACTTTTTGAATCCAGTCTGGATCCTCCAAAACAATCTCTCTTACTCTTTTTTTCTGAGTTATTTCCCCCTGTAAAAATAGCAAGAGGAACATAGATGACTGACAGCAATAAATTTATTGTGAGCTAATGACTGCACTCTGCATGCCCTCATCAGTTAAGGATGAATTAACAGAACTGCTAAGCACGACTTTCAATATTACAATCCCTCTAACTCTTGTTCAGCTACACAAACACCCTCCACTTATACACTCACACTCTCCAGTCACATTTGTTCCACTCACTGCTTAAGGAGGACACTAAATATATAAACAGAAAATCACTGGGATTGTGGGTGTATTCCGCCTGAGCAGCACACACTGAAAATATGTCCTTATAATCACATACGTATCTCCTTCTTGGTCTTTAACAGCCAGTGTGAGTCACACTGCTACACTTCCTTGTAATCTAGACAGCGATTTGGAAGGCTTATGCCAAAATATGAAAAAAAAGCAAAGAGGTTTCCTCTTCCAGATGTAAGGGGGCAAATCTCATTTCCACAGTTACCTATTACTCCTAAGGAATGGGAAGCAATTATCCACCCAGGAAAATAACTCTTAGTGTACTAAGCCATCCTAAAAGCGCATAAAGATTAACCAGAACTGAAAGTTATTAGGAAGGGGATAACAGACTCTCTGTGGAAACTCAAAGCAAAACCAGTTTTCTTCTTTACTCTCTGCGTCTCTACTTGCTTTAAAGGTTGCAGCTTTAAGGGTTAAGGGCTTAATACAACTGTATCATCTGCCCCTCTTTTCCTGCAGATCCCTTCCCAGACCTCTGTTTGAACTGAGCTCGTAACCTGCAGGTAACACAATATGTTACAAATACCTTACATGAGTAGACGCTTAACCCAGCCAGCTGGCTGATGTTCTCCCACTCCTCCCCAAACTTGCTCTCTTTACTCAGCATTTTTCTGTTCCTTGTTTCCATCCATTTCTGCTGTCATGCATCTTTTATCCCTCTATTCCTGCTGCATCCCCCATAGCTAAAGGCTCCTTGTTGTCTTTCTCTCCACCCCATGCACACTCTGAAGCCCTCTTACTCTCTTAATCCCAAAGCAGCTGTGTCATTTGCAGTTCAATAATCTCATTTGCTCACAAATGAAAAAAAAAAGAAAAGAGAAAGACAGAAAGAAAGAAAAAAATTCTCACCTACTAGGCTCCAAATCCCAAAGACATGATGCTATAGGTTTCAGAAGCAATGTTTTTCAAACTACTTTGTCTTTCAAACTACTTTGCAGGATACTTTTAGAAAAGTACCACTCTGCTTTAAATGGCACGATGCAGCCCAAGCCAGAGAAGTATTAGCAATACCTGGGCCTTCAGACAGCTGGCCAAATGTTCCTACTATTGAAGGCTGGAGGAACATGGGTGCCTTCAGAAATGGTGCAGTCCAGCAGTTACAGACTTGCTAAATTACACAGGCTCCGTGCCTGAGCCTTTACTGCACTTATCAAACGGCAAGCTAGCACAAAAACGCGGTTGACAGCTGCTAGGGTAACATGCTGGATTCTGGGTATGACAGCCTGCCCAGCTGCTCTTTACAGAGGTTTATGAAAGAAATTAAAGCATATATCATGCGACTCTTCAGTGCACAGCATTTCTGTTCTGACACATTCCTGTGGCTGTGGGTGGAAGATCCAAACAAAATAATGGTGCTGTTTCTTAGCAGCCATATCATTTTAGTTGCTTTTGAACTCCTGGGTGCCTCTATTTCTCAACAGAAGATTGAGAAATAGTCTTCCATGTTTCAGTAGAAATATTTTTATTTCTCTGTTAAAAAACCATGGAAGTTTCATCTTGTGACCACAGGAAGCCAAAAAAAAGCACAAGCACTACTGTGTTTTAGAGAATTACCCTGATGATCCACTATTTTAAACCAAACTGCAGATGCTAATTGTCAGCTGGAAGTTTTTGAAGATAATGAGATGTGATGTACAGATAGCAAGATGTACAAAGCCAGAAATTCACTAGTAATACACTTCACTCATATTCTTTATACAAGAAAAAGCAACTCCTAACTCTTTATATTAAAAAGATTCAATGTTACAAAGCAATTAATCTTATACTAACAAATGCATATTCATCTCAACTTCCTATGAACTGGGCTATGTATATGAACCTGCACAGATCAAGCAATGAAACATTTTGTGGATAATTCTATTTTTGAGACAACTAAGTAGCTATTTTTTAAATTCCTCAGCAACTCCTTCCCATCCTCCTTCCCTCTGTCTCTGTTCCTCTTTGTTAGAGTAACAAATTTGGCATCTCGTAGCCTGCTTCCTTCCACTGAGACTTCAGAGTCGCTTTCACATTGTAATTGTCAATTGTCAGTAAAATTTGTCCACCCAGTAGAACTATCCTCAGGATCAGAACGCTACTCATGTAGATATATATAAACCACCCAGTCTAAGCTTAAAGTTATCCCTAACACAAATCTACATCCCTCTGTATTTACCTTAATTTTTTTCCAGTGCCGACAAGGTAAAAAAGAGGGTTCAAAGCCATTGACTTTAATGCAGAAAAAGCATCACACTTTGGAAAGTATGAAGAGATGCTCCTGCATGAACAAGTCATCAATACTTCAGCTGGATGTTTTACGTCAGCAAGGAAGAGGGAAAAGGTTCCTCTCCACTGTGCAAAAATTTCATTTCATTGTGTAAGTGAACTAGCTTGGATAGGAGAATGATATAGAAGAAGCAAGGAAAAATCAAATGAGAAAAATCACAGGAGAAAGACACATGCAGAGGAAATTGAAAGCTCTAAAACACATTTCAAAAGGCTATCTCAGTAGTGTGTAAAAGTAAAAGAGAGATAAGATCATGGTTTTTTCTAGGTGCAATCAGATATACTTTTAAACAAATTACTTATACAAATATTTAGTATCATCCAAAAGGTTCTCTCCTCTTATTAACATAACATTCATATCAAGAAATTGTTTGTTCAACTCATTAGGATTTTTTTCCTTACAGTTATGAAACTCATTAGATTTATAATCATTCATTGAAATTATTCCATACTGTGATGAATGTTCTATTACATATACTGAATAATAATTCAATACTACTAGGTGCTTCGCTGTTTTATAGGCTTAGTCTTAGAGAATAATAAATTCTGCAGAGGCTATACACATGAAAGAAGTATTTCTGTCTTCATTTGTGTTTGCCTATTTACTTAAACAGCCTCATTCAGACTCCACTGAGGCTTTCCCAGGAGTATCATCTTAAGATGAAACTTTCCCCCCAACCATACTTGTTTTTAGTCTAGATAACTTCAAAGAGATTTTTAGTGATACAGCAAAGTGATGTCTGTCTGAACTCTGGGTTCATCCCTTTTAATTCACCAAAACAGAGTTATGTAAGTTCATAGCTAAAAAGATTACTCATCGAACTACTGAAGTTAGATGTAGATTACAAAATCAGGTCATGCTAGTTCCAGGCAATCACTCTTTACATTTAATTTCTTGGTGTTTTCTTCCGGTTCACCCGCAATGTACTTTATAAATTAGTAGAAGAAATTTCAACCTCAATATCATTCTTAGGGTTTTTTGGGTTGGTTTTTTTTTTCTTTTTCTTTTTTTCCCCCATTTGATTGGTTGGGGTTTTTTTTTCTGAAAATTATCATCTAGACCTTTGACACAATGAAGTGAGACAAGGCAGCAAACATTTCTGGGACTAAAGGAAACATACCTACAGTAATTCCTAGACATCATACATGTCCAACTGCTATTCTCTTCAATAGTGCCCACACCATTTTCTGAACAAATTTAGGGATCCTTTACAAGAGGAAATGAACGTTGTAGCATCCATGGGTTGTTCAGAGCACCTTCTAAATGTACTGAAAAATACTGCTGGAAAAATGCCATAAACACATTCACAATCCCTATGGTTTCTGCATTCAAAACTTCTGCTTATCTTCTGAAGTAATATCTGAGCAAGATGAACATGGGAGCAGACATTTCATGACAAGGTTTCATTCACCTGGGTACCATCTGTATCTATTGCAATTCTATAAATTATTCATATGGAAGTTTTAACACTGACTTTCATAGACAATTCATTTGTATTATTTGCAGCTACTAAAAATGGGTTAAAGATATAAGCATTCATATGCTATGTAAATCCACAGGTCAAAGTGTAAATACATTGTAAGATTTTTTCCTCTTTCCTCCCATCCATTTTGTTTTCTCCCTGATATTCAGAGACAAAATGATGCATAAAAATGCAGTACCTTTGGTATTTTGAAGAGCTTTTTCTTGAATAGCTTCAAATACTTTCCCTTCTATTTCATTTATTTTCTTTCTCTGTGATTTCATTTATTTTTGTTGGATGAGAAGTATAAAAAATGATGAAAGGGTAAGCATGAAGAAAATGCAAGGTGAAAAGAATGAAAACCTCAGTGATGTTCTGGCAACTTCTAGAGAGGTTAGCCCACAACTGAGAGACACCTCAGATCCTCCTTCAGGGTACAGAAGCATTTTCTTCTTTAGTATGGGACAAATAATTTAACTTCTCTAATTCAACTTCCCCATCTAAAAATGGGTCAGAATTACAGCACCTAACACTTCTTAATAGTATTACACAAATAGAAAAATATTCTGTTCGCAAAATATTCACAAACAGAAAAATAAAGCAAAGATTTACCAATTAATTGCAACTGTTTAAAACAAGAATATGTAATTGCTTGAAATCTAGCTATTATGGGTCATATATTCATTCCTTAGCAGAAGTAAGCAACGTTTCTTCCATAAGACTCTCTAAATCCAACAGATCAAGAATGATGACACTAGTATCTCTATATGTACACCAGACAAAATGCATCAGTCATGATGATTACATCTCTTTCAGTCATTTAGTATTATAATAGGAATAAAATTCATGTGCTGGAAGACTAACATACTCACTGTCCCCAGTATGAAAATTAATGTCTTGGTTTTTATGGAATAGGAGGCCACTATGCTAAGGTCCTGCACTTTGCCATTTAAACTGTCCTATTATACAGATATTTACCGTTCTTGGTCTGAATGGCATGCTACTGGTGACCTTAACTGCATATTTATTTTTCAATAAAGCCCTCTTTTTCACTGACAGAGAAATGCAAAGTTAATACATGTATCTATGAAAAAAAAAAAAAAATCAAAATGATTACATAACACACACCATATTCCAATCTGATGGAGGATTTTAGTCAGTCATAACACAAAAATTTTTTTAACCACTGTACTTTTATTTGCATGCACATGTGAAAGGCTTGAAGTTTCATTGTGGCAAAGAAACATATCTACAATCAAAATGTAGTTTAAGCCCTATGTGGAGAACGAGTCATTATATATCTACAAATATATCAAAGATGTGCAGTAAGTTTTCTTCTTCTGCAGGGCAGAAGTGCCAAGAGGACCTACAATTCTTCTATTTTTGTGTTAGAATGAAAATCAGCTGTTTGAAATCCAATAAAACCAGTCACCCTACTTCAATTCCATAAACATTCTTTTACCAGAAGTTTAAGTTAATCCATCCTAGATTAGGGATCACTCACACCAGTTCAGAACTGAGCTAAACATTTTTAAATAGCAAAAAAGTCTTGCTGAAAGATAACTCATCTACCAAGTAAAAACTCCCCAGGAATTGCTCAAAGGCAAAATTAAAAAAAGAAAATAAATAAATTTAGAATTGCTCTCTAACATTGAGGCCAGTGTTGCTTTGTAATGTATATAAAAACACTTTCTGAAAATAGATGCAAATGTGCTTGGCAGTGAGGTGAGTTAGAACAGAGTGGAAGAGAATTCTTGTCTCAGTATCAAGAAATAATTTTAGTCATTTATTTTGCATTTTTGGGGGTTTTTTAAAGACTGTAAGAGAACAGTACTAAAAGGCTCAGAGCTACTCAGACTGAATTAACTGTGCATATGTAGAGAAAGAAAAGAAAGGAAAAAAGATTGGTCCCTACCATCTCCAACAAACTGAAGGAGGGCTAGATCAATTTGTCTTTTCCAAGGTGATCCTTTCTGAAGTGCTATTCCATAGCCCGTAGTGGCAAAGATGTATCCACTCCCTATTGTGACAAGTTTGCAGCCTTCATCTCTTCCAGCCTTGTAATTCAGCACCGCTGCATCATAGATGAAAGCATCCAACTTCCTGAAATAAAAGAAAACATTTTACAAACCAAATCATTAGGGTCAGCTGTTGTCAGACTTCTTTTGTCCTTGATGTTAGGACTCTGTTGAATATCATATGCATTCTTTGATATCATTAATTACATATCCTGCTCTACTGTATCTAAAATTAACAAAAGGCATCTATTTTAGTGAGAGGAAAGTAGGACACATAGTTTTGCATTTCTATTTTAAGGCATGCTGTTAAAAAATACTGAGCAGGAGAAACCAAGCTACAAAATGTCTTGCTCTGTTATCTTTGTATCTTTGCTCTCAAAATGGATAATAAATATCTTTAGATGCAAAATGATCTCCAAAACCAACACAAATTACAATAGAGAATTTGGAGTTGAAACAACAATAACCAATTAGCTTATTTAAAATACAGAATGAGACTGAAAAGGTGACTTCACCAGTTTTCCACACATACTCTTATTTTATGTCTCTTTCCAAAAATAAACAATGAAGGTGGAGGTTAAGTCCTTGCCAAGACAGAGGAAGGTATTGCAGCATATCTGATATAGCTATTTAAATCCTGCTTAGAAACTATAGAAAATATTTCTTTATGATTCACAGTTCTAAACATGTTATTTGTATACCTGGAGTGCAGCAGGGATAAAGGAACTTGTTGGGAAAAAATTCAAGCCTTTCAGCCCACCTACCTAAAAATGCAAGAATGGGATAATCCCATTCTCTAAGGTATACAGGGAACACAACAAAATAGAGGAAAACAAAATCAGTAAGGAAAGGAAAAGAGACAGTGTCCTTCAGGGATAATTTGTAAGAAGCACTGTAAAGCAAGAGTTAGAAGAGACAGGCGCACGGATATTTCACAAATGAAGCCATTAAAAGTGCATATACAAGAAGAGGAGGCCATTTGGAAGGAAAATCACTTGCCAGCAGTAGACCTCAATCAAAGAAAAGACATTCTTATACCTACAGAAATTCATACGCAATCTTTAAAAGTAAAAAGATAAAACTTAAGCTTATTTTGTATTGCTGCCCTCCTCTGCAGCCAAAATTTTTAATTTAAGATTTCTACCACTTACACAAGACTAGCAGAATACAGAGGCAATAGGAAAAAACTATCTCAGCCCAAACCCCACCTAAATGACGCCCTAAAATAAAGTTATTACATCCCCCAGTAACACACTCCCTTTTCAACATCTTTGCCCATCCCATAGGAGCCAGAGGAATGGGGAGGACACAGCTCCACATTCGGCTTCACAGGTTGGTATAGGAGGAGTTTTCACCCTGCCACCCTCACTGGTGCTGCAGGTCCCATGCACTGCCGGCACTGCCTGCTGTGCCTTTGAAGAGCCACAATGCATTATTGTGGAGCACTGCTAAAATTTTCTGACGGGATACAAATGACAGAGGCTGGCAAAATACTGCTCATAAACAGTTGGGACCTGTCTTCGTGGAAAGGGAATTATAAAAATTAATTGTGGCACAAACAGGTACAAGAGCATCAACTTCAATTATATTATATCAGTATGTATCCGTCGTCAACTCTGTTGCTGTTGAAGTTTTGGAATCACGCTTGCCATTAGCTTAAATCAGTTTATGTTGATAAACCTTTTGATTTATATCCACAGAACAGAGCAAGACCTAGGCATATCAGATTTTGGCCACTCACATTAAAAAAAAAATACTTTCATGCATGACATAATTCAATGTTTGTTCTTAAATAATCGATCAACAGATCCATACAGATCCCTAACCTTTGCAGAACTCTAGATCAGATAGCAAAAATGCGGCATTAAAAAATACCCCTATCCATCTCACATTAAGCCAAGAGAAATACCAGGAGGGAGTGAAGTTGTTGGATTTTGTCTGCTGTCACGAAAAAAGTGAAGAGTGAAGTTCCTGTCACTACTCACTGTACTTTATTGCTTCCCTTCAAGGATGCTTACCCCAACAGTCACTATTCAAGTGATCAAATTGAAATTTAGTGAAGTAGTTAATTTAGAGAAAGTACAGGTGGCTCATGCAACCATTAAAAGAAATAGCTGGGCCATTATTTCCTTTTTCCACTATTCCCTAAAACTCGGTGCAATCCTCAGCTTAAAAGTCAGCTTAGCTCCATCAATGCTAGAAGTCTGACTCTCTCCTTCCTTTAAATGGGTAATTTAACACGGAGAAAACAATTGCTAAACATCTGGTAGGTGATATGTCACAAATTCAATCCAGAAATAAGATATGGATGGCTATGTAGCACTGAGGGTAACTGAACTGGAAATAGTCAGGAGGGTGTTGGGGTGCTGCCCAAACCTGCAGTCTTCAACACAAGACCAGACAGTTTTCTGAATGACGTGCTTTGATTCAGCACTGTGGAGACAAGTTTGTGTAGACAGCAAGGACAAAAATCCACGTCCTTTGGGTAGACGCACAAGCAAAAAAAAAAGAAAACTGCTTTCCGTACTCTCAAGATACTTGTAACATTTCTGATCCACAGCAGACAATTACCGTAATCAATCCAATCCAATCTCATGCTTTTAGACCTCCGCAGTTATCTGTGGGGAAGGAAGGATACTTCCCTCTCAGTGGATGCCTTTGGCTCAGGCAAGGGATTGGAAGGTAATGCTCCCCTCTGTGGGTACAGACACTGCAACCAGCTGACTTAAGTTAAAATACACTCTAGAATTTGTCGTCTATTTATTCTGGGATTTATAGTTTTGCAATGTAAGCATATAAAACACATGCTGGTAAACACAGAGAAAATATAAAGTGTCAGCTATTCTTCTGTCAAAACAGACTCAGACAGAAATACAGAAGAAAAAGATATCTTTGCTAAAGATTCCAGGGCAAAAGCTTTGTGCTGAAATCACGCTTTTCATATGCAGCTTATCTCCTTAGTTATTGAGCAGTGTAGTAAAACCTCGGGACAGAAAGACAAGGCACAATCACAGTTTCACTCACTCACTAAGGACCCACCTCCCCAGCTTCCCAGAGAGTCTGGCATCAGCCATAGGGGGTACACACAAGGAAAGCAGGTTCTGAAGATGCAGAAGGCTTTACTTGAGGGTTTTCTCTATACTACTTCTATAAGGTCACAATAAATCTCATTACGCAAATCGATTTAAAAATATGAGGTACTTTCTTGACAGATGCTGAGTGCTGAAAGGTTCTGCTATCAGTTGCTGCCCAATGGCTGAACTGTAAATCAAAAAGTTGATTGCCCTGAAAAAGTCTTGCTGCCTACAAATACAAACTCATATTCAGAATATATTTTCTCCATTTCCAACATGAATCTTATAACCTCTCAAGGCTTAATTATCTCTTCATCATGTGCTGATTACAGAACTACTATTCCTTGCTAAGCAAACCTTCAGAACACGATGTACCCCTGCAGCGTGGGCAGGGAGTAACAAGCCACGACTCAAGCTCTCAGATGCTAGGGCGCTCAACTCTTCCATCAATAGGAGGTGAATTTTCTGACACTCTGAATTTTTAAGAACTTTCAGACAACTTTAAACATTCCTCAACAAGAGTTTCCAAAAAATGAAAGCAAAATCTGGGCAAGTCTGAAAATTTCGCCCTTTCCAAGCTGTTTGCAAAGACGGCAGTGAGCATAAGGTCCGGAAGAAGACAAAGCAGGCATTTGTGCAGGCCAGCAGGCTGCTGGGGCCGCAGAGGACTTTCCTTCCTGCTATGTCTACATAGGAGAGCCACATCTGCTGTTTTGTTTGGCACTGACGGAAAAGCCAGGCTGCGTGCACGGCAGTGACTGCTGGACGCAGTAGCCCACCCTTGACTTGTCATTCTCAAGGCAGCACTGGCAAGCCTGGATCTACGCTCCAGGTCACCCTTTTATTCTTTCTCTTCTTTTTCCACAGACAGACTAGCAAGTCCCAGGATCTTTGTTCTTGTGGCAGCAAAATTCGACTGTGCTCCACAGCTGAGAAGCTTTGTATTGGTCTGAGGGCTGACCACTCTGCTATTTAAGTTACACGTTCACTGTAAAACAGCTTACACGCACCGAGTACAGCACCCCACATCAAGAAAGGCTCAAAGCCTCTTGCAAACCTTAGTCATGTAGCAATGAATCAATTAACTTGTCATTTCAGTGCAGCCACTTCAGGGGGTGAAAAGCTTTGTTACATTGTGTAGGTTTAAATACACTACTGAGAATTATTAGAAAGATGAAAGAGAAATATAGAAACTGGAATGCAGCAAGAAACAAGATTTATAACTGCCATGCACTAGCCAAACGCGCCAGGCATCTTCAACGAATGCAGAGGAACAGGACTACAGTGTTATGACTCATCTGAGCAACTGGCAGGTTTGTAAACTTCCTCGGAACTACTGCAATAATCCTGGGTAGGAGAGAAAATAAACATTTTGGAATATTTATACAAGAAAGACTACAAAGGCAAATGTCATTACCCAGTAAGCACAAAGAGGAGAGGGGGTGGGGAGAATTTTAGCTCACACAGTATAGAAGAACTTCAGATGTTATGAAATTATGAATTGGAAGAGTTCTAAAAAAAACTAAAAGAGCATTACTGAATGTAATAATTTGAAGTGGGAGATCTGCGAGAAACAAATGCGGACGGTCTTGTACCTAAACATTTATGAGTCACCAAGAATAGCTACTGCAAAAACCCATTGTCTAAAGTGTTGCTGTACACATTCAAAAATGTCTGTGTAAAGAAAATTAAAGTTCGAGGAAAAGGTAGAGAAAAGTTATTTTAGAAAAGCTGAAAACACTTCCCTATAATTTTCCCCATCTTTATTATTGGCACATACTTTTCATTAAATTCCTATGATGAAAATTGAAAAGCAGGATTAGGAAAATGGTCCTTTATTAGTCATAGCTTCTTCCTCAACAACAGAAGTATAGCTCACTTGGAAAATGTTACTTTGCTTCCTTAACCAACTACACGATCCTTCAGCGATTTTGTTTTCTTGATGGAACAAGAGAAAAAATCTAAAGTGGCAATCTGCTCAGTAGTTCTGGAGACACAAATAGTGGTCCAGCACACTAGAAATCAACCTCTCTTGGTTACTTTGTGTCCTGCTATGACCTGTGTCGTGGTATTCAGAAAACGAGGGATGCTGTAATGCGGTCCTGTTTATTCACATTCTTCTATTTTACTGACAAGCACTGGAGTCTATGGAACAAATAATATTGTGCTTCCATTGAGGATCAGAGAAACTGGAGCATGACTGAAGTCACTTTCCAGTTTTCAACTCCTGCAGTAAATCCAAACATACAATATCTACAGCAGAATTAATTTCTTGCTAAAGTGGGTACCATTCGACGCAGTGTTCATCTGTCAGATCCAGGACATTAACTTCAGAATCAATTTTTCTCACTCTCATTTCTTTATGTTTTTTAACACCCCAAGTATGTTCTTTTCATGGCCAGACAAAAGCTATGTATTATTACTAACACAGATTTGACTTACACAAAACCAGAATGCATGTAATATATGAAGTGCACCATCATAACAATTTGCTTGCACTGCATTTTGCTGTAAACAGCTGTATCACAATAAATTTTCTACATTATTTTTGATGAAGAGTACCTTTTAACTCACCTTCTGGGGCTTGTTCTGAAAAATTAAAGGTCAATTGCATATTTAAGAATAATTATTCATTATAAATTATATAAATTTTATTCTGAGGAAAGACAGTTAATGAAATCAGATCTATTTTTGAAATATGCCTAGGTGACTTAAAAAACAAAGAGATGTTATTCCTCAAATTTGGTTGTAGATAAACACAAAAGAGACTACAAAGATTATTACATAGTAAGTGTCACACCTGTTTACTAAGCCTCCAGTTGTGTCTTTTTAAAGCACAATATTTGAAATTACTCTCTTATTACAAATATCAGACTGCAAGTCAGTGAATCCTCAAACAATACTTTTAACACCACCTTTGCCATCCCCTTTTTACCCCCACCCCCATCATCAAGAACACTTTTACCAATTAAAGCTTTGTCTCTTAAACATAATTTTGGAGAGAGACAGCCCACTTTCAAAACATTCTGCAAAAACACACTACTTTTCAGCTTTTTTGCTTTTAAAAATAAATTGCATAGTCTGCAGAATAGATGCCTTGCATGCCCCTTGAAGTAGCATTTATAATTTGATATTAAGCAAAAAACTGGTATCCACTTAAGGTTGGATTAAACATAAGCATATATTTTAGAGATTATCAATACCATTATTGGGAAGGCAGCAAGTGCAAAGATACTGGCTTTAAAATATGATGGATTTACATTACAGATTTACAGATGTATTACAAATTTAATAATTTACATTTTATCCCTTCTTTATCCACAGAATGGATAAAAAAAAGTATGTCAAGAGTGCACAATGAGAGACACAATATTATTTGTGCATCTCTAAAACTATGTCCAGGGGATCTAATGCCAAAAGGTCACTATAAAGTGATGCAGTAATCAAAGGGAAAGAAGGCTGTCCTGAAGACGAGGCTTCAATGAAAGTGCTCTAAAGTGACACTTCGATATTGCTGCAAGAAGAGAAGCAGATATTTAACCTTTAGCATGAAGGACTGATGATTTCTTTTTCCCAGTTTTGACTAAAATGCATTTCAAGTTATCTGATGGCACTTCATCACCAGCAGTGACTTTATTTTTTAGCACATACTCAAATAGCTCCACGCAGATCTTAAGTTCACATACACGGGATGGATTTCTTGACATCGCCAATTCATTAGGGGAAAATTTAACAACCGCCCCCCTGCAACAACGCAGGTTAGCAAAGTTTAACGCAGTTAAATGATGAACTCATCAGCAGGGAAAGAGCTTTCAACTTTTCTCCCAGTTCAAACTGTCCTCACTTCAATCTTCACACAGAAAATGTAGACACAAAATTCGAAAGAGCAAGCTCTGACAGATATTAACACCACCGTGAGAGATTGCGGGGGCTTCACCTCACCTGTCAGGGCAATCGCAGGCTGCCAGAAAAGCTGCTGTGAACCTTCCTGCATCACTTGGCTGTGGTTACCTGAATGGCATATTCACCCTCCTCACTCACAGGAGCTCCCATTCACCACCCCTTTGCCCACCCACCTTCCCAGTCCCTATAATATTTCCCTTAGCAACAAAATAATGGAAAATTTAGTTGCCTTTATGATTAATTTATGCAATGAAATAGTGTCCCACTTCAAGTCTCAG
Source organism: Calonectris borealis (assembly GCF_964195595.1). Taxonomy (NCBI): domain Eukaryota; kingdom Metazoa; phylum Chordata; class Aves; order Procellariiformes; family Procellariidae; genus Calonectris; species Calonectris borealis. Next base: position 5,223,708 of record NC_134327.1, read on the forward strand.
AAACCAAGCAATGAAGTACTTGCAAAGCGTCAGTTTATCAAAACATAAAATTTGAAAAGTCGAGTAGAGGGAATATATTTTTAGATTAAAGGTTTTGTCCCAGTTACAATAGCATAATGAAGGATAAATTCAGCACATTTCACCAAGCACCTGATCTCATCCCCAAATCAAATGAATACTAAAACGTAGAATAGCTTCTTCTCAAAAAAAGAGGGGTTAGATGGGATATAGCTACTTCCACCTGTTCATTTTATTTCCAGGTACTTTGTAATATTTAAAGACATTAGATAGATGACCGTATTACCTAAAAAAGGGTAATACAGATGCAGGAGATGATAACCTTTTTTCAAAAAAATCAGAAGAGCACTCAGGTACTGAGTAAAGGAATTAGAAATAAATTACTATAAACCATTTTTTTTTCCTAGATGCAGGTTGCTATGGATCAGCTGAATAGGAGAGACAGGGTTTTTTTTCTTTTTTTTTTTTTTTTTAAAAAAAAAAAAAAAAAGCCGTGCATTTATCTTATGGCCACGAACAAATTCCTGAAAATGTGACCCAGCTTAAAAGGACATGATGATGTCTGCTTCCGTTTATAGATAACTTGAAACTATTGAGATACGAGCTTCCCCAGACATTTCAATGACTGCCTTCTTAGACCCCAATAACCCTCTAAATGCCAATATTAGTATTTCCCTGTTCTTCAAAGCCTGTAAGAACCAATCTCCCGCAGAAAGTCCCCTGGAACAGCGCATTAAGTTCTACCCAGTCCGTTATTTATTTAGCCTTTTTAGCACATGTGGAAGAAATACAAGAATGGGAGAATAACTGCATTTCCTGAAAGCATGGCAAGTGATGGCGAAACAGGGATCAGCCGTAAGAAAAACTGATGCCAGAAAATCCTGCCACAAATGGAAATGCCATAGGCAGTCTTTATCTCTGTGCTGCCAGCTTGGTGGCACTTTGTAGTCCAAACCCTGCACTCTGCTCACTTTAGCAATAACGCTAGCAGTAAAAGCAGGACAGCTATGCTGATTCAGGCACACATTTCTCTTAAGTTATTAGATTTCAGAATTGATACATTAGTGAACAGATCTTCTGAAAAATGCACCTAGATGGAACAGCAAATTTAAATGTTTTCATATCTCTGCAGTCTTTCGGCACAAAGAGCAGTTGCCAAGTTGCAAACCAGCTTTCCAATTCCTAGCTTGGGTGACTACCATTGTAACATTAATTGAAAATCATTCCCCTCAGAGTGCAATACCAAAATGAATATTAGAATGAACACTGAAACAAATATTAGATTGAAGTCCAAACAAAAGCATCATAATGTAAATTGAAATTAAGTTACCCCAGCCTCTGATGCCAAACGAAATGAAGCTATTGATTGCAGAAGTTGCCTGAACCTGGTCAACCAGGAGAGAAAATACTGAATGGGCCAAACTGTTTAGCAGAGATTTCTTTTTTACAGTATGTCAGGAAGAAAATCGTTACTCACATTGTTAGCTCCTTCAGATGGTTTTAAAGAAAGTGTATTTGTATTTGTACAAGATTTAGTACTTACTGTCAAAATTGATAGGGATAAATAGACATCCTGGAGCACGGCAAACATCTTGCTCCCCCAGGTAGTTTTGGATCTTTGTTCAGTGCTGTTTGACTTACAAGTTTCCCCAGGGGTATATATGGTTAGCAATACCTATACCTGGGCAGTAGATCCTCACTGGCTTAGACTTAGGTCCCGATAATCTATGACACTAGCAAACAATAGATGCTTAAGGAGGAATAAAAGAAACAAGGCATGTATGGATGCTATTGTCCCTGAAGATATCTTCTTGGCTTCAGATGAATGGATCTTTCATGAGCTACAGGCTGTATTAAGCCCCATCATGTTTAACAGCTGCCAAATTATTCACCTTCCACCAATTCCTCCAGTTTCTTTCTGAGCTTGTTTTAATTTTGGTATTCACAACACCTGATCTTCAGAATGTAACTATGCCAATTTAACTCCACAAATGCAATGTTCTATCAATCACTACTGAACTTTACAAAGGTCTGGTGCCAAAGAGGGAAAAGACAAAGAGAGAGACACTGAGAGAGAGAGGAGAGAGCAAAGAGGAGAGACCGACTGATGTTCACTTTTACTTAAACAAAAAAAATCTTAAGTGGTCTACAGTTGTGATTATTTCAACTTGTCAGTACTTGTCAGTACTAGAGAGTACTACAGAACAACAACTTCTGAAAGTATTTTACATCTCTATTTCCACTCCAGGAAAGTATGGCAGGCATAAAATATGATACTCCATATACAATTTACAGCAAAAGTTGCCTGAACTCATCAGTGCTTCAGGTGTGGTCTAGCTCAGTTTCAGATTTCATTTGATTGAGAAAATTAAAGTTCGGTTCGGTTCCCATGGTCCTTTCTCACAGCTTTATTGAATTTTTTATTTTGTCTTTCAGCTGCAGAAATGGATGCTTCTAAGTGTCAGCCTCCAAAAATGTCCAAAAGTTATATCCAGAAAAAAGGGTCTAGTAGGTGCCTTTGTACGGAAGTAGAGCAATCCAGGAGCTAGTTAAATCAGTCCTCTAAGCTATTTTCTATTCATGACCATTAGTTATAAGTATCATTGACAGTGAATTATCTGAAATATTAATTTCTCATCTTATGTTACACATTCACTTTATGGATTTATCACCCCCTTAAAGGAATGATCACCTGGCACAATAATTTGCCCTTTCAGGGTCTGACAAAAATCTTTTAAATTAATATCCTACAGATCTGATGAAAATATGGACAGTAATTTTCTTAAACATTTCTCCTTAATGAAACAACATTTAGAGATACAAATTGGATTCACCACTCAGTACTTTCCTTTAAAAAAAAAAAGGCTAATTCCTATCTTAGATTATAAATTTTGTTGTAGTAACAGCAGATGCAGACTCGGAAAATATTTTTCCAATCACATGTGAATAAACAAGTTTCAGATTCAGTAGTTTAAACTGGTGAATTTTGAGTATCCCAAAAGATCTCTACGGCTTTCACACTTTGAAAGACACTTTGAAAGAGGAGAACATCACTCCCTCTTCACTAAGATCAGTACATACTTCAACTACAGGCTGCCGTTTGTTTCAGTGACAACTTAAAATTGTGCCTGCGCAAGGATCACCCATCAAAAAGCTGGTTATTTCAGTTGCTGTATTTGATTTTTTAATCCTGTTTTTAAAGCTTGTGAAAAACATAAAACCCAAGCAGGCTCAGAACAGAGAGCTTTGATGAGAAGGTCGTGAGAAAGCAGGAAAATATCACGTTCTTAGAATGATAGCTGGATATTAAGGATTTGATACATGATTTTAAAATTCAGTTGCATAAAGCAGTGCTTGTGCTAAAGCTGTCTCCAGCAGTTTCTCTCTTCATGTATCATAACACACATCCATGAGGGTTGCAAGCAATAAATTATTACAGACTACAGATATCTCATGCTACCTGCTGACCTTTCCCTTGCTCCCTCAAACACACTTCAGTCTCAACCATCTCTGGCAATTTCTTAAAAATTTGGTAAAAGAATTGCTATATGTACTGTAACATTAAAAGTCTAAGAAAAGAGTGAATATTCTCAATTACAAATACTGTAAGGTGTTGCCAATCAGAAACAGTCAAAAAATATTGAGCCACTAGATTAAAAGTTTAAAAATTTATGTCTGCTGAACATTTCTTTGAGTTCCGGTTGCAAGCTGTTATTATCTGCCCACAAGAATGATGAAGAACTTGTGCTTTTTATGAAAAATCAAAATACATGATTTTTCTCTCAAACAGATAATTTCTCTCATAGCTTTCCCTCCTCTTTTTAGGTGAAAAGGTATGAGCCACAGAAAGAGTAAAAACTAGCAAGTGTTTCATTTGATGAAAATTTTGATGACAATTTTTCTGTAAAAATAAATCGAAAATACTGCAAAATATACTGAAATTGGTTTTGCATCAAGTGGAGATGTCAGCTGACTGCCTAAAAGACAAGTTTGTTTTGTTTTTTACTTTAGACACACCACCACTTTAATTGACAGACCTAATTAACAGAAGGACCTGCTGGGCACAATCTGACTTCTGTTCCAGCTGACAGAAATGGAGATGTTTGCCTCCTGGTTATGCCTGTGCCACGCTGCAGAAGCTGCCAGCACTGCCTCTGACCAGTTTGTATCTGTTCAGCAAATAACAGTGTGCAAAGCCGTGAATTGGATACAATTTCTAAGCACTGTAAGCACAACAAAAATCCAATTCAGGCCAATAAACTTAGAGACTGAGCGTTAAAAGGACATCAGAGCCTTCTAGGGTCTTCTCTTCTACTTTCACTGCTTAGTACCATTGGATTCTAATCAAATTGTTGCAGGGAGAATATAACTTCTCGTGCCATTCACACTGTTCAGTTAGGTACTTTCAGGTGTTTCTTCTAGCATTATTATTTGTCATTCAAAAATGCTGAGGAATAGAATCATCACATGTTCCTATCAAAGTGACTAGCAGCTCAGGACACGCCTGCAGGCCGATAGCATCTTTTCAGGGGACAGCTCAAATTTGATAATCCACTGCATCTGAGGCCATACCTGCCGAGGCTCCGGCCGTGCAGAAATGCTATCGCCACGGCATTCTTTCCAAGCAGCTTCATATTTCCGCCAGTATGCCACAGGCGACTAGGGAATAAGGTATTAAACTTGATGTGTATAAACTAGCAAGCATAGCAATCTTTAACAGGAAGGCAGATGGAGTCCCAAGTAAACTTTAGCATTAAATCCCTGAATATACAGTCACAGCCGTGGCTGTAAATAAAAACTGAAAACCGCTCACAACAGCGAGGGGGTCTGCAGCTGTACAACAAGGGGCTGCTTGCCTGTGGAACACAAGGGATTCATTACTGCAGTTTCCTTGAAACAAGTTATATTCTCAGCTTTTTGCAATGAAACTGAAATAAAATCCTCACATCAATATGCTGCCGTAACACGGCATCAGTTAGACCATCTCTTTTCTTGAAACAAGATATACACTGCGTGATACTCAGCTGCAGTCCTCATATCCAGGAAAATTAAGAAAGTGAAGAAAAAATTAGATGGATTCATTAGTGACAGGCAATAGGCAAGTGAAAGTTTCCCATTTTACCTCTATATAAGAAGAGACTCTCCCAATTAAATTTTCTAATTTCAGCCATTAGCAGTTAAATCCCAGACAATATTCCAGTGTAGATGTGCTGGGGTGTATGTGAGAACATGAAATGCACTTCCAGTTTATTGCCATTGTATTTTCTACTTTTGACAGTCTTACAGCAGCAGAACACTCATACCCGGAGAAACACTACATGCAAACTCAACAGCTATAAGCTGATACAACGCACACCAAAGAATTACAACAGGTAAGGTTGTTTTGCTTGCAAAAAGATAGCATTCTTTAACTATAACCTCTTCTGGAAAAATATAGCAAAGCAAACAGAAGTAAACAAACCCAAAGAGCTACTGTAAACATGACACAATAATTAACTACTTCCTATTCAAAGACTTATTCTTTCTTCAAGAAGCAAAATCAATAGGATCTGTCTCTCTGGTACAGAGGGTTCTAGAAATGTAGATTAATTAAAAGCAGCATAGACAGAAATGCTTGAGATGCATTTTTAGAACTTTATTTGATCAATAAACATCTAAAGAACACAGAGGAGCCACCACGGCTCTAACAGAGCTGGACTTCACCCACCAAAAATACATTAGCTAATGTCTTACAGACTTTACTCTTCTGAAAAATGCTTGGGAAACTAACTGTCATTTCTGCTTTCATGAAGGAAAAGGAACAAAAAACTCTGGAGAATTCCTGAGCTGCTCAGTCCTGCCTAAAGAGCAATCTGAAACTCTGCAGGTAGCACAGCACATGTGGTTCAGCTGATCCCTTATATGCATGAAACTTAGGGAAAAACACTGGTACCTTTTTTGACAAGCTTGTAAGATTGTGATTACTTTCAGTACTAAATTGCATTGAAGGAGGGACAATATTTTGCCATTTTGAAAAATATTAAGTAGTACTTAAATAACAAGATGCATGAATTTTGCTCCCTTTTAACAGGCCTGGTGCAAACTGATACCTTTAATTAATAAATATAGAAAGTTCTGCTGTTGTTCAAATGGTGTTTCAGCAGCTGAGAACTGTACCTGTGAATCTCAGAAATAAGACTTAATTGACAAGAGGTAGCTATTACTGAGACTTTACAGATTTTTTTTATTTTATATTTTCAGAAACAAAGGTTGATTTCTTATCAAACAAAGGGGAAAAGCCAATATAGCTGATAAATTTGCCTTCACCATTGATAGCCAAAAGCTTTTACGAGCAAGCTGCAATGAACCCCCCCAGGGGGATTCACCTGAAGGAGAAGGTATAATGTCAATGTCAGTCTAAAGCAAAAATCTCATTTCCATTTTGATTTGCAGCACTTCCCAGTCAATTCCTTTCTAGAATGATCTTAAACATTTCCAATGCTAATTGAACAAGATAGGTTCAAGCCTATTGCCCATGTAGTGAAGTTGTTTGTTCTAATTAAAAAAAACAAATGCAGATGCTTTCCTTGTAAGTTAATTTTTGAAACACTATTAGCTTCACCTCTCAAAGATGTAAACAGAAAGGAGCTGGGTATTTTGTTCAAGGCTTCCCAGACACGGATGTCTGCACACTCATCTCTGCATGTACAGCAATACTCCAACACAGGACCTATGTAACCCCCACACCAGACCACAAAATGAAGGCAGGAACATCATTTATTTTATACACATTTCTATCCATATTTCTGCCCTTGAGGTTTTTCCTGGCCACCTTAGCAACTGGACTGAAGCAGCTGATTTTTCGGTTCTTGTGAGAAAGCAAGTTAAAAAATCCAGTTTGTTTTTTAATTTGTTTTCAGAATGAGGAAAGGGACATGAGCATGTCTCCAACAAAAAAGAAATCTTAGAGAAATCTGTGCATCTGAAGCTTTATGTTTGTCTCCTTCCTGCTGCTTTCTCCTTCCAGTTCAACTCAATAACAGTATGTACTAAACATGATGGTCTCAAAGATCAAGATATTCCCAATACACCTCAAGAGGCTAACGCTAATTAAAGCTGATGGAAAGACTTAAGAGTTTGAGATACAGCAAAACCAGACTGAACTGTGACAAGAGACTACTTGATAGCTTGATTCAATTTAGATCAGATGCCACATGTGTAGCATTATTCAGTCATTAAGTATTGCCTGATTGCTCCACCTTAAAATTAGAATCAAACACTATATATAAAGAATTAAAGGGGACTAAATCTTATGTCTTCAATTAAGCAAAGTAGTCTTAAAAGTGAGATTGGAAATACAAACATTGGTTATACAAACATTCTTCAGGAATAACACAGGTACTATTTATTTTGACTCACAGCAGCAGTTATCAACCAGACAATCTCTTTGCAAGTCCTGCCCAGGTCTGTAGTCTATGACTCTATAATTACCAGGTAGTTCATCTTCAAAAACCTGTGCAGAAGCAGCAAGCTTTACCATATGTAAGAAAAATTGCTTGTTGTAGGCGACCAATGATAAAAGTGCACAAATAGCTTTGACAAGAGATAAAGAGGAAAACAGGCAAAATAGCTGTAATAAGGTAAGCAGAATACATACATACTGAAGAGGAAAATAGAAATTATATTTGCCCAGAAGCAGAAGCAGTTTCAGGAAGGAGAGACAGGTCATCCTCAAAAAAGCAGTAGCAACATAGGCTCCATGGCGCAAGATGTATTAAAAATCATGGGATCAAGCAAAGTAGGGAAGGTGAAAGCTTGATCAAGTCTAGATAAGGATGAAAGGGCAAACTTTACATGGAAGAGAGAAACAATCTGGTCAAATAATTCATGAGGGAGAAAGGAAGAAGATACAACGCGGGTATATAGAAAATGAGGAAAGTTATGTATACTGAGGCACAGAATAGAAAATTTGGTAGAAAAAGTGAAAAATTATGTTTTTGAAGAATATGAGTCTGGAGAAAAAGAACAGGCAGGCAATTGTAATACACTGCCAAATACCTGTTCATGTTTTTCTATTCTCCTCCCTTCAGAGAATGCAAGTTATTACAGTCCCATATTATACAGTCTCATCTCTTTCATTCAGGACACTTTTAGCTCCAGAGATCCCTGGGGTGTCAGCCACGGGAGCTGCATCACATCCTCACCAAACATCTTAGCAAAAAGGAAAATCTGGATGGGCTCAAGGTGCAAGTGACAGGTGAGGATGACTGAGCCTGATAGGTTTGGTCACCTAAATGAAATCATCCTTCCAGACAGAAACCACTCTGAGGCAAAAAGAAGGTACAATCATGCTGCCTGATCTGTAACCAAGTTTGCTGCCCACAATTACCACATTGATTGGGTCTTTGCACAGTTCTTGCTCTGCAGAAACTGAAGGCAGAAAATATGTAAGCCCACTTGACACTACTCTCCTGCTGCAATGTCCAAACCTGTGATATCAGCAAACACAAAGTGACATTTCTATTGTGGGAAACTTCAGCAGCTGATGGCATGCTGTTTAATCCTTCTGTAGGTGCCATCAGACAAAATATTAAGGAGCGCAGCTGTATGTAGCAGTTACTTATATTGATCTGGAAAACACCGCACATGGCAGCTTATTTGCACCATCTGCTACAGAAATGTCAGTCAAGGGGAGCAAGGTACACACCTGGGGGTCTCCACACTTAGAAAAGGAAAGAAACTCCAGCGGGGAAAAAAAAAAATCTATAAAAAATGAATAGCTTATGCTGTCAAAAGGACTAAAGCTTTTGAGGAAGAGCAGCAGCTGGTACAAGAGCAGCCAGCCTGAGTTTTAGTCCTGAACTCCCCTGTAGTCAGGTAGCTCCCCCTTTTTCATGCTTAAATGTCTGACAGGTGGCCTGATTTTAAAGCTAACAGCAGTTTTTCAGGGCTTTCAGTAGCACAAATGGTTGATGAAAAGTATAAGGAATATATGTCCCCTAAATAAACTATCTATCCAACTGAACACGCCCTAGCAATGGCTGAAATTAAGGATAGCTTCTTCTTTAAAAATTCACAGCAGGAATGGTGGCATCCAGCTGACTACCTATAATGCATAATTTAGCTGTCACCCAGGAAATATAACTTGCACAGGCTCGGTCAGAGCAGGAGCAGGAGCTCTGCCTCCAATTTGGAAGATCTTGGGCAAGGTTCATCTCACATTATGTTACATGTCTATCTTAGGATGGGGCAAACGGTGCTTGAGAAATGCCAGTTGAGAATGCCTTGAGAAATGACGACAGAGGGAATCCAGACAGCAACATGGAGACAGCAGAGAAGGAAACAGTAGGGAGGATAACATTTTAAAGAGGGGAACCTGCACTCTAAGGAAAGATTTGGGGACTTCATGGTTTTTTGCATAAGAAATATATTACAACGCCCTATACGTTTGGGAGAAGGAGAGTAAAAATTAAAAGGACAAGAAGTTCCCAAAAAAGGATCAAAAGTAACAGCTTAATTTAGTATAGGAAGAAACGTGTCCTGTGTTCACCATAAATAATAGCAGGCGAGATGTGCTTTGAAACAGCCACTACAGTAGATATACTTAAATCCACTATGGGTAACTTAGCTTTCTCACCACAAAACAAAACAAACCTAAACAAACTATACTGATAAATTATGATTATTGTAATCCAGTATTATTAACAAAAATATACATGCTATTATCAAGCCTATATGTTTAGAAAAGATTACTAGAGCTAACACATTCCTGTCACCCAGATGAATACTGATACAAGTAGTGAGTCACTCTCATACCTTTTGAGGATTAAGAATGAAAATTCAGTCTCTTTGTCCAAACCAGGCAGAATGGGCTACTTCAGAGAGGAAAAAGATTGGTTGGTACTCAAGTTTAAATCTCAGATCTTAACGAAGACAGACAATAATATTTGCCAGAATATTTACCAAGATTGCCAGAAGCAGGATTAAGATAGTATTTTTGAGACTATTTCATCTCAACAGGTTTTACAAAGATCAAAGTCAATGCTTCAGATGTGATAGTGAATGTACAGGGCCATGCTAATTAGAGGAGGGAAAAAAATGTAAGAGTGGACCTAAAAGCATACCAAAGGGATGGGAGGTTGAAAAGAAATAACAAGTAGTTGCATACTGGCCAGACAAATAAGCTTTGTCAGAAATTCACCCTGCGAAAGCACATTCCTATGAAAGAGAGTTCTGCAAAGATAACGAGGGACTGTACAAAACATCGTGTGCTGTGTTGAGCCCCCACCCTAATCCAGGTCCATCTGTATCACCTCTCTTTAAATTTGAGAAATACTAATTCTGCCCCTTGAATCTATTTTACATAGGACATCAAAGCTTCCATGCAATTTTAAAATAGTCATACAAATCACAGACAATCGTTTTCCTTTCTGGTATCTGTACAGTGCAGTTGAAAAAAAAAAAAAAGAGCCATGTACTACACAGCATGCCTGACATCAGTCTCTTCAGTATCACAGTAAGTACAGATCAATATTTTTCAGTTTCTGCAAAGTCTACAGTATTCTTTAAGATCCATGGAAAAAAGCTTACCCAGTTTTCAAGCTAACCAAGGCATCTTCAACTCCTTTCTGATTATACTTCGTCATGTAAAGGTGCATATCAGGGTAGTTATTTCTGATATTCCTCTCTGTGCTTCCATTTGGGACTGTTCCAAATCGAAAAGGAGGTGAATAATCATACGGCCTTTGAAACTAGAGAGAAAAGAGAAAAGCAAAGTGTTTCAGGCATTCAAAATGTGAAGAAGGGCAATTTCAGGTTGAAAAAAACAGAAGTTGTATAAGCTGCCTCAAATTTCTTCTAGGCAAATGCTGTGGGCTAATTCAGCATTATTATACCAGAAACTGCGTATTCACACTGACTGAACTTACAGAAATATCTACATCCAAAGTAAAAACAGCTTAATTTTGCCACTCTAATGTGACTTTCTCCCATGCATGGTAATATGGCAGGACAGCAGAAACTGGAGCAGAGAGATACTGGAAGATGTTCCTCATCTGCCAACATCTCCCTAGAGAACCCAAACTACAAGCAGACACACTGGTAAACAGCAATCAAAAGAAAACACTATTTTGTTGATAGTCATTTCGCACTTCCATCTCAGTTGAGACATTGTAGGTCCCCACACAAAGAAGGCAAAAGGATCATTTGCACTACTTGATAGGGAGCCTAACACACTGGTCCAGTGCAAGTGATTGCAGGAAGCTTGTGCGCAGGGAGGGACAGGGTGAGCGCTGGCTTTCCCTCCAGCGCCGTGATTCAAGGGGAATAAAAGTTCTTGCATCTTCCCCAGGGGCTCAGCAGCTACATCACTTGACATGAAAAGGGCTTCTGGAGCTCTCACACCTATAATCCTAGTCCCTATTTATTCCTACAATTTAAAACTACAAAACCATTTGCTTGAGGTTTATTCTACAATTTTATCCTCTATATCACTATTGCATCAGCACAGACAAACAAGCCAGGGACTATCTGCAAAGGAATAGCAATAGCTCAGGGCACACTTGGGGTTCAGATTTGGAAATCATTCAGATAATCTCACATAAACTTTTGCTAAAACACCTGAAAATTTTATATGCACCTTTTCAATATCTCCCTTTAAATACCAAGTGACACTTTAGGATTAAGTTAAAATGCCTCTTTAAGAAATAAATGAAAAAGGCCACTCAAATTAGAGGAACTATTGGCTAATGAGGAAATTCAATTGAGCATTGATAAAAGCAGTCACCCATGAATTCCACGGTAAAATGCACTGTTTTTACTGTTGAAGTTAGAAGAGCAATCTATATACCCTGTGCTGCAAGAGACAGCTAATATTTATACAGCTGCTGCTTCCTTTGGGCTACATATGTAATACTTCTCTTTTTAAAGTTTGCTCTCAGGGCATCAAGAATTGCCAGGATCCAGTGCCAATTTGCAAAGAGAAAACAAATCGGCTTATACAAAAACTGGGACTATTTTCAATTCCATCAAACCTTGACTGTGAAATTATTGCTGCAACAATATTTTCATGTTACAGAACTACAATTAAATGCTTCATTTTAATTAAGCATATTTTGACAAAGCATAAAGGAATGAACTCTATTTTTCTCTATTTGTTCAGCTAACAGATGTCTTACTTTTCTCATTTTCCCTTTTCACAGCTTTACTGTTTAAATTATTACTTTGCTACTACTTTACACATACTAATTGACCCGTGAACTAAAATTACCCTGTATACTAGTCATGGCTCTTAGTCTATATTTGCTATCTCCTTTTTTGAGTTTATGATGCAGCACTGAAACAAACCCTGCTCTTAAATATACATCCGGAGATTCTACTGATATAGATGTAGCCTGCTATTAACTGTATTTAAATCTACAGATAATGAATCTCTGGAGCAGAGAGAAGGCTTCCAATATCTCCTAATATCTGTATCAAGTTTTCCAGTCAATAAAACTGGAAAAAATAATTAAAGAAACAACATTGATTTCAAGACCTGTAAAAATTGCTGCTGCTCATACAGCTGACATTTTTTGGAAATTCAGCTGTGGTGAGCATTCTGCAAGCTCAATTCCTAATCCTGGGGTATGGCAGGGGAATTGGGGGAACAGGGAGATTATGGTGGAGTATCCTGGTAATTTAGAAATGGAGTTTGGTTCTGAATAGTCTCACTTTTCAAGAACATTCATATGAGTTTAAGATGGTGGGAGGAGTTTCCTCCCATAGGAATAGTTTAAGGAATTGAGGTATCTGTCCCAAATTGAACATTCATAGAACACAAAAATATTTCTGCAGGAGAGCAGAGATTAACAAAAAGTACTAGTTCATTCAAAGATCACAGGGGTAACAAGCAGATGAATAGTTCCAAACACCATCCACAGGCTGGAATTTCTTGGCACAAGGCACCGAACCAATGAGTTTTAACAGTCATAAGGAGATAATTTGTTTGAAATGATTGTCTGCTACTACTGCCTGCTGACAGACTACTTGTAAAGAAGAAAGAAAGGGTATAAAATCTTTATACTAACAGTGCACTCATATCTAAGGTATATAATATTCACTCATATCTAAGATGTATAATGTTCTCATCAACAATTTTAAATTTATATTCTGTGAACTGACAGAATGTCCTGGAGAAACATATAGGCTCTGTGATTGCAGCAGATCTATGTGGCAGGCATGAGACAAGAAAGAAAAAAGGATCAAGTCTCTACATGCACTCATTTTCCCTGAAGCCCCATGATGGGAAATAAAATATATCATGTCTGCTAGGAAGCAATTTTCTTCCTAGACATTTTCTGAAATGCTAATTTTTTTTTATTCATTAATGAAATCCCTAAATTGAATGCAGAAGCCCCCTGCTTGAATCATAATTGTGGAGAGATCTACTGTTATTCAGAAGACTAACCAATTCGTTCTTGTTTCCCCATGCTCTGCCAGCTGCTAGAACCATGGCACATGGCAACAAAACTCCAATCTTTTGCTTTTATTTTGTTTTACCTATATGCCTTAATAAAACTGACAACTTCATTAAGTCAGTTAAAGTGATCTTTCACAAACATTAAATATTGACTTAATCTGAAGATTTGCATCTTGCCTGAAAAGGCTGGTATTCAGAACAGTTGTTTTTTACTGTTCTGGAGTATTTTAAGGAGTTGTGGAAAACATTACTAAAAGAGTAGAAAATAGTAAATATTCTCCCTCTGCTAACACAGATTTTAACAGGAATTATGGCTGGTGTGTAGTGATAGAATAACACCCATATCTGAACTCTCTCTTCTCTTCTTTTACCAGATGGAAAACACTGACAATCTGATTTCTGATCTTTGAAAAATACAGCTATTAGTAATTCCAAGACTGTTATTATAATCATCAGTTACTGAAATGCAGTCAATATCTATGCCTGACAACCCTCACAAAGCACTGTAAAGGTCTAATATTGAAGTGGAGAGATGGATCAGGGTAAGAGGGTCACCCTAACTGTCCCATCATCCATGTTGCCTTTTGACCTCAGCCTGCTCTGTTTTCACACAGACATAACTCTAAGTAACTACAGAGCTTGTGACATCTTATTGCACAACAATATAAAGCCAAGGTGACAAGAATACTGTGAATCTTGCAAAAATAAGGAACCTGTAAATGGCATAACTAAGGCTTCCTATTAAGGTTGAAAAGAATCCCCTAGACCCCATGCACGTGGGGCATTTCTTAAAATGTGACTGTGTGGAGGAATCACAGCAGAGAAACACTTTGCAAGACAATTCTGTCCACTGCTATCTACTCTTCCTTAGTAATCTTGTCTCTCTCTCATTACATGAAAAAGGCATAAATGGTCTCAAAAGTAACAAGTGCTACGAATGCCAGCTTTGCTGGATAGTTTTGGACTCATTTTCTGTACATTTTATGAACACAAAGCTTTTAAAAATCTTTTACATACACAAGAATGTCAAAATATAATTTTCTTCTCATTTTCTGAATCATTTGAGTTTATGAACACCCACCCCTAGTAACTCCAGTACATGCTGTGCCGTGTATTTCTGGGTGACACATAGATGACATGGCATTCAGAAATTCATTAGCAACATTATGAAGGTTGAGGAAACTATCAAGAGGTCTTAAAACGAAGAAGGGTAAATAGCACGTTATCATGTGTTCAGCAAACCTGGTGAACCAGATGCTAGCTGTAACACATTTCCTGAATGGGAAGATACTGAATGCTGAGGGTCAGGGATGACTGCTCAAAGAGAGAAGGGGTTTTTCCTGGCTTCTCTTCTCTATAGTCTATCACGTATGGAGCTGGATTGAGAAACCCCAGTATCTCTAATTGGGAATACTTTATTGCATTGACAATACAGCATTGACAAAAGAACTTGACTCTTCAGTTGTGGCAGTAGGAAAAAGGGGAGAGGGGAAGAATAGTAAACTGATTCACCAGCCCAGAAGTTTTTTCAAAAATTTATTGAACTTCTAGATATTACTTATTTAAAATTAATTTTACCCATACTTCTGTCCCTTCTCACTGGCCTTTGCCTATTATCGCTTTGCTTGCAGCAAGAGTCAGAGGTCTCTACTGAACAACAGTAAAATTGTTGCAAGTTCCTGAACTGTTCTACTACCAACATTCCAGCAACAAGGCAAAGAGGGGAGAAAAACAATTTAACATGAATCAGATTATATTCCCATAAATTATCCTTAATTATTTGAATTTTTAAAATCTGAGAAATCTCAAGATTGTGGAGGAGGCAAAACCTGTGTATGACAAGGAGAACGTTTTGAAATAGATCATTGCTTTTCTGGCTTGTTTAATTTAATCAGAAAAGGCATGGCTCCCCTGATTTATCTCTATATGCTTCAGGCAAATTTTGAAGAACTGTAAAATAAAAACAAAGGTGGCAGATCAAATAAATGATCAGCAGACCACACAAAAACAGATGGTATTTTCTGATTCAAGTATCTTTCTATTTATTTTTATTTTGCTTTTTGTGGAAATAAAATCCTACTTAGCAGAGAGAATAAAAAAATGACAAAAATAAGGAAGTTATTAGTGAACAAATACTGACATTTTCCCAGCCTATAGGTGAGACTGGCAAACAGCCAGCAAAAAGAGGAAGATAAGGGTGAACTGGCAGATCCAAATGTTTGTGCTGTGCCAGGTGCAAGCCAAATCCTGCCAAAACCGAGACTTCCCAAGAAAATGCTCTGTACTTTCTCACAAACAGAAGAAAGACATTTCTCAAATCCTTTTTTTTAATCCTCAAGAGAAGAATACCTTTTATTTGTCTCTTACTAAGACTATTATCTTAGGTATATTTAACAATCTTCATACTCTTTCAAATGTTTTGCGGCAACACAACTTAATGAAAACAAAACTACTATCATTTTTTGTTTCTTTTTATCTATCTGTCTTTCCTCTAGCCATGCTTGCAATTCATGCTTTGATGCTTCAGGAGATCAACCAAAGGCTGGTCATAAAAAGCGGTTAAAACAAAAAACAGACACAAGGCTACCTGAGCTGTTGCCTTCTTTTGAATAACAATTTCCTTTATTTTCTGTCCTTTGAGAAAAATCCCTTGTGAAGTTCTCCCCTGTGCTATACTCTATTTAAATATTACTTCTTAATGTCAATATTTAGTTTCATTTTAAAACAACGGGGCACAAACTTGAAAACAGTATGCCCTTCATGTATTTTGTGCATATCCATCACAACAATAATTTTGCAAATGGACTTCAATCCCTCCATGCAATACCACTATTACAAAGCGGTCACAGAAATGAAATAAAAAAGAAGTAATTACTAGGTTTCTGATTTATAAGACTACTGATTAAAATTCACAAGTACAAAGATCTGGGAAGTATACTTGCAGCAGAAGAAAGTTCAGACAAGCTAGAACAATATGAAAAATAAGCATATTTATTATTTGGTTTATGTGAAACTTGAGTAGAGTTAAGCTAACTCAAAGTGAAATTCTCACAGAAGTTCTTGAATTAGGAAAGCATCTTCCACAACCACATCAAAATTCTGTGCCTTAGCCTATGTAACTTACATCACACTTCAATGTAACAACAGAAAACCGCAAACTTTCTAATCTGCTTATTTTTCCTATTTACTCTTGCCATTCTATACAAGGAAAACATTCAAACATTCACAGACAATATGTGTCACTTTTTATCATTTCTTTTTGCTGATTTGTGCTGGCACCACTTTAAATCTGAACTCTTTTATAACTTCCTTGCACACTACATAGAAAGCGAAAAGACACTTTTTCAGGAGCATTAACTGGCTTCTGATAATTACTGGATAGTTGCTGGTTTTATGAATATTTTGTCAATTAATATATTATTAATATTCCACACAGAAGTGTTCAAATAATTTCAAATATGCCTTCCCTGCCTTCAAACTGACTTTTTCATTTTTGAAGCTTTTGTATATTGGTGAGGCATTCCTTTTAATCAAACAGGAATTGATTTTCATCACAAAATAAAGGTACTTTTCAATTATCTTGCTCAGAGTTTTTTTAGCACAAAGTACAAATTTGTACAAGAATTATGAAGAATGGACACTGACCTCTTTTGAGCTGAAGACCTACCTTTTTATCACTCAGTCCAGTCACTTGGTCAACAAATTCCTCTTGAATCATAAATGCAGCTAAGTTGGCAGTATAACTAGCCAGGAAAATGACAGCAAAGAAAGCCCAAACCGACACCATGATTTTACTTGTTGTCCCTTTGGGGTTTTGCACAGGCACAGAGTTGTTGAATACCAAGCCCCAGAGTAACCACACTGCCTTTCCAATGGTAAAGGATGGTCCATGGGGATCTGTAATTGCAAAAAGCAGTTATTTTAGTTGCAGTTAAATTAAACCTTGGCAAGATACCCTACGTAATAACAACAAATTACTCACAAAGACATGGTTAAAAAATATTTCAGTACATGTTCACTGTACTCCCAGTGGAATCACAGGATTTACCATAGGTACTCTCTATTGTAATGACATTAATTTCCATATTTGTAAAAAATAATTCAACATTTTTCTATGTGGCATTTAGTTCAAAGTTTTAAAAAGAAAATGGAAAGCATAGGTTCGGAGAAGCAAAGTGGTATTTCTGTTGCAGTAAGGTATGTGCCACAGTATTGCCCCTTTCAGTCTTCTGTGCCAGCGGACATATAAAATGTAAAACTGTGAGTTTAAGTTTTAATGATTCAATTCTAGTACTTTTCTTACCCAAATTATTTTTTATCATCTCCAGTCTTCCAACATCATGCCTTTTGAACTTTATGTATGTATATTTAAGATCAAAATGTGTGAATACGTCACCTACTTTTAAGCAACTTTGCACTCAGAGGATAAATCAGAAAGCCAAGACAAAGGAGCTACCTGCATAGATACGTAACTTAGAGCGAACTCCTCTGGCTACCTCACATGTTCAGAGTCAGTTCCGTGGCTTCAAATGTGGTGGCATTACAGGTAAAAACCTGTCCCGGCTAATCCATTCTGTAATTTTTGTTATTCCTGTTTTCAGTCAGCTTTTAATTCATCCCAAAGCAGGAAGTAGTCAGCACGATGCCCTCATGCCCACATAGTGGCAGAAGTGGATTAGCAATGCTATTATCCACTTAAAAGCCCTTATTTGTACAGCCCTATGAGAATAAAGGGAAGTTTGTTCTTACCCAGCTCTAGGTAAGTATAGTGCAGTCATCACATATTGCTCGTCATCCAGACTCCTTTTATCCTCAATGGAAAGACACAGACCTCCCCTGACTGTGACTCATTCGACCTTTTTATAAGTATCTATTTTTCAATTAAATGGCAATTCAGACAATAAGCTCTGATGTAGATACCTATAATATTACCTCCTTCCCTGCCCTGTCCCTTTATCCAAGGGATGCACATTACAAACTCAGATTTAGTTATTAATTTAATTATAATTTATTTTAATAATAACTTAATTATTATTAAAAGAATAAAACCCAAAGTGGGTATACTCAGTGCATATTCTCATTTCAGTAGAAATCCTCTCTAATACAGTGCAAATTTTTCCCAATGCAATCAAACATAACATCTTAGATTATCCTCTTTCTGTTCTGCAGCAGTGCTAAGAAGATAGAATGCAGTAAAATAAACACAATGGAGCTGACTTTTGGTTTATGAAACTACCTTCTAGAGCCATTTAAGATTGAGCTGATACAGGGATAATATGTATTTTCTGAGCAAAAATGATAAGGAAAGTATATGCCAAGAAAGCAGTCTAAAGTTCTGTTTATGCTACTGGAGATTCTATTACCATTGAGCTTCATCCTGCCAAAAACGCCTAGGGAGAGGAGTAATCTACATAAAGAGTCCCATTTATTTTAAGCTTCCCATGTTTCAAATGAACGGCAGCTGGATTTGTGGCAAGTCTCTAGAGCTAAGTTAGGATTGTCTAGTGCCATAATATGCCTTTGTAGCCGTAAGTACACTAAATAATCAATTCTGGCACATGAGGTGGCACAGAAAAGAACAGCCTAGCCCCTACTTCCCCAGTGTCTGTATTTGCCTTTGATTTCCCCTTCCTAAACACAGTGTTTATTTTGGACAGAGATTACACATTTACCATCTTATTGAAATGATAACATCATTTAAACATTATAATAATCCCCTTTTTCAGGGAACAACCCAATCATAATCTAGAAGAAACCATTAGCTTGTAGTAGTCTCCAGAACTGTGTTCACTAAACTGGAAGATCTCTTGTTATAACGTGAGGCAAGTATGATTTAGAAATTAAAAACAGGCTGCACTCTCAACTGTAAGTAAAGAAAGGGAAGGATGAGGGCACCACAATACATAAGATCTCATTCTCAGGTCAAAGTGCTAATAATATACAACTGCAGCTTTCAACAAGAAAGGCAAGCTCTGTATTAAATTTGTTGTGCTGGTGTATTTTGAAAATGAGGTTTCTATAACCATGGATGCTACACAAAAAGACGTGATGCCCTTCTGCCACTGGCCTCATTTCAAGGCTGAGTTCATCAGACTTTATAGGGACTATATAAAACTATATACAACGTAACTGCTATTTTTCCAGATTATCCACCAAACCACACCAGTTCAGATAATTTTCTCTGAACTAACCATGAATTCACGAGAGTGAGGAGTCTTTAGAACTTATTCCAATGCTTTTTTAAGCTGACACTCTACAACTGATACAGTGTAGTGACCAAACGCTGCCTGAATACGACTCTCTGATATCAGTTACCCTTCTATATGTCGTTATTTCAATTAATTAGAATACAATGAGCATATAAGCCCTGAGGAAATAGTATTTTAAATGAAGAGCAAATATAGTTTTATAGCTGTTTTCACTGTTTTATTCCTATGTTATATTTATTTTAAAAGATGGACGGCAAGGTATGGGAAATAAATACATGATTTTTTTATAGCTTTAGGGTTGTGTAAAATGCAAAGCTTACCTCTCCCTTGTGCTAAGTTCCTGTTATATCCTACAGGACTAAAGTACTCAAATATAAAGACAGCCATGGCGGACACAATGAGAAGCATCACAAACATCATCACCCAGACAGAAGCACTAAAAGGCTCTGCAGCAAAATAGACAAAAGAAACAGAAACACAGTTCATTAAACCAGTCGCAGCACAAGAATTCTAATGTCTTCGGCTAAAGCCCAGCAGCTTTCTTTAAATTAGCTTTTACCAACCAAAATGCTAGCAATTAACCAAGTAGCAATATATAAAGAACTGCTGTTAGTAAATACACAAAATTCATACAGTCTAAATCTTAAATGTAAGTTGCAATTCAAAAACAAAGGCTGCGTACTTTTCTTCAACAAAGCCTTCACTGACACTGAGTGGCAAATAATTGATTTGACTCGCTGCTTATTCAGTCTACAATCAGGTAGCCCATTTCTATTTATCCTATGTTATATGCATTTATCAACAGAATGGTCCAACCATTATGACTGTGTTTCTGCAGAGCAAAAGCAATTAAGCATATGTTTAATACATTTGGTAATTCAGTGAAGTAGACTTCTCTCTTGTTTTCTATCCAACAAAAAGTGTTAGGGGAAAAAGCTGAATAATTGCATTCAAACTAAATTTTTTTTTTTCAGGATTTTTTTCTCTCTGTGTTCACTTTCATCTACCTGCAATGAAGATATTGTTTTATTGTTTTTACCAATTGCAAACCGATCCTTTTGAAAGTCTCATTCTCATCTGGGAGCAAATTTCTGAAAACAAAATGTTTTTATGGAAAACTGAATGTTGGTTTGAAAGACAGAAAAAAACATGATTAAGTAAAAGAAGTAGGTTGGAAAAGAAATCTAAAAGCAGTTTCAAATACCAGACTAAGCACCAACTTTTTGAAAGGATTGGATACAGTAATAGCCTGTGATAGCACAAAGTTCTTAAATATCTTGCCCAAACACAAATTTTCTGTCATTTCAGGAGTCCCTGTGGTAGCTATCATGGTATAAGGATATATGTAAGAAAGGTTTTGTATGGCAAAGTAATATCTCTTTATCTGGGGGCATTTTATATACTAATTTTGGTAGATAATGCAAGTGTGAGTGTGCTCTGAAGTGTGAGAAAAAAAATCTTAGTATACTATTTCAAATTAGGACAGAATCAAGAAGCACTTGAAAGGACAGGAAATTAGGGTGTTCCAATGCTTTGCCTTCCAATGCATTTGCCTTCCAATGTTTTTGAAAGCCCAAGAGGTTCCTCCATCCTAACTTCTTCATTCTTTGAATTTAAATTAAGATTTGAAGCACTGAAAATTCTTCCATCATTGCAAGAACCGTCTATGAGTGAGAGTTGAGGTGTGCTAAGCCCAATAGCCCAATCTAAACCTTGCCCAAGTTAGCAGGAATTCTACACTAATTCTACACTCAGAACTAGAATGAAGTGTAATAATTTGGGCCAAAGCATAGAAATCTCATGACATCATTTGTCTTTGTTACAATTTCTTCAGAAATTTGAAACCAAGAAAAGACCAAATTCCAAATAGCCCCACTGGTGATTTTGGATGTGAACTAAAAAGGCAGGGCAGGGAAATTTTAAGCCAAACTGTTCTCTTTCTATTTTTAAGATAAGGCTAAGGAACAAGGGTTTTAAATTTTTTTTTTTTAAATTATTTTATTTTTAAGACAGGTTATGAAGTTCTTTCAATTACTATAATTATTTGTTTGGAAGAGTAAGTTAGCAAAATAAAAGAATTCTTAAAAGGCTGAGAAAGATCCGTTCAGATGCAGACAGGTAAAGGACATTATGTAGCCAAATACAGTTAATAACAAATACTCTATGAATTCACATATTAATTGGATTAAATTGGAATTCACATAAAACTATCATACAATTTTGACAGCACTCTCACAGAAGAAAGCAAGCCTGATATGCTTATCAAAAGCAACAGTGTAGAAACAGCAATGGTAATTTATCAAAATCTAAATAAGGCAAAGGGCAAAACAAGCCGATGTGAAAAAGTGGGCTATAAACAACAGTTTAAGCAGAATGTTCTTTAATAATTAAAGCAGTCTGGTAATGAGGTGGAGGATTATAAGAAGCAATATGAAAATACAAAGCTATTTAGAATAGCAAGCGGTAAGATTGAACATGTACAAAATCAATTGAATAACAAAGTCGATCTTCCTGTCATATTAGAGATCAAATGACACATTCAGCACTGTTCTTTCATTCTCAAAGGACAGAAAGAGAATTTCCCCTAGGCAAGCAGCAGGTTTTATAAGAATTTTCAGTAAAGCTATGATATGGCAGAAAAATACTAATATATAACTTGCCAGCGTACATTTCAAATGATTGGCAATGGAGAATATTGAGCAATGAAAAAGAGTCTTACTCCACTAACTTCAAGTCTTACCTCCCACCACCAAAAGCAATACTTAAACAATAAATAAAATGAACAGGGGCATAGATTTCCTATTCCACCAATCCCTCCAAATAAGAAAACTGACCTCACCTTCCTCTTAAAAATATAGAAATTTGGATTTGAGGTTTCCTTTATTTTGTTTGTTTGTTTAAATAAAGTTGAATCAAATCTCCACAGAATCTTCAAAAAATTTATTTGTGGATCTAGTGTATATGAATTTTAGTATGATATGAAAATGTTTTAATGTAGATAAAATTCTCATTTGAAGGAGACACACACATCAGAATCAGAACACAGAAGATAATGAGGAAGAGGCTGTCAGCCCATCAGTTACTTAGATCTATTGGACAGAACCACTGAATGGAAAATGTATTTCAGACAACATCCTGTACCTGTCTACATTCATAGTAACAAATCACAAAAACAGATATTTCATGAACTGTAATCAAGTGCTATTTTAAAAACATAATATTGTATTTGACAGATTTTTTAAAAATCTTTAAAAGAATTATGTAAGATGACTCTGTTCTTAGACATTCACTTAATTGAAACAAAATCAGTCTGTGAATAAATTCATTTATCTGCCTGATAGTATTTTGCACGGCAAAGCATTTTACTACTATGCACACCTTATCAAAATACACAGTCAATTCCAGTAAAGCAGCAGTTTCATCTACATCTGAAAAAACAGAACATACTTCTGAGAGCATAGACTTGATTTATTGGTGCAGTAAATCAGATTTCTTCAAAAGTAATGCTATTCTACAGAGCTTTATGAGAAGGGGTTATTTTTACTTTTTGAATTATATGTGCATCCAACTAAACCAATGACATGAAATGCATTTTAGAAATTTAATAACTATGTTGTTATGAAAAATGCAAAAGCAGCCTCTCTTTTGATGGTAGCTGTAAGCAGATTTTTAAGAGGTAAGCAGAGTCCATAGTAAAAATCAACTGCACTTGCAACACATTTAGAAAATACCCCAGTACTTATAGTTCAAATGATAATTTCAATGTGCTGCAACTGCAATTTTAAAAATGAATTAACTTTACAAGTCAATGACTTATAGAAATGAAAAGACATTATCTGAATATTTTCATTAAAAGTACAACCTCTTACAATTTCATTAAAAAGTCTTTCATTCATTAAACAAAAATATTAACCACCAACAAAATCTGTTTAGGTATCACTTTGAGAAGTTATTTGATTACTCACTGTGTTATATTTATTTGCATCATCTCTGTAATATGCCTTTATGGAACAGGTATGAGAAATAAACTCTGTGGCTAAATGATGATTCTTGTGCAAGAAAACCCAATTATTTGCCCACTTGCAGCTGATACTACACCAACAATCTGCTCCTCGATGGCTACAAGTGATTTCAGTGGAAGTGAAGAACCTATACTTAGCAATCTAAAAAGAAACCATACAATCAGTGATGCAAAAATGGCATCACTGCTGACCCAATGGACTTGAACATACTAAACTGTTCCATAAGATATCTGGAAAATACTGATTTTTTTTTTTTTTTTCCAATTTCACTTAAATTATTTTAGTGTCACTAGCACTATTTTCCTGTGCAAAATATCTTTAAAAATACTGGGCCCAAATACACTATGAGGAACATAACAGCATTCCGGGCACTTTTGATCCATCTCATAGCTCATTCTCCTTTCAGCTTCAGGTAAATTCAGGCAAACCACCAAATACAGAAGTAAACAATAAGCACTAAAGAGAAGGAGAGGGAAATAATGAAAGGAGAAATGAACAATTGAAACAAGAAGCAAACAAGGAAAGAAGACCAAAGTCTCTGTTTCTTTATATCCCACCTCCTTTCTGTCCAGCCTTTCATTTCTTTGCTATGTCTCCACAGTTCAACTGCATCATCACAACTCCACTGTTCAATTGCATCAATGGAGAAAACATTCAGAAGCTCTCCAGTGCAGTAGTATGGTGTTCAGAAGCCAGAGGTAACTATTATCAAATTAGCTGACAGACCTCTTCTAATCATAAAGAAGTCTCTTTTTCTTAGCTATTCTACAAGGGGTTTTTAAATTATTTTGTGAATGTGACTGTTAAAATTATATGAAACCATTTATAAGGGGCTAAACAAGCATAAATGAGTTTGTAAAGTTTTTGACAAAGTAATTTTCCCAACTGAAGATTTTGGGGGATTCTTTTTTATATTGAAATCTACTGATTTGGTTTTCACCGAATCATTGGTTTTCACTTACTGTATCTGAAACTAATAGCACTACCTTTGTGGGCTAATAAGCATGATAATCAGCACATCAACACAGTACAAACTTCCTAATGTAAAATTCAAAACTTGGCAGAAACATGTCAATGCACTATATAGCTTCATGAACAATGAAACATACCCAACTCTATAGAAATGTAATTAAATGATCTGGATGGGTTGGAGAATCATACCTAGAAAAGCAGATGGTGAAACTGTGCCATTGCTCCGTGACACCATGACACTAATCCCAGTCTCAACAAATGGCACTGAAAAGTCAACCACTTCAGAGCGCTCTTCATTAATAGTGAGAGACCCCACAGCCATAACTGCACGATGATATACCACCTGATCCACAAAGAGAAGACACCACCAATATTACTCAGTAGAGAATACCTCATTTCTCCAAAAGAATTAAAAACAAACATTGCTAAATTCTTCCTTAAGAGCTCTTTTACCTAACAGAACTTACTTCACCAATCATTCCATTCCACACATTATTGACTTTTTTGCCATGTTTCCCATTAGTCACCAAATACAGGTCATATGTGAACTTGACAGTTTTAGACAACTTCTTCAAGATATCAATGCAGAATCCTTTGCAGCACTTCTTTACGTTGGTTCCCTCATTAGTTGAGTTGCTGTCAACAGAGAAGAGAGACATAAACATTTCTACTGGGAAAAACAGAAGAACCACAACAGCAAGATTCAGCATACCGTGAAACAACATTTTGTCATACTTGTCAGTGACCATGTTTTTCTGAATCGATGGAGAAATAATCCACAGGATGCTTTATATGATGTTTGTAGCTCTTACTAATCATAACACAGTTGCTTGACGAGGGATAAATAGAAGATAATGGTAGACCTTGGATGACATGCTTTCTGCTGCAGTATCCAGCCTACTGCACTTCACTTCTCCATCAAGACACACAGTCTCCTCTCACTAATCTCTCTCTTAGGCTTAGATTAAACATTTATTACTTTTACTTTCAAGACGTAAGACTACATGTCATTTAGTAATTAGAGAACTTCCCAATATGTAAGCTATATAAAGGCACAGCAGTTCACCGTACTGAAAATGGATGCTACACCTTTTTCTGCACTTTGAGAAGGTGAATTTCAGGCCGCCTTTGAGTGCAAAGACGAGGGATTTCCCTTTATTTTTTTTCTGAAATGTTCATTTCATGACCTCTAGAACTTTTTAGTATAAGCATCTTCAGAAGCCAAGGCAATATTTTACAGCCTTTGAAAGAATTCAAAATTAAAATAAAACTCCAGTTTAGAAGTCAAGGTTAGAACTCAAGTTAGAACTCAAGTCAAGTTTAGAACTTGACTAAGCACAGTTATGTAAAAAAAAATGTTTCTCTGGACTTCAGGAAGCACGTGCACAACCATTTAGCGTTCTCTGGAAATCTTCAGAAACATGCATTAAGTTCTCTAACATCTGCTCAGTAAAAAAATGTTGTTATATTCAGTTCATAAATACGTAGACTGAACCACAGAACGGGTGAAACAACACTGATAAATGCACAACGAGAAATTTTCCACTGATTTCTAATGACTGCTCCAAAGTCATAAAGCAATCAAAGCAGGGGACTTTTCTCTAGATGGTATGTCACAGGGGTATTTTATGCTGGAGTACTTTATCCTGTACAAAATTTCAGCATAAACGTGCATTTTCCAATAGAAGACATTCTCAAATTGTTAAAGACTAATTAAAACAGGCATATTTCAACATAATTGGAAACAATTCAAAGAGGACTCATTAAAACAATTCTATTTTAGAACATAATCTTCTTTCATGTGACTGAAAAGGGCTAATTCTAGTTGACTTTGAATTTACTCTAAACTTACTATCTTGTCGTTAATTCAATGTGACTTACATATATATAACCAGAACCTTTTAACTTATTAAAAAGGAAGATGTGCAAACAAAAGCATACTGTGTGGGAAAGGGAAAAAGAAAGAGGAAATGCAAAGATAGGAAGCAAGAAAAAAAAAAACAGCCAAGTATCAGAAAACAATTATACAATGAAAGAAGTAAAGAAAAGAATTAATGAGAAAATAGGGGAATATATTTTGTACTCCAAAAAAAAAAAAAAAGGAACGCTGTGTATTTACTTACTTAATTTTGACAAATTTACGACATGGCACAGTGTTTTTTTGGCAACTTTCCATCAAAGGATCCACATCCTCAACAATGACAAAGGGAGCCTCCTCCAGGGTGACAATACTCAAATGGTTATCGTCTGGGTCGCTGTCTGCGAAAGAGCTGTACCTCGGCCAGACAGAGTACTTCAGGCTCAGTGAGTTGTTCTCCCATTTCCCCACCTGAAATGCCAAGATACACAGGTTGCTGATATTTGCTTCCTTGTTTTTGACAAATGAGATCTAATATTAAGTGTGCTGGGATACAGGTACAGGAAATTACATTGCAAAGACAGTTGTCTTGGGTTTTTGTTATCAGAATTACTTTAGAACTTTTCAGTAATTGCATGACGTGAGAAAATGCACTGTGGTAAAGACAAGTAAGGTAACGTTATTTTAAGAGATAACAACTTTATAGAGACTGGATCACATCAGTTAACACTATCTATCACCTGGCTATAGCTGCACTGAAATTTGACATGCATCATTTCCATTTGAGCCAGAACAGCAACCAGATACTCCATTTGTAATCAGGACCAATATGCAATAATAAGAAAACAGTTCTCAAAAAAAGAAAACTAACCCCTCCATGCACATACACATCAGACTGATAACCAAAGTATCATAATATCATTTCTGTATCTTCTCAAAAGAGAAGACTTTTCTGTTCCTATAGTTTGAAAAGCCATTGTGAAAGCTTTTACCTAGGGTTCCATGCACCTGAGCCAGGTCAAAACACTTTTTTAGTAAACACAAGTTCAATAGCGCATGATTTAGGTCTTATTAGAAATAATGTATTTTATTCTGCTTTAGTTAATGCCAACTGTTGGGGCAGTTTAAGAAAGCATACCCCATTTTACATTAAAATTGTCCATTTATTTACTATTATAAATTATCCCTTCTAAATTAACCTACATTTCTTTCCACTTCCAGAACACCAGAAAGAGGCATACGATTTAAATATTTTGAAAACTCCAGCATTTTCTTCCTCAGATTGTGTTTAACTACTTTGTATCCGTAAATCTAATTGCATGTTTTATCCGAGTAGCGATGACAGATAATATAAATGAGCTAGCAATCCACAAAATTTATAACCTAATTCATTTTAATAATTCTTCATTTGCTTGAGCTAAACAAATTATAACTTAATCATGAGACTGCTAAAATATTTGTTTTGCAAGGAAAATGGTGCAAATTAACAGTACAATGAAAGACTCAGGTCCTAAAATAAACTGTAAAAAAATTGTCACCTACCTTCTGTCTTGTAAAGACTTTAAAATGAATCACAAAAATTCCTGAAGAACATGATTTATATCCATTCCTATTTAGGGAAGCATATAAGCACATGCCCTTTGCAGCTTCCTTTCCATCCTGTTTATAAGTCAAGATGTTTTACTGAACTTTAATGTAGGAGGCAGAAATGCCAAATCTCTATACACTTAAATTAGGAAATTCAAAATATCTCAAGGGAATTAGGAATTCACACCTAAACCAATGGGAACTGGGCACAGGATTTATACACACGGTTCTAGTATGAAATTTAACCAAAACACAATGGATGAAGCCTTTGTGAGAAAAACTATTTCATACACAGGGAAACAAATCTACTTAACTCTATGAGACAGTTATATTGAGAAAATAGTTTGATTGTCAAGTTATGGTATATAATTGCATTCACAGCAGAGTCTGTGCTGGTTTACGTCAGCTTACACAGTGTCGTTCATATCTATGCCCTAAGTACGCCATGAAGTTGGCCATCTGGAATGGGGAGGTTTCCAGCCAGCTCAGTACTTCAGTCAAACAGCAAACGTGCCAAGTAATGTGATGAATTTTGGAAGTGGAAAACATGCCCGACCGTCTGCCTATTCCAACCAGCAAGAAGAAACCAAACGCGACTGAGGCTCAGTTGCATTTCTGTGTTCAGGACTATATAGCAGTGGCAGCACCTGCCTTCTAAATCACTCGATACAGGATTTTGGGAGGAGGCAGATCTGCCTAATCCCGAAGCACTTCCCTGTGCAAGCCACCCCCCGCACCTGCATCACTGTCACAGGAATACGAGCTGCCCACGACAATATGAGTTCACCTGAACCTATCAAAAAAGTTACGACTGTTTGGATGCTGTTAAAAGAGGAATTATGATACTTTTTCATACTTCAGCTGGAGTAACTGCCATTTTATTGTTCTGAGGAGGATATAACCAGTCATATTTTTAAACGGCTGAATTTGGTGAAATGCTAATTTCTTTTGACAGTTTTATCTGTATGGAAGGGTTATGTGTTGAGCGAATCTCTAAAGTTAGGTCCAGAATTTTTTATCTGTTGCCTTCTATGGATTTATCTCAATATTCAGTAATTATTTTTTAAAAATAATTAAAAATTAAGACCTTGCTTTGGGTCTTCGGGGCATCCCTACTTCTCTGTCCAAAGAGGTCTACTGCTGTAGTCCCAGGGTGTCACAGTGACTTTATCTGGGCTTTGTATGCACAAATCGCATATCCATTGCAGGTCATCCCTGCTACCACCAGTACAATGAGTAACCCACAGAGTCAGAAAACACAATGAAAAAGAAGTACAAGAGAAAGATATCGATGTCATGAAGAATGGTGGAAAAGCGAAAGGCAGAAAAGCTCTGAAAATCCTCGCTGGTGGGCTAAGAATGGCAAATGACGAAGGGTAGTAATTAGAAAGAGCCTTTAGGTCACTGCTTTTGTCGGGGAAATGTTTCTGTTGGATTTGTTCTGTTTGTTCTAATTAATAAATGGTTAGCACAGGCATTGGATTTGTTCTGCTGCTGATGCTGGACTCACAAGTGAACAGTTTCCATGTTTATTTGGTATTTTGATTTTAAAATAGCTCTACTGTTGAAGATTACATGTTACACTTCTATCATTCTGCTACAGTTTTGAATGATCAAAACACTTTTTTCTTTTTCATTTATTTTAAGTGGAGGGTAAGAATTTAGTTTTATACAATTAAAGCACATAGTCAAAATACGGGAGGATTTTTATATTTGCATTAGAAACCTTCTAACTTATGCAGAACTAATTATAGCATTGTTATTAAGAATATGTGTGGTATGAATTATTTACACAATGTTTTGTATCTTCATATATTATTTAGTTCTTTCAACATCCTTGTGCAATTGATAGTATCCCTTTTTTACAGGGTGAAGGGTTGAAATGACACAGAAAAGTTGTAGAATAAGAAAAATTAAAACATGATCAGATTCCTGTCGTAATAAAGAGAATTTATGAAATTGCATCCGTATGTAGGATCAACATTTATGTCACTTATGGAAATAAGATCTAGTATTAGATCTAGTCAATATCTGTTTTGAATGCCTTTAAAACCTTCAAATGCTTAGGGAAAAAACCAACAGGTTATAACAACTACACATGCTCACTGTATTTCAGAACATTATAAAGAGGTCTGCTTATAAAGTGTTAAGAATTTGCAAACCCAAATGTTAAGTCCTTATTCAACACCGACTGTTAAAGTGGTTTACCTATGACAACAAAGCAAAATATCTGAGTTTAAAAAAGCATGCCAAGTCCTGGTTTCACCTGTGAAGGTCATTATAAATGCTGCAGA
The DNA here is from genome assembly GCF_964195595.1 of Calonectris borealis. Taxonomy (NCBI): domain Eukaryota; kingdom Metazoa; phylum Chordata; class Aves; order Procellariiformes; family Procellariidae; genus Calonectris; species Calonectris borealis. Next base: position 5,254,106 of record NC_134327.1, read on the forward strand.
ATATGAAAATGTTCATATGTAAAATATGAAAAGTAGAATATGAAAAGTTCAGTTGCTGCTTTCAGTAGGAGACAACGGTGATATATGAATAAACCATTTTACAGTGAAATAGTTTACCAACCTGGACAGCTTCAAAATTCAATTGCCTCCAGTGTTTTGCAGCCCTCATTTTCAGTGTGCTACTTCATGATCATTATAGCTACTGATGAAATGAACTAAACGTGGCATCCTCCGACCAAGTCCAAGCATCTAGATTTGAGGTAGAACGGGTCTGTGTTTAAATTAGCATGCTTACCTACTAATGTTGGTATCCCTGACACAGATATTCTTTATGCAATATTTTCTAATTTTAATGACAAATGATTTGAACACTACAACACATTAATTTGCAGGTGAAACTACAAACCTCCAATACGGAACAATAGTGAACAGTAACTCTACATACTCTTAGCAGAGACCAGAAACAACTTTCATAGCCAGTCTATCAAAGGCTAACAGGTCCACAAAAATAAAATAGTGGCAAACTCACATGTAGGATAGAAACACACTACCTCTACTGTGGAAATGTTATCACTACAGTGAAGAATTACTATCTTATTCTTTTCATCTGCAGCCTAAAATTTCCTACTTGTGCTTGATCAATCTCAAGGGAACTCTTTGCCATTCAGAAGCTTTTTCTTATTTCCTCAGTCTTCAAGTCATCACTGCTTGGAAAACAGTAGCCAGAGGACAACAGGGAGTTAAAATACTGCACAGGCCTGCCAGGTTGCCAAAATTATATTTTGGTAGGGTGGGAGATGGGTAGAAGAGAAATTTTCTGAAGATAATTTCCATTATCCTAATTTCTTGAAAGAAAACAGTTCAGAAAGTGGACTTTTTACTGTTCAAAACATAAAACCACCATTTGAAATCACTTGTAAACAGAAATAGAGATGTTTTAATAAAGCTATTGCACTTATGGTTCTGGACTTGCTATCTAGAAATACATGATAATTTATCAGAATATGTAGAGATAAATTTGAGGTGAAAGAATTTCAGCTACTCCAATCTATTATTTTGTTTTGTTTTGTTTGGGTTGCTGATTCATAGAATTTGAAATTTTAATTTTTTTTTTCTCTGAAACAGAATGGAAATATTTTTAAGATTTCAAAACTTTGTGTCGGTCAGGACAATCATTTCCCCTAGCTCCCAGAAGCAAGACTGCTGCCCCAGAGAACTCGGCTGAAAGCATAGCTCATTAACAGTAGGCAGCCAGAGACACATTCCAACTGCATCAAGAAGAATCTCAAGTATTTGAGCTGGTGTGGCAAGCCAATTAATATTACTAGAGAAATTAAAAGTGAAAACGAGCTTATTCTCAGCAGATACAATAGAATATCTGTGTTGCTAGATTCAAAAATGGAGGGGGAAGGTAACACTGTATTAAGAAAGATTTTAAAGTAATAAACACAGTAAAACAAACATTTTTAAAAAAGAAAATTCAAGCTGAGGATAACACTTAAAAAATGCAGACATGCTCCATTATGGAACTGTCAAAAATTGCATGCAAATACTTTTACTCTACTGTGTGGAAATGCCAGAAAATATCGAGAGATTTATGATAAATTTCTGTCATTCCTAGTTAGACTGATAATGATGTGGCTTTGATCCCAGAGAAATACAGAAGGTGGCCCTCACTTGAAAAAAGGGCAATAGAATCATTTTTGGGAAAGATCCTGGCCCAAATTATAAAAATCCTTAATTATGGCCAAAAGACTAGGACTTTCATAAAAAAATACAGTTTCAATAGTGAATCAAACCCTTGATTCAGTATTGTAGGTGCAAAACTCAGCTTCAAGTACGGACTTCCAATGGTACATGTACCATTGTATCTCTTTTGAACTTGTACATTCTTTCCTATTTTCTCCATCTTCCATATGCAGTCTGGAATATTCCCTTTGGTTTAATCTCTACAGGATACAGGATCAATAGCAGAAAATAGCTGAGAGCACAGAAGAGCTTGTTTAATGTCAGGCTGAATTAGCAATCGTAGGGTACTCATCTCATCCACCGTTCTCCAAAGCACCTTACAAACTCACTATATTACACTATATCATATTACACTATATTATATAGCACTATATTATGGTTTGACCACCTCATGAATGCCTATTTATCTTTTGAAGATTGCAGCCAAGGAGGGTGATAATGAAATCTTTGGTGTGTTTCTGTGTAACAGCTAGAGAAATACAGCTAGCCGAAGACAGACGACTTGCAAAGTTACGCATTGCTGTACCTCACGACAACCCCTCTCCCGCTGCACCCTAAAGCAGTCTTTAAATAATACGAGGATGATTGACATAATCCTAATCACACACCCCCACAGAGACCATCAAATCAGAGAAAAAGAGCAAGGCCAGATCCTGAGCAGAGAGAGAAAAGAGCAGAGTATGTTCTCCCTTGCGTGCCAATGCTGGCACAAAAAGAAAGTCTGTCACACCGGCGTATCTCACAGAAAACAAACAAATAACTCGGTCCTATCACCCTCTTCCCAGCAGATGGGAACTGTACGCAATACACAGACATCGTCCTTTTGTAAGAAAAAATGTTACATGACAACATGGATACTAAAAGCACTCTCAGGACTACCCGACCAAACCTTTGAAAAGAGAAAAATTTTCAGGGATGTTCTTTCTACATTTAACACACACACATATTGCAAACATAGTTTTTGAGCTGTCTCACTTTTGTGAAGAAAGTAATGCTGAGCAAATGCAAAATCTAACTCATCTTGCTTTATAGAAAAACAATTTATCACTTTTATTTCATCACACTTTTCCACTTACAAGGAAGAGCTATTCTGGCAAGTTTTAAGTCAATAACTAGAAAGCATAAATTGAGTTTGTTGGGTTAGCAATAACAGGCAGCTGCAGAACAAAGCACAAGAGCAAAATCCTTCCTCCAGTAACAGCATCTGTTGTATACCTTCTGCCGCAAACCTTTGTGTTTCTTCATGTTTCTGAAGGTCCATATTTCACAATGACTCTCGAAATTTAAATAACAAAATATGATGCGATCACCTTCATGTCTTATTAATAGGGAGTGTTTTACAGTCCTGAGTGGTTTGAAGATGTCCATTTAAAGACTTTGAAGTTTTCAAAATTTGCTGCAAAATCTCATATGGGGTATGCAAATGCACCGCTCTTCCCTCGCGGCTGCTCCTTACGCTGACAGGAAGGCACCAATACTGCGACCAGCAGGGCTCAAAGGAAAACAGTACCCGGAGAGATTATAAACAAACAGGAGGAGAAGGAAAAGCTACCACCTCCTGTAGCCTCATTTTTCAATACAGAATTAGTAATTAGCACTCACCCTCACCAAATACTCAGTGGTTGGTATAGTTTTGGTCCCGGGAAATGTCCCAAATGACTCTATGTAGCACAAGAGTTCAAACTCATGCCAGAGAAGCCATTTTGTGAGTTGATTACATCATTAGAAAGGAAAAGAGCTAAACAAATTGACAGCCCCTTCCTCCACCTCCCAGTGAGGGAAGACTTTTTGTCACTTCTGCACTCAGTGAAGATCTTACAGCTCTCCAGAAATGTCCAGATAGCCATACCTTTACCTCCAGAGACGAAGAGCTGCCCTGAAAGTCCTCCTACTCTTTAATCTCCTCTCTAATATTAGCTGTAAAGAACAGGAGCAAAGCACACTTTACCACAGCTTTCCATGGTAGCTGCAATTCCTTTACAGAAGCAGAGAGGACGGAACCGTCCTCCTTGGGAATACAGGATTTAAGAAATGCTGCATAATAATTGGTGCAATTCAAACAATTCAGTACAGTAAAGGTCAAAGGAAAGGCCTTTAGGCTAAGTAAAAGCTCACTGATACAGAAACAATACGCAATTTTCACTCGACAGTAAGTGTCAGGATAGGCATATTTACAGGAAGACTAAATACACTAAGCAACAAGGATGGAACAAAGAAAATGACAACCAACAGATGTTAAAAGAGCATGCTGTTTCTGCTACGGGCAAAGATAATATATCACATTAGGCCACAGAGCTACTGACAAAAGATATACCAGCAAATGGATGATTAGATCATGCAATTTCATCTGTTCTAGTTAAAATATATGTATTTCTTCACAACTTTTAGGGAATCTAAAAATTCAGTCTATCATGAGGCATCAGGATCCTTCAGCTGTCATGACCCCTGCTCTGAAATCAATTGAGATTTTGCAAGAAACTACCCTGTACCACCTCAGTGACTTTTTATTATCACAGTACTCTGACAGAAAGCTCTGTCAGAAATCTGACCGAGCGTTAGGTTTTTCAGTTCTTGTCCAGTGAAGCTTCCGCTATACCATTAGATATGATAGCTGTCTTTTCTCGGCCACATGACGGTGGATGTTAGTAGCCAGATGGAGCTCTCTGTGAAGACCTTGGTTCATTTATTCCAGGCAGGAATCACGCACCCTCTGCGCACTCATTCCTACTTAGATACAAATGTGTACAACCTCACACAGAGCTTGTAAATCCGGCATATGCTAGATAATCAGAGCAAAATCAAGTTCTACATTAAATTCTGCATTAATAGAAAATTAAAGGTGATTGGTTATGTTTAGAATAAACCTGGACGTCAAAAACGGTTCTTGCAGTGGCATTTAACTAACAATTGTGCCAGGTAGTACCTGTTACTCTTGCTTCTTGTAAAAATTCATTTGCTACAAAAATGTAGGACACTTATATCTCACAAATTCAGCCAGAATACAGACCACCATGTAATTTTACCTGTGTCTATCTGGGAGCACCAGTAAAAAATATTTTTACCCTGGAACTCTTCTTTACACATGGAATACACTCATCTTTAAATGCTATACTCCCTATCTTACTTAACATATATGATATACACAGCTAATTAAACCACCTAATTTTGTCACTGCTAATTCTATTCTAGTATATGATTTTAATATTGGTTTGATTGGTTTTATTTCCATACTAAAAAAAAAAAGGAAGCAAAGAAAGAAAGACTAACAGACTGTGAAGTTTGCAACTCAGTGAAGTTAATGGACTGCGTGAGTAACCCAGGTCACACCTCACTTAGATAAGCTTAATGGGGGAGTTGCAGCTGGTACTGCTGAACCTCTGAGGATTTTTTAGCACTAGCACAGTGTTCCTGCAGCACTTTGGTGATATTTGGGCAACACTGTTAACTCTGGCAAATTTATCAGGTTTCACTGAAACAAGCACATTAAGCTTGTCTTCTTAAAAATCTCTTGCCTGAGAACAGCAGCCCCTTTGCCTGTCAAGATTAGCAGCAAGAATATGAATGTTGATGTCAGAAGTTTGAGTAGCTGCTTTAGGATCTGTCAAAATATCTTGCTGGATGCCTGCTGAACATGCCCAAAAGTGATTTTCAGTCTTCAAACTATTATCACCCAACCAGCTTTTTTCAGAATCTGATATGGGACAAATCCTTCAGTCAACCCCATTTACATGTAAAGTTACAACTTCAAAGTTTTGATGGAGTCATTTGTAAAGGAAAAGGAACTTATTTTCCTACGGGTAAGATGTATGCTCTTCAACTATGGATGAATGGATTTTCTATAACCTCAAGCCTCGAGTCAAGTATATCAATTTTGAGACCAAGAAAAAATTGTATTTAAGTAAAAGCAGATTATTATACCAAAACCAAAGAAAATTGAGTTTTAATATTAAATCTTGTATTTTCAGGAGAATACCGGGTAAAAAAATCTTCACATAAACCACAATTACTCTTTCTTACATAAATAATAAAGTAGCTACTTGCAATTTCTATGTTCATTAGTTACATTACAAGGATTAGCAGGCTGTGGCATCGTCAGTTTTTCACATGAGTAAATAATTTAATTAGATTCTAGGACTTGATGTTTTCCATATAGGATTGAGGCTATTTAATAAGACTTCAATACAACAATTCTGTGATACTCATTGCAATACTGTAATTGGAAGTAAAAGCATGCGCCTGTCTGGAAGCTCAGAGCAGGAAATGTTAGCTCTCAGATGAGTAACTTCGACAGTTTTGAAATTGAGCAAAACAGCGCAAGGAGAAAGGAACAAGGAGAAAGACATTGGCTAAGAGATATGGGGTGAGAAATGCAACTTGGAAAGAATGTCGAGACGACACTGGAGAGATGTTCAAATAAACCCAGGCGTGGGCAAGGGTCTTCTCATGCCTCTAAGTCAGAGGAACTGTCCTATTATTTCTGAAGTGCACAGTGACACTCAGCTGATATAAATGTGGGGTGCTCCGAGATAGCCAAGAGCTACATCCAGCTTGCCAGGATAATTGATTAGTCAGTTTATTTGTCTTCATCCACAGAGGCAGGGATCAGCTTGTGGTCAGAAGAATAATTCTGGTGGTGACAGCCCGTTCTTGGCCGCCTTTCATTTCTCCCCTCTGACATAATTAAACCTGGCCCCCTTCCCATAGTCCTACGATAGCGAAGCAGACACGAAAGCTGCAGCTAGGGGCAGGCTGTCTCTACCAAAGTAACTCATCTGGCCTGCTACCAAAAGGGCTCTGAAACAAAGGGGCAGCTAGGAGCAGATGCATACATTTTTTTCTGGGCAGGAGCCTCCCTTCAGTCACTCTTTTTTTCCTCCTAGAAACCCCTCAAACACGACAATGAGCAGGAAGGGATTTACCAGATGGAAAACTGTGCACAGACAATGTGAGCATCAGCCTACAGAGAGTCTTGTAGCCCAGCGCAGCAGGTGGAGCATGCACTCCTGCCGTACAACATGCACAGTTAGATACAGCAAAACCTGCACCAAATCTTCCATTCTTTGATAGGGGAGTCACTTGCATGTTAAAACAGGCTCAAGTTATTTCTTGGAAATAACATTGGTTCATATATCCAGCATTTCTTTGCTGCTGTTAGGTCATTTTTCAAAACCATGAAACTTATCTCCCCTTGTCCTTTGAATGGTCTCTTTAGAGAAGTTTCAAGGTACAAAATGTATGAAATTATTACACCATAAGCATTGTTGGCTGCCTCTCTAACCATTTTCTCCCTTTGGTGCCTAATACTAATATTCCTCAAGTAGTATATTTTTTCTAGAACATTATATATGATATGCAGACTGTTGAAGAATTTTAAAATAGGGTAAGAAATTTTCATAATGGTTACTGAGCAAAAGATTCCTCCAAAGATTCAGATTGACACATTTGGATAGGATTAAATTTATCCAGAGAATTAAATTTGCATCAAATGAACATAAAGAAATACATAGCATAATCTAGGACTACTCTCTGTGGTTTTGCATGACTAGCATATTTACTGAGATGTCCTTCAGTAATTCTTATTTTGTCATTATTATTCAACATCATGAAGAGTCTTGCAGTCTTACAAACTGGAGTTTTAAGTTGATTTTATGGGATCCTAAAACTATAAGAAAAAGAGTTCATAGATTTCAGCAGCAATTTAGATAATGCAGGATCATGCTTTATGAATTTAAAATAAAACTGGTGGATGATCCAGATGTATTTTTTCCTACAGTGTCATATTGCAAACAGTTTCTAAGGTCCCCTGTTTTTAAAACATGGGACCATAGATAACCTGCAAAACTCAGAGCCAAAACAATCGCAGGGTGAGGTGGGAGTTTTAAAGAAAAAACACTCATGATAAACTTTTTCTTTTCTTACTCGCATATATGATTAACCCTGATATTAAGACACTCTTCCTTCTAGTCTATATGGAGGTTTATGGAGATCACTTGCCTACCGAGAGAACACAAGTCAAGATTCTGAATTTTTTAGGCAACTGTAATAGGGATTATCCTCCAATTCAACAGGAATTTCACAGTTTAAAAAAAAAAAAAAAAAAAAAGAGTGTACTTTTACTCTAAAATCTGTCAAAGAGTAAAAAACCAAGCAAATAAAAGGACTGGAGTTGTCAAGATATACAAATCCATCCAAATTTAGGTAGTTAAGGTCCAATCTCAAAAAATCTGGAGATTTTTCAATCATCCATTTTATTTCACTAAATTGTAAGAAGAAATGCAAGGTGTGTTTCACAGAAATCTTCTGAAATCCACATGGCTTATCTCACTGATATGTTGCTTTCCCTGTTAAAACTCCTTAGATCTACTTAGAATAAGGTAAAATTATCTTTTCTGAACTGTTGTGACAAACGTGCTACAGCAGAATATCATAATTGACAACCATGATGTTAATCTGTCTACTTGTCATTAATAGGGTTCTACCAAGTCTCTCCTATCTCCTCTCACGTCATTTACACAGAGGTAATGCTCACCTTTTCCCATTCGCGATTGTTGTTCAGTACTATCACCACCAGCCTGGGATGTGCCTGATAACCATCTGCTGTGAAGGACAAATCTTTACCTTCCCAAGTCACATTCATCATAAACCTAGAAGGCAAGGAAAAAAAGTTCATTGAAAAATGAATGAGCTGTCCAGCAGTTAATGAGCGAGCTAGTTCAGTCACCAGAACCACTGATGAAATACATGCACCAAATCCTGTTAATGCTGTGAAAAGCCTACGTTTGCAACATGGGGAGTCTGAGCATTTCAAGGCAGTCCATTGCAGAAGACAAAGCCAAATATTGTTTATATATGGTTTTTAATGCAGACATCATTTTTAAAGCTTCTACATTATTTATAACCTGTACACTCCATGAATAATCTTTCTGGCACAACGTCACCAGTTTTTCAGGACCATTTTAAACATGTCTACATCAGCTTTGTATGTAACATTATCCTATTGTCTTACTGGAGTAATACTCAGAGGTAAGTGCATCTACTCTGGCTTCACCTGTGTAGACCTCCAAGAGTCCTGTCAGCCCTTCCTGACACTGTAGCTATACACAGCGTCTTTGTGACAATTGGATAAATTCCACTAATGCCTTCAGCCAAAACCAGACATGAAAACGTTGAAGGGGTTGATAATATTTCAGTTCAGTAATTTCAAAAGAAAAAAAAGATATATGTTTTAAACTTTTTTGTATTTGGTTTAATTTTCAATGGTTTTCAAAAGATATATAAACTAGCACTTTCAACAGAAAAAAAATGGGAGAACTCAGAATAAAATGTACAGGAAGAAGGAGGATTTTTAAAATTTTGTTGAAAGTATCGGTTGAATCCCAAATTTCCTGTCTTTAGACTTACCAGTTTAGGCATTGAATCAATAAAACTGTTTATTTACCACAGGCTCTTTGTTCAGCTACAAAGGAGAAGATCTATTCAACTGAAAATTTAGTACGAGTTTATGTCAACAGAAGAAAATTACTCAGTGCTACAACAACAGGTTCTTCTCCCAAGATGTGCCACAGTACTGTTGCTTGCTTTCTCTGTTCTCCTGTATTGCCACGTTAACCTGCATGACAGAATACTACTTCTTATAAGCAATCCTGCCATTAGCAATGATTACATCACCTCTACCAAGTCATTGCTCTGACCTGGACTGTGCCATCGAGGGACACTTATGAACTCTGGTGAATAACACTGCAGGTGGCTCCACGCACACCAGCCACGGGCCAGAAGCACTCAGCAGCCAGACACTGCAGTGGACCTGACCTAGCCTGGGGTAGGGATCTCGGTACTCTGCTCATCACCTTAGAGATATCCTTCAACTCTGTTACAGAGTCCTACAGCTTTTCTAGCCATAGATTTGCCCCTGAAGGTCTTAAATTCCTTATTGAGTTTATACCAATTCTAATACAGTCTACCTAGTTCTTCCATTTCCTGATTAGTATGCATAGTTTTTAATTTCTAATTGTTGCTTTCCATTCATCATTCAACCATGTACCCTCTTTTCCAAAGCATTGTCCTTTTGTTGATTCAGAAATGCCGGCATTCTGGCCATCTAACAAACTTGACTTTCCTCAAAAATAATTTTCTCTCAAAATTTTCCACAGATTTATAACATAAATCCACATTTATATTTGCTCCAGTTCCACATAGCTTCAATGTTTCTCAGTGAGAACAGATTGTTTCCTCCACTCCAGTGTCAGAAAGAGTGATGAGAAATTGCAGTTTTTATTTAAAGCGCAAATACAGGGAACTCACACTGCCAAGAGTCTGAACTACCACCGCACACAGGTCAAGCTCCCCAGACTGTGATATTGAAAAAATCGATCATTTTATACATTATCTAAAATTCCGTCACCTGAGAAAATCAGGCATGAAAGGGAAGAGAGTAAAAGGCTGGTATTGGCATTGGTGTTCTTCGGTCATGTTGAAAAAAAATAAAAATTCCAGACTGTCAATGTGAGCCTGACAGGGCTATCCCGCGGGTGAGAGGTAAAAATGCAATTCAAAATCTTGGAGATCCCATGGCACTTCCAGAAGATAATGTGCCCTCCACCCCATATCTATGGTCTGAAGTTAATTGCATTGAATGGCACTGACTTCTCAGTGTATTTCGTTAAAAGAAATTCAGTCCAATCTTTCACCGAGGTGCTCTCCTTCTCCAACTCAATACCAATATCATTCCATCCTGCAGACAGATGTGTTTTGAAGGGCGTTAAAGTTACTTTAAGTATTCTTTGTACATTGCTCTGTAATGTTTTACCTACAAGAAACTGATACTAGTTTACATGTTTGTTTGTTTTTTTGTAGCAGTAGTAGTACCATGGTCTCCTCGTGAATCTGACATAAACAAAATTCTCCAGCTCCACATTCAAAGGAGAAGGCTTTGTATTGACATAGCTGCCTAAAATCCCAATAGCAGAAGCACACTAAATAAAACTATATAGATCCAGAAGAAATAATGGCATTGTATCGTAACAGTCAATAATTAAATGTGCACTGCACTAAACAGCCATATTAACATCATTCAGAACCAGTTTGACAGCAATTTGTAAATTCACCCATCATAACTCATATTTTGTGACAGACTTCCGGCGTGAAAATTTTCCCCTTGGCAGAACTTTGCTTTTCAGTTGAACTAATTTCCCGTATATTACATTTTTTATCCAGCACTGAAAGAGCTTGCTTAGGAATAAAAAGTTTGTTTGCCACCTTGAGAGGAAGTGGCAAACCACCAAACAGAATTTGCTTGTGCATACATGTAAGAAACCAGCATAACATTCGCTCACTGCTGACAATCAAATGCATTGTGACCCAAAGGATAAAACGCCCAGGAAGTCACCACAAGGGGAAAACAAGGACATACTGTGAAAACATGCACTGCTTATGTTCGTACTTCTGCACTCTCCCTCACAGGTTCCCTCCCAATTCACACACGCCCCCCACAATGAACACATCCTCTTATGGGGCCAGGCAGAAATCACCTCATTTCAATAAAACTGAAAGCCGAGCATTTTGTCTCCTCCTAAGGGCCGGACCACAAACATGCACACTGTACTACGTCAGGCTTTTGTGTCCAGTTGGGTTTTTAATTACGTAGCCATTGGTGATTGGGCTTGAGTTGAACCCTTCTTTTATGTAGTTTGGTAGGATCCAGATTTCAAACACCACTCATCATGTTTTGGGATTAATATGCAGATGCCCTAGCTTAGAAGGTAGTCAAGGACCATCACAAGATGCAGTGCTGTAGCTGCAGTGGTGCTCAAGTGCTCCAAAAAGAAAGATCAACCACAAATCTAAACTGAACTCAGCCTATATTTTTAAACTGTGTGAATTTACCAGCCATTTAGTAGTGAAACACATTTTGCAAATTAAAAAAAAGTCCCTAATCTGTAAAAGTCTCTTAAAATTGTATTGTCTGAGTCACATGCAAAGGTATCAGTGAGTGACACAGTCTAAGCTACCCCAGTTTCTCAAATTGCAGCAATAACAAAGAGATTCTGGTTTTCCCAAGCACTCTCTTCTGTACAAAATTCATCAGCTGCCTGTGTTCTTCAGAAACCAATGCCTACAATCTACATTCCCATTTGAATTGCCATTTTTCCTCCACAAAGGACAGGAGTCCTGCTCTGCTTTTACTGGCCAAGATCCTAAACTGCTTGTCTCTACAAAAAAACAACCGTGTGCTTTTCTGTTCCTGGTTAGAAAGTGTGAGGAAAAGAAAGTACTTATATTATACGTTGTTCTGACAGAGCTTTAAGTTTGCCCAAAATTAATTCTGTGCAAGAAGTCTTTGGCTTCTGAATTGGTCAAAATATATTTCTGAAGTAGTTTTGGAATTGCATATTCCTGTTCTTAACTAAATGATTGATTATTTGAGCTTGTTACTTTAAGGAGGCAATTCAGCACATACCTTGGATTAGTAGTTAATCTACTTTTATACCTCATTAATGCTATAACCTTTGCAAAGACATGATAGCAGGAGGCCTTGTGATGGTATTATGACACTGAAGTCTTAACTAACTTTTGCAAACTGAAGTTTGTGAGTAAGACTCCCCAGATGATACATGTATGAAAAGTGAGATTTTTTGGGCAGAAAATTCTCACTATTTTCACACTGAATCCAAAACAGATTTTTATCATGCAAAAAACCAAGCCTGTACTGTATATTTCAAAACACTTTTAAACATTTATACAATTCTTTTTTGCTTGTCACCTTCCCCAACAAAACTGAAAAGGGAAGTGTTGAAACACCACAGCAGAACACTGTTCCTGTTGTATTTACAGCAAGCCTTTGAAGAACCAAGGTTACAAACTGCTCTCAAGGTTTCCAACTTAATTTTTATAGACTCAGAAAGACCAAGCAATTCAGATAAAGCTTCAGATTAATACCAAAACTGTGCAATATTTATCCATGTTAAAATTCTGACTCTATCCAGAAAGACAGAACACATTTGAATAAGGTGGGATTTACAAGGTTTCCTGTAAATATTATACCACAACCTCATTGACTTTAATTTCCATTAACAAATGGGGTAAGACTTTACCAAAAGGATCAGACCTCAATTTTTGGAAGACCTTAGTTTTTAGAAGACCATTTGCTAGGGTACAATATCGCTGAAACAGAAGCACCTTTCTGACCAGCCTCCTTACAGAAGACACAGACTTCTTTGCCCATAAGGTATTTTGTAAGGATTTCCTATACTGTGTGAAAACTGTTGAAACCCCAGCAAAGCCGTAACCACTCCTCGAGCAGAATCTTCGAGACTTTCTTCTTCTATGTTATACAACAGCAAACATGTTTGCAAGCTATGGGATTTCTTTTGATGTTTACCATATATATGTATATACGTATATGCAACACACGCAAATGTTCCCCTAATGGATGCAAGCATTTGAGAGCAAAAGCAAGAAGGTTTACTGGATTCTGTGGTGGGCATTTTTTTAAGGGGAACAAAAAAAACCTCTGTAAATTATAAAGATCACTTTTGCTCAAACAAAGATCAATCCTAGCCCTGGCTTCATAAGGCTGGTTTATAATCAGTGTGAAATCCACCTAGTACCCAGCTCCCAAACAGATCACTGGCTGGGAAAAATATAATGGGTAAGGCAGAGGCATTAACATAGCACTCCTAAGCTTCCTCCAAAGAAGAGAACTTAGTTACTAGACCTGTAAAATAAAGCATGCGACCTGATAGCTGCAGGAAGCGGAAAGCCCGTGGGACTCCTTGCTGCCACGAGTTCAGACCCACATTTCCTGCCCTCATCCTGCAGCCCAGATCAGATAATCAAACTTGATAAATTCCTCAGGTGCCATCACTGGGGACTATCATTTTCATTTTTTATTTAGTGCCTTCTTCACCATGGGGCAGTGTTTCAAATCCATGACAACCACAGGCAATGAAGACAAACAGCAGAGACTTAGGGAAATACAGGTTTCATAAAAGAAACTCTCCCCCTCCTCTCCCAAAGAAGGAATTTCCAAACTGAGATTTAAAGCAGATGAAATGCCTCACAACGAACGTGTCATCTGGTGATATTTCTCCTTCCTCCAAACAGTATGAACCAACCATTTTAATAATCTAGACAGCCAGCCTGTCTGGGCTTGGCATTCACCCAGCATCATACCTAAAAAAGCAGGAGTGAATCCAAATTTCCTCTTTTCTTCTTTATCTTGTTGAGGCTCTGAACTGCTGAACTTCCTTACTATGATTCTACTGTGAAATTTGAAAGATACTTATCAATAGAAACCCCAAGACAAATTATTTATCATTAAGAAACAGATTTCCTAAAAACATTTATAAAATTAAATCAGGAAATGCTGAATGTAGAATATATAATGTGTGGTATGAAGTACATATAGAAATAGAAATAGCTCTGAAATAGATCACTATTAAACAAGGTAGCAATGCATTTTTCAAACAGTGAAGCTTTTTTTAAAGACAATTTTATATCTTAGGTTATGTAGGATTTTATTTTCTAAATTCAAATCCTTCACCATGATGCGAAGAGCCTCTTCTTCCTCTTTGTGCCTCCTCCTCCTCCACTTCCCCCAGCCCTCGCTCTCCTGAATTTAACTCCGTGACGATACCCTGCTTTGGAGCTGTATCTCCCTAGGCTTTGAGCCAGCATGGATGAATAAAATTTTGGGAACAATATGCTCAGTGACTGTGAAAAAGGAATGGCATGCCAACTACTTGTACCTCCTGCCAGCTGCTCCTTAAAGCATTAGTTGCCACTAGGTCTGGAAAAGTCATTTTGCCCCAATTCTGCCAGGCAAGCCACAAAAATCTTGGGGAGCCCTTCTGAAAGGGGGGCAAGGGGAGGGAGCAAAATTAGAAACGGCCCAGATGCCTGAAAGGGTGCAGCAGACTAGCGTAACTCATAAAACACCAGAAGGTTTCATGAGTTAATGTTATTATTAGAAATAACATTTCATAAAAAGCACTAATATGGTTACATTTTGCTCCACCACCTCAGAAACATCCCAAACTCTTCCCATGAACCTGTCTGAGTTCCTGCAAGGGGTCGGTGTCTGCATCAGCTCCGTCTCCAAGAATCTTCACTTATATCTTAAATTTCGAGGCCTGCTTTCATCCCGGAAGGCTGGCTCTGCTCAACTCCAGAACAGAGGCCATGCTTATTCTCTTGTTTTAATTTTTTTTAAAATTATCACAAAAAGAGGAAAATGTTCTAAAAGCCCCTAATCTGGTAACTGTTTGGTACCTTCTGCTTCCTAAACTGACCTAACCTGGGAGAAAATTCCGATACAGACTTTCTATAATTTCTTGAATCACTTCATTGCTAAACCAGCACCATGTTGGGATCTCTTGGGTGGAGTGTTTTCCTCCAAAACCCCTCTTTTGTTGCCAGTGAAGTTTACTTTTACTTTCGGAGGAACATGACAACAGTTCCATCAATTCAGTTCCTGTTGTTTAATGCAACTATATGGAAAATGCCCTCATACTATAGAAGAGGGCAATTACAGTACAGGAATTAAAAGAAGTGCAAATATCTAGTTGTTACTGTTTAAAATCTACTCATTAGCAGTAAATTAGACTTTGTGTATCCCTGTGTACCAATCCAATTGCTATAATACTCTACCCGGTCTCCTGATGAGAAAGCATCCCCACGCAAATTAATGAGGCTAAGTGGGATCCTGTCACTGACAAAATTTTTCCTTGCCTTAAGTATCTTTTCTCATTCATTTTTTCACGTCGACAATAATAATTTCTTGTAATCCAGGACATCTGCAATTAGTCGTTAACATTAAATCTAGGACTGGCAGCTTGGTCCTCATTTGGAGACACTTGCCTAAATATACTGTCCTCCCTGGAAATCTGCTGCTCCCTGCATCCCTGTGGCCTCAGTGCTCCATGAAGGCTTGCAGCTTTGTTCATGCCTTCAGCCATTTAGGTGCATCATCCTCGTTTGGATTTGTTTCCGCAGAGCAGCATTTGCAGTAGCAAAGGAGAAGAATAAGCAAATCTAGCAGCATGCAAAACCTGAAGCTTTAAAGTTACCAAAAATGAAGTACTAAATTTAAAATATACTCAAATTAGCTGTTTCCCTCCACAACACATAAGCGATGTATGTGACTACTGAAACTGGGGTTACCAGCTCAGATCATCACCCTGCGTGCAATGCACTCCTGTGAGCGCGCAGTGGCTCCAGTAAAACCGCAGTGGAAATCACAAAATGGCAAAGACAAACAAAATATCCTGGAGAGTCTTAGATGAATGTAAATAACATTTGTTTTTCTGCACAGCAAGTATGCTACTAGTGAAAAAGCATTTTGTTTCATATATAATTAAACAACAATACATCTTCAATCATACAATAAAGCAGATGATACTTATTCTTCCCAGTCTTTTGACAGAACTTAAATGAACAAATCCTCTGTAAATAGGCTGTTGATCTGTATGCAGGAAAAATTTAAATAGATTTGCTGGATTATTCATCAAACCATTGTGTCCATTTAATACCTGATTTCGCTCAAAAGAAAAAGAGGAAAATTCATCTGTCATTGCTAAAAGCTGGAATCAAAATATTGAACTTGATGAATGAATACCAGGACTAGAGAGACAGCATGCTCTCTGAAGAAGATGCTGTCTTGTAGCCGTGCTGTAAGCTAACAGCAGCACAACAGCAAGGACAAGAAAATGAACCATGTGGTAGGCCATGGAAAGACAGCAACATTAGGTAGCACATTTCAAAACACTGTCCCCACTGAGGCCCCAAGTTTTTAAAGTAGGGTGATTCAGTGCAGGATCAACTTGCCCTTTGGACCTCACATTGCTCCTGCTCCCTGGCTCGGTGATGACGAATAAAGGAAACTATGCTTGGGAAGGGTATGAAATGACAGAGCAGTTTGGACAGCTTTCTAGCCCTACACTTTTACTACCGAAAGTAAGATGACTCTCTAAATCTTGCATATTATTTGGTTGTATTTGGAAACTAAATGTAAACATCACGTGGTAAATGCCTGACTACCTATGGACAGACACATCTTTTTGCTTTTCAGGATAATGGCAATAGAGCAAGAGCTTTGTCATCCCTATCCATCCCTGTACAGATCAGAGTGGTCAGAAATGTTGTAAAATGTATCTCCCAGGGGTATGACTTTTATACACAACATGAGTGCTCTTCTAGACAAAGCAGAAGCATTTTTATTCAGAAAGCAGCAGCATTTTCCATGACGATTGGCAGGGTTATTTTGTTTTGCTGTTTGTTTGCCTACATGTTTTCCTTTTTTGAGAGAGAGCAAGCATTTGTTTAACTGACGTAGCATTAACAAATTGCTAATTCTATCTATCCTGCTGCGCTAGTGCCAGTATTTCACACAATAGTATTTTTCTGCCTTGGGAGAATCTGGGTCTTACACAGATGGGAAAAGATGATCTGAATGAACACACACACTAACACACATGCACACATATACATATATATGTATAAGTTTTAATGTGTTGAAAATGATCCCTGTATTTTATTTTAAATCCTTTATTCATAGGGAAAAATTAGTTTTCCATGTGTATTGGAAATGAACACTGATCAAATAATTTCAAAAATTAAAGCAAACCTGATCTTTTCTGGGTCTAGAAAGCCAATAAAAGCATCTTGAAATTGCAGTGACAGGGGAAGGATAAATTGTGTGCTTCAAAACATCTATATCTTCAAACCAATTTAATACTCAAAGGAGTTGAGAAAGAGGGAGGAGGAGCTTTCACTTCATGGCTTGCTTTACATAGGATTTCTTCATAAATGGAGATGAAAATCACTATCTAGATGCGGGAAGTCACACATAAAGCATTACCAACTTCCATTTACATTACATTACCTCCATTAAATTACCTTCATTTAAATTAGCTATTATGGCATAGCCTTAGAATACTATACTGGATTTAAAGCTGAATTAGACTGTCATTAAAGAGATGGAATCTAAAAATCCTGGGGTTTTACTCCATTCTTGAGCTTGGTTTTGCTCAAGCATCACTTTACAGAGCCTCTTTCCTGCTTTCCATTGACTTCTCTGCTCCTGAGCTTGCAAGCAATGTCCCTTCGTGCAACCCTACTTCTCCAGCATTGATTTCCAGCACAAACAGGGAGGCACAGTACAGCAGGTCCCAGGTCTACAAGCTGTTTACAATTACTTGAGCTCTTTCCATTGTGAGGTTGCTCCAAAATCCTTTGTTCAAGTTAGCTCCTTAATACAGCATCATATACATTTATCTTGTAGTTTAAAATACAAAGCTGCACTATTTCTGACCTGAAACTGTGAAGACTACATTTCAGAATAAAACCCCAATTTAGGCATTGATTTGTCATGTAAGGAAGAAACCTACAATTTAGCAAAGAGGATAAGAAAGTACAACAAATCTACGGAATTCACCTTGGCATGGAGAGACTGGTCAGCTCCCAGAGATTACTTAGCACTGCTAAATGCTTGTATATACTTGCTTTTCTTGCAGATTATATGTGACAAGTATAGTCTTGGGGAGTTATTGCATAAGAAAGACTATTTAAAGTTCATTCATTTTAGTGTAATTCTGACATTTCTAAATTAAAAACAGCCTGCTTCTTGTTCTTGTGGTGTTGGAGAAGCTCAAAGAATCTCGGGTATGGAAAATATATTCTCACTTCATAGCACAGTGTTTCGCATCGGGAATTGACATTATTAACCACAGTGCACTATATTACAACTTCTCCTATTAATAATTTCTATGTGCATCATGCACTGCACACTGCAGAATCTCCTGGTGAAGTCTAATCTCACTGCCCTAACTCACAAGCCCTATTCTTGTAGTTGTACAGATTTAATGAGACCCTTTTCAAAACAGGTTCAAGTTTTTGTGGCCCATCCAACTGAACCGCAGTATTTTAAACCAACACTTCTGATGACAGAATGCAATTTAACTTCACAGACTGGTGTTCAAATATTAATAGTGAACTTTTTTGTTTGTACAGATCCCACTGTTAAGGCACAGAATTTGGTTAATGGGATGCCATTAGCTTTTGCTTTTATCTGGCATTGTCAGCACATGCATTAAGAAGATATGAGGCTCACATACCGGGGCGGGGAGGACAGCAGTGCCTTCCAGCTGCTCTACCCTGACGCGAGTGATAGCGCAGTGGCTTTCCTGGAGCCCTACTGGACGGGAGAGCCACCCCACTGTCACTCCCCAGGGGCAACTGGGGCTGCAGGAAAGGAATCACAGATTTTCTGCAACACCTCTGGTAAATTGTTCAGTTTTGGAGGCAGAGGCTTAGAAAGGAGACAAAAAAAAAGTGGAATTGTCATACTAATGGCAAGCCCTCTCTAAGGAGAACTGTGTAAGTTTCTGAACTTTGGTCACACTGTTTATGAAATGTTAAAATCCATTTACTTGGCAGTATTTGGCTTTTAAGAGAGCTTCTGAAGAATGCTGTGCACAAAGGTGCCATTTTCATGGAAAACAACAACTGTTCCAGGACATCATACGGCAATCAACCCCTAATCTAAATATGCACGTACATCTCAGAAGATTAAAAATGTTCCACAATCTCCTATATGAAATCAGCACTGACTTTCCTTCTTGTGCCAATTCCATCCTGCTTTTCTGTAGAAAGCACTTCATCTGCAATATTTGGTCAGAACAAATTTCATAAATACTGCTTAGTAGCTTCCATATGAGATATTGTAAAGAGCTATTAAAAAACATGCAAGATTCCTTTTACTTCCTCTCCCAAACCAGATAAAGAAATATATTACTATGTGGCATGTATTATGCAACATTTTGGATAGAAGTAATCAGGAGTACCACGTCTAAAAGGGATAATTAAAAGGAAAAAAAAAAAAAAAAAGAGCAAAGAATCCTGATTTAAACCTTGGCAGTTCCCATATGACAATGTGTTTTGAGAAAACATCCATATCAACCTGGATTAATGCAGAGTGATTTTTACAGTTATTCTAGCACAGGTGACAAAAATAAAATCCTCACAAGCAGAAGTGACAGATTTCAGTTATTAGGTGATAAAAGCTGCCTATCTAATCTAATATTTCTGTAATTTCCAGGGACGCCTCTTTAACGCTGCACACCTCTTGTCTTCTAAAATATTACCAGGTTCCTGCTAATGCAAGTGATTCAGGCACAGCCTCCAGAGCATTTTGGCAATTTTACCTCATAAAGTAAAGTACACAATGGCACAATTTTATTAACTCAGCTTCATACTCTCTAAGACCGATTTCTGTCATCTTCTACATCAGATCCAGAGCAGTATTTATTCTCCACAGCACATAACATCATTTCCATGGGCACAGTTATCAGTGCAGCAAGTCCTCTTGCACATTCCCTTGGAACATCTGAAAATCATTGCTTAAAAAGGGCATGATGGGATTAACAAAAATCAATATTCTCCTTCAAGAAACATATAATGGCAATAGGATGGAAAATTACCAAGGTTATGTAGGGGGAAAAAACCCAAACCCAAACCAATAAGCCTTACTTGTGCAACGTGTGAGATGGCCGGTCATTTTTCTCCAGCTGTCCATAGCAGCTAGTTTTTGCTTCAGGAATGAAGGAGTATTTTTCCAGCATGGCTGATGCAGCAGTGGCAATAATCCCAAGGCCATCCCGTACCCGAGCTTCTAAACTGTAGTCCCATTCATCATAAGATGCTGAAATGAGTCCTGAAGGAAACTCCTTGGGAGTGATTTCTGTGTTACCACTAACCAAGCTGGGAACTATCCAAAAGAAATCATAGCCAGTAAGGCCCAGGGAACGAGCCTCATCCAGTATGTAGACAGCTTCATCCTTGGAACAATACAGTAGGATGACGGATGAATGGATTTTCTTCAGCTGAATTTGGGTCTTGGCATCTCCAAAGGCGGTATCGAGTACGATGACGTTCTGCATGTCCCAGCCCACAAAACTATTTTCCACTGTGGTCTTAATGACATTGATGAAGTCTCGATATCCAGGGAAGGTGGTGGTCACCAGAGAGAACACATGCCAGTCATAATCCTGCATGATCTTCAGCATGACAATGGCTTCTTGCTGAATGGAAGCCCCAAACTGGAAGAATGTGGACATCACATCCTAGAATACCAAACACAGTGAAAGATTACTAATTTTGTACAAGTCTGAAGGGAATAGAATCTCTAATTCTTCTGCTCTCTTTGGTCCACCATGGCTACCAAAGTTTTGTTGCATTTGAATAACTTTCTGTGTCTTATTATATTCATATCATTAATAAACAACACTGATCATAAGTAAGTACCACAGCTAATTAAAATATTTGCCAAAAGGTGACAAACAGGTATTTACGTAGGAAATTTCTGAGTGCTTGATCACTTGAAGACAACAACTCAAACCAGTACTTACTGAGGAGGCTCCCTAGAGACAGCCACCCATTGTTAAACAACTCATCTCCAGCAGGTAGCTTTAGATTCATCAAACTTATTAGGAATGCAACCCAATAAACTCATGCCAGTTTTTAGTTACAATGGAAATAAATTGCAATGCACATGCTGCATATATATGAAGCAGTTCTGTACTTCCAGACCTAATGTCTGAGGGATACTTCATTTCTACAGCTTCATTGGACTTGTTGGAAGCTGTCACTCTGCAGAAGTAGATTTATCGTCCCAGGTACTGAGTTCTCTACTGTTCATGGGCTCGATACTGATCATGTCCCATTCAGGGCACATGGCCCATTGATGCCTGATGTAGAATTACCAGGATGGGACTCCAGGGACAACCAGCAAGCTGCTGGTGTCCTCATTAAGGGACTTAAATGGAAGTAAATTCAAACAATGGTCTCCTAGTCTGTAACTGGTAGCTGCATCGCCTGACACAGCTGCACTGTCAGTTTGCTAGGAGACTTGTTTCTAATATTTGTCTTAGGCTTTTACAGTATTCATAACATTTTATACAGCATAAGAGCAGGTGCCTCTTATTTTAACAACATCTATCAGAAATAGGCAACACAATAATATATTTTGTTGGCACTAAATTTACGAACATTTTCATTGGTCTATTTTTACCAAGTTTCTGTAAGATCTAAATTTGGTTTTGAATTTTACATTCTAGATTTGTATACATCACAATTATTAGAGTACCAAAATGATACACGGGAAGCTATATAATTCTTTATTTTCATTTTACTTCAGTAGTTATTCCTGACCAATAGTGGCAACTTATATGCATCATTTTCAGATACAGAAAGCATGAACTCCTGCTGAAAGAAAAGTTTATGATTTAAAAATAAGATATTAACCATTCAAGATTTCTTATGCAGCCTTTACAGGAAAGACACACATGGTGCTTTTAATTTAAAGAGTTTTATGAACGTGGTTGCAAGCTGCTATCCTATTTTACACTTGAGGGGAACGGAAACAGATTAATTGACTTAGGTTTCATGGCAAGGTGGTGTTAAACATATAATTATTAGTGAGAACGGTAACTCAGCTCTACAAGTTCTGTATTTTATCTACAGAAATCTATTCAGAGCAAACTGAGAGTCTATATTTTTTTAAATAGAAGATGAGGAGCGTTATTACTTTCGAAGTGTTAAGAACCTGACACCAGGATTTTATATAGCTTGACAGCAATAGAAGTCTTATGACTTGTGTCAGACCATGAAGATGATATTGAAGGTAAAAAATATACACAACTGGTGGTAATGAAATCAACTTCCACAGCTGCTTTGGTACCTCAAAGATGGCATTTTGAATGCCAATGCCAGATTTGCAGTGGTTTGGGGTTAATTACAGATATTATAAAACATATTTGGGAGAAGAATTGAATTAGGAAGATTTGATTGCTGAATGCTTCTAGGAGCTATTTCCTGCTGACCTGCATTGTACACTTAAAAATAAACAAACAAACAAACAAGCTTTTCATCTGGGAACACTTACAGCTAAAGAAACCCAGCACACAGAAAATCTCAGAGTCAGCATTTAATGGTTTAGCTACTGATTTACTATTACAAAGTAAATTAGATATCTAGAGACAATGCCATGAATCCAAGTTTGCTGTAGCTTCCTAATTGAACATAAAAAAATATTGTAATGCAAAGTCAATCACTTCAGTTTTCTTCTCCAGCTGTTATGTTATCCTGGCTTTTACTTGTGATTACGCTAAATAACAGTAAAAATAAGTAAAATAATTTACAGTAAATTAAATAAATTATTTCCATCATATCCTTTCACTCTACCTCATTTCTATATATGGTTTATGGCTACTAACATAGTGGAATAATTCTTTCAAACAATACATACACCTTCATGCATTACGAGGGACTTCTCCAATAAGACAACTGAAGATGAAGTCTTTGAGGGCAAAAAACAATGCACATGGACATTTCCAAGTGTGACCTTTCTAACCAGCAAATATAGTTTTTTAACCTAGAGCAGTCCTTGTCATCTTCTTTGGCCATGAACAACGGTCTTGTGCACAACAGCCTGTGTCGCCATTACAGGAGTCTGACAACACAAGAAAAGTACTAAAAATAAATCCTTTCCTTTTGTAAACATTTTGTTAGAAAAACAGTTTATGAAAGGAGTTTTGATTAAAGATTTTTGTCAAGTTCACACTCATATTACATGATTCCTTTTCACATAATTGTGAATGTGAACTTCAGTAAAAATCAGGCAATTAATATCAATTTGTGATCAGAATGGTGAAAAAACTGTAATTATATAGTGAAAACAAGTTTGGGTGCAGGAAAAGTGGAGATACAAATATCACGAGCAAGACACTCAATTGAAGAAATTCCATGACTGACTTCATGTGATGCTTTTATAGAGCTGAAGATCTGACTGTATGTGTTTACAATGAATTTGAAACAGATGGAACATTACAAGCAAACTGCAGCCTTAGGAACTTCAGCAGATATTTAAATGCTTATAAGGACAATACTCAAGAACATATTACCCATTAAGTTGGGGGGGGGGGGGGAGGAGAAAGTTTAGTGAACAGCAAATAAATAAATAAAACTATTAAGGGATTCAACTATTGTTTCCTTAAACATCTACAGAACTGTTCATTTTGGTGTTTTTAAAGCTTCGCATTCTTCCTGAAAAGCATTATTATTCCTCTGCTTTATACAGACTTAGTATTTTCTTACACATATAGAATTTAAGTTCTACTTTTCTGCATTCAAAAGTAAACTAAAGTGATGTTTGTAAAAAACCAAAATTATTCCGTTATTTTCATTTAACTGTCATCTTGTCATCTATCAAGACATCCGTCTAAGTCATTGCTGAAGTAAGAATACAGATGTAATATTGGAGGTGCTTTAAATGCACATCAGAAATACATTCTTTTTCTCTTCTCAATGGCCCCATCTATTGAGGTTATTGGTGGAGGATACAAGGAAGCTGTACCACTTATCCAATACATGAAACTTTTATACAAAGGAATTCCACAGATAAATCTCAAAGCATGAAAATCCCAAGATGTTACACTGATACGAGCGAAAATTTAGTTAGAAGTAGTTGTGGAAATGATTAAGTAATGTTTTATTTGATTTTTCTGTTCTGGCTCCTTAGCTGAATTCTACCACAGCCATGTAAAAAAAAACAGCAATGAAAAGAGAAGGAAAGGAACAAATTAAACCTTTTTGTTTCTTTCTGTCTTGCACATGAACATGCAATTTATAGCAAAATATCTCTGCATATATTTCACACCAGAAGGAAGTAATCCTTCAATTGCTTCTTGCTTAACATTATTCTTGAATTTTGTATACAATATAAAATTCTGTTATTACAGGAGAAGGGCACTTCAGCGTTCCCATGCTTGTGCACAAAACAGAGAAGTTCTCTCTGGTACTGTCATTTCATAGATTAATATATTACAGTAAGTTGCTTTTTAATTAGTGTACCTAGTCTATAAATCAGTCACTGTTGTCAGAATTGCACATTTCACTTCCCCAATTCCAACAAATTACAGGAATATTTCTCTCGAAACCTCTTCCTCAGCTATTTTCATGACATCTTAGTTTCCTAACTCCAGCTTTTCCACGAGATCAGCAGGGCATATTCACAGCTGCTGTAACAGCTGAGGTAAGCCCTGACAGTAGTTTATGCCTACTAAGGAAAAAGCTGCAATAGTTGGTTAGTTAAAGAAAGAAACATTTGTTATCTAAAATAGTATACCTTTTGTTAAATGAAAATGAAATGCTAAACCAGAACAAAATAGGGGTCAGCATAAGACCAAATTGATTTTCCACTTGGCAGACTTGTCGAGGACAGTTGTTTCGCTGGTAAGACAATATTATGACAGGAAGCAAAAAATAATATGAAGCACGGTTTAAAAAGCAATCCAGAGGATGATTTTATTCAGCTAGAAACAAGATTATTATGACAGGACTACAAGTAGGACTTTAAAGTTATCTTAATTGCTTCATTCTTACTCACTCTGTACCTTCCACAGAGATCCAGCAAAAGTGATTTTTCTCCTATTTTACACCACTGTAACTTTAGATATTCTATTTTTATAATAGATTTAAGGTACGTGGTGCTAGGTCTACATATACATTGCAAGTTGTTTCCTGTTTAATGAATTATAGTAGTTATTTGGCATTTTTATGAAGACTGGAAAAACTGAAAGCCAGAGATTAGCCATGAATTTAAGCTGAATAATTCAGCATCACATCAAAAATGTACAGAAGGAAATTATTTGTACCAATCTCAAATGTAGGTAAATAATGTATCTTGCAGGGTTTTAACTTTGTACCATTTTTCTTGGATTACTTGAAATGATGTATTGATCCCCTGGTAAACATGAAGTTAATTGTGTTTATCTGTTACAAATATCTAGGTTTCAGCCATACAGTCTTTGTGGTACTATACAGACCCATACAAAACTTTCAGTAAATACAAACACTGAAGTGGAGGAGCTGAAATGAAAACCTTTCCTCCCAAGATACCCTGCACATTTCTAAACTCTTAAGTTATTAAATTCCAGCCTCTATTCATTAACAGTATAGAACATGCAATTCCCAACACAAACATCTCACTGAGGTGCCCAGGGAGAAAACTCCCCCATTATCACCATGGGAGCAATTTGAGTGAAATTATACAAAATCATGTACTTTCAGACAAAGCAGAGCAACATGTGAGGGTGGAAATAATTTACTAATTATTACAAACAGCAGAAAAGATTTGCCACCTCTCTGGCCTCACACGTGGCAAAAACATGCACAACCCTTGCCTGCAGTTGGTATCTGCTGATACCAACCTCTCCTGTGGGAGCTGCGCTCCTGCCCTCCCCACGTAGTCTACGGAGCTGCCTGGGCCCCAGGCATCCCCCACCAACCACCATCACCCCACATGGGTCCCCCCAGCTGCCATCACCCTGAGTCAAGCTCAGGTGCAGCGAGGCCCATGCCCAGCCCCAGCAGACATTGACTTGCTCCTTGCACTCAGCCTGGAGCCTGACTCATCCCCCTCTCCTCGTCCTGGACCCCCCGTGCCAGCCCTCCCAAGGCACGGGCTGAGCTGACCGGGAGGGAGGGGGCAGCAGGGCAGGGGCTCTGTGGATGAGGGTGCGCGGGCTCCTGCAGCCCCCACGCGATATATTTTATGTTCTCCAAATCTGCCCACATAGACCTGTGAATGCGTTTCACCATTTGTCACTGAAAAGACTAAAGCCTTCTAGCAGAGCTAGAAAAGGGATGGAAATTTTCTTACTCTGTAATTTAACTGGTGCAAATGCAGAGCCACAAAATGTATAAAGGTCAACAAAAAGGACAAAGCAAGGCCTTACTTTTTATTTTAAAAGTTTGCTCTCGGAGAGGAACACTCAAGTGAGAAAAGGGCAGTAGCAAACAAGGGAGTACATTATGGCTTTCCAACATCTGACATGTCCCTTTTTATTATTTCAAGGAATAAATATCAGAGAAACATGATTTTGAAAGGTTAGCACTGGCTTAATCAAGCATGTTCTTTCCCATTTCCAGAGGGAGCCTGCAGGGATTAATTTTGCAGAGGCTTCTGTATTTTCAGGTCATGGTTTTATCCTAAGAATTTTTCTAGATAACAGATAGGGTTTTTTGGGGTTTGTTTGGGGTTTTTTTCCTTTAATTTAATTTTATACTACTTGCTTGCTTATCTGCCCTGCTACAACAGCTGAACTTTGTCACTATATTTTCTATACCAGAATAGCAAATAAACAAATACAAGGAACGAGAACAGGGTTTCTACAGATCATCACAGAGTCCATTGGTTTTTGACCCTTTACATTCTTCGAATAATACAGTATCATGTCTAATGAATTAAAATAACTCAACATGTCATCACAGTGAAAAAACATAACTTAATATCGAAGATGATTAGTTTAGCACAGAGCTCATGAACCATTCCCTGGGCTGGAGCGCACCATCTGGGTTTTCATTCAATGGATTGTTCAAACATTGGAAATTGTGGTGTCTCAGTCTGAGCTCCTGTTCAACCAGGACATGCAAGTGAAAAATGCTTTCAAATGCTGAAATGACATCAACAAGCCTGTGACTGAACGTGATAAAATCCTGAAAGGATTCATGTGAACCAGCAGGGTGAGGTCATTTGATGAAAGGTTATTCACAAGACGCCTCCTTTCTAGATAACTTTCAACTTCAACTGTTACAGAAATGTCTTACACCATGAATATTCCAATGAGGAAGGGCAAAATTGTGGTTCTATGAAAAGGCAGCATGGAGCTGGCTGTACCATAGCTATTTGGGTGTGTAACAGCTATTGTACAGCTTTTGGGGTGAAAGAGAATCCCAACATGTAAGAAGAAGTAGAGTACCGATACCTGCAAGGAAGATAAGGGAGAATAAAGAGTATTTTCAGACAAATTACATTTGCTTTGTATGTTAAAATATTTCTTGAATATAAAACAGTCACTCTTTAACCCATACAGCATCATGTGGTGCTGTACATCAGTGTAAAGTGTTAGCATTATCCTAAAATATTTTTCCTTTATGGAGAAGATGAGATTTGTACAAAAGTTTCTCATTTCCTATAAGTATTTTACCATGAAAATACATATTGAAAAATGTGCTTGACCTAATATATCAATTAGTTATTAAGAAGGACAGATTTAATGCAATAGAATATAGCTGAGTATCATTTCTGTTATGCTCCTTGTCGTGACTGCAGATAAATTTAAATATTCTGCTTTATTCACGTAATTAGTCAGCCCTAAACTGATGCAAGTAAATAGTTTCTTGAAGAGCCCAAAAAGACTTCATTTTCCATGGGAAAATGACTTTAAATTAGTCATGCAGCACATCTTTCACAAGGAACACCTGAGTTAACATGGAGAGCTATTGAGTCTGTCCTTTCAGTGAAAACTCTTCAAACGGTTGTTATGAATGATTGGAGAGCAATCAGGAAGGTTAATGACTTTTCAAAGAAAGAGAAGGCAATTGCTGTGAAGATACTCCAACAATACTGCTGAAAGCAACTGGCTTTCTGCTGTATGGAAACATTCATCTACCAACAACTCACATTTGATACATCACAACAAAGTTGTGATGACAGTGTTAGAAGAAAACGGGGTCCTGGTCCTGTCCTCCCCACAGCAACATGAGAAAATTTAGAACAAATTGATGATTATCTATTCTGTACACATTACCTACCTGGATGAGAAAAATAAACAGTGAAACAATGAAATGAGGTAGAAAGCAATTCAAACCATGATTTTACTCCAAGACTTTCAAAATGTGCTTGTTGGAAGGAGGAAAGCCTAGACTTATTTTCAGAAACACAAAAATTCATTTTGCAGAATCATAGAAAGATTTTCACCAGGTAACAGAAATAAAAAGCATTAAGAAAGCATCAGTGAGCTTGTGAATTAGCCCGGTGAAAGGCCAAGATTCAGGAAATCCAGCAGAGATAGACACAGACATCCAAGGAAAGGAAAAGTCTGGATAACTTTCCTCTCCTAGTACTGGTATTTCAGTGCAACTCACATAATTTACCTCTAGAAATAAAATACCACAAAGACATAGGATGAATGAAGGATACCAGCCAAATGAGCCAGATAAGTCTCTGGAAAATAAAGAAAAATCTTGGTATACAGACTATCCATCCCCACTCTCCC
Organism: Calonectris borealis; assembly: GCF_964195595.1. Taxonomy (NCBI): domain Eukaryota; kingdom Metazoa; phylum Chordata; class Aves; order Procellariiformes; family Procellariidae; genus Calonectris; species Calonectris borealis. The sequence goes on from NC_134327.1 coordinate 5,282,968, forward strand.
ACTGTCTTATATTCACACTGGGGCATTATTTACCGATGTTCACATTGTTTCATATCAGTATTGAGATACTACATATTTTACTGCCAAAACAACAAGCTGGGCTATGTGGAATTTCTCACCTTCCTCAAGTTTCAGTCTCTGACTATAGAGAATTATCTATCAAATCAATTAGTTCATTTACTTTGAACCACATCTGCTCCCATAAGGTCATCAGAGATGAGCTTCTCTTGATTCATGGGCAATTTGGGGAACTTTAATGGATATAAAATCAAAGCATTTAGTTTCCAGTGAGTTTTATTATTTCTTGGAGCAGACAGCTAGTTCTAATTAGAAATCTTGAAAACAATCCTGCTGTTAACGGCCATGCTTACTGAAAACAACATTGTATTCGGGGTTTAACTGTCTAGTTTCAAAATGAGACCCTGATAGCCAAGTTTTGGTACAGGCAGATGGATCTCCGACACAAAGGAAGATTCCAAAATTTCCAAGGAAGTCCAAAAAGAGAAACAAATGAAAAAGCAGTATTCTATCTTCCTCTTTCAATAAAAAGTGAAACTTGCTAATCTCTATTTTTTAAATTTTCAGCAAATAAAATTTCATTCTAATAGCTTAGTCTTACAGACTTTACTGCCGAAAAGGGTTATGTCATCAGTCTTTAAAAAGTGCAATGGCCACATTTTATCTGATTAACAGCTTTTTACAGCACCAGCCTAATTCTTTTTTTTTTTCAAAATCAGTCATCCAAATCGATTTTGCTCTACCCCAGCCATAAGTTTAAACATGCACACAAATTACTGTGAGCCATCCACAGAATCTGCTAGAATCCAACTTACTTGACATCTTTTTGGGTACCTGCTAAATTAAAATATGTAGATTTGATAATATTTTTTCAGTTTAATGGTAATATTTTAGCTAAACAAAATTTCATGTGCTTATATTACTATTGCCGTGGAATCAAAAAATATAAGTTGTTTGAATAGCTTATAGAAATTTTCAAGAATCAATGCTATGCAATAATTCATCCCTGGGATAAATTTTCATTCCAGCTATTTGGTATCTAACACACTAACCATTTCACTTAACTATAAGATGACATCACAGAGTAATTTGGATATGTATCGTATACCCCCAACATACAGGAAAAGTGGTTCAGAAGAAGTATTTAGAGTGGTTGAGGACAAGTGTGATTCTCTGTTCAAATTTTCTATCTTATCTCGTACAAACATTGCACAAGAAAATTCTGCATAACTGCTTACAGCTTATGCATCAATGACATTTCTGAAAGAATTTTCATACAGTTTTTGCCATTAGGAGCTTTAAAAACAACGCTATCCAAACTTATTAATCCTGTAAACAGAATCAAAGCTTTACTTACCCACAATAACATTTAATTATGCTATGGCCAAGAATCCAGCATTAAATCCGTAAAGAGTAACAATTTATCATTTAATGGCAGCTGAACCAAGCCAAATAGGCTGATTACTTATAGTATGTATTGCATGTGTGCATAAATGCCACGCACTACATAGAAGGATATGCATCATTAAATACCAATAAAAATGCCTTAAGACATCATCTCCTTATCTGAAAACATTTGGTCTCAATTGAATGCTAAAATACTTCTCACTTGTGTTGATGATAAGAAGCCAGAAAACCATTAACTAAGTCATTTCCATACATCTACACTTAACAAGTAAAAATGAAGGCAACAAACAACCTCCCCCTCCACCCCCTTTCACCAAATGGTGAGTATAAAATATTAAGCAAATAGAAGAAATATAAAGCCAATTTAATTTTTTACTATGTGGTTGTAACTGTGTGCTTTTTCTTTATGAGCCAGGACTCTTGGACTAGCCACCTCTGTATACCTAGGCTGCTTCAGCAGCATTGGACTGAAGAGAGAAATCCAACAGCAAGAGGCTAGCTGGGGAGGACAAACAGATAGACAGATGGGAAGGAAGTTTTTTAAGAGGAAGACTAAACAGAGTTCAAGGAGCCATTCATAGCAGCTTTCCACGGCAACAGAGATTTGTATGATATATTCAAGTAGCAGAGGAAGATGATGACAAGATGAGAGATTCAAAATTCTTGATCTCTTCAAGAAGATATATGCATTTTGCTTCTCCAGGTAGTTTGGGTGCTAAACAAGAAGAGATGCAAACCTGACTCACCTGCCTTTGGAAGGCAAAGTCACAAAAACATCGTAACTTATCCAAAGCATGCATGCTGCTTTTAAATTCTTCTAGAAGGAAGTGTTTCAAAATACTCAGTATGCTCCTCTGCTCTTATATACAATCAGTAGATCTGAAGAAGAGAGTGTACTTAAGGAAAATAGCATTTATGCTTATCCTTTATATTCTCCTCTTTAGGCATCATCTTTGGCCTCTGGGCAAAGCTACAGCTGCTCTTCTGTTATGCTAATAGAAATTACATGCTATCTCAAAGTGAGTGATCAGCCCATCAGTCTAACAAGGATTATCCTTTTCCATTGCACATTTAATAGCAGCAGGTCAGAAGCAAATTCAGTTACAAAATTTCTGATATGTATGATCTATATCAGTACTTACATATCACCCTAGCTCAAGAGAGGGTGGCTAACTGCATATCTTAGTATGAATCCTACTGATAAGAACATAGCCCACAGTAGACCAACAATGGATGATATTTCACTAGTATTTATTGCAGATCTTTTTAATAATCATAGCTGAAATCACAAAACAAAACACATTTGTGTTAAAGTAGTTGCAAAGTCTCCAGTACTCAGAGTTACTGTATCCATACCAGAAGGAACACAGGAAGAACGTGGAATGAGGAAGAATGTGGAATTCAGCTGTAGGCAGATACAACATTTTTGCAATATCAATGTGCTAACCAGATAAGGAGCATTTAACGCATTCTGTGATGGATGGTAAGTAAGGTAATATAACAGAGATATGCAGAAAAAAAAAATCTGTTGCACCTACTTTTTCTGACTCTACCCACACTGTTCCACATCTTTGACTTAAATCTACATTTTCTTTTTGGCATTCTGTTTAAGGATGCATTGACTTATTTAGTTGCAAGAATATCACACGTCAAGAGATTTGCCAAGCATTATTCCCATGAGCAAATAATATTCTGGGCAGAAAAGATTTACCAACATATATTCAAATTTTTTTATATGGGCAGTAAAACTATTTCTTCTATGAAATAGCTTAGCTCAAGTTACTTTTCCTTAGTTAAGTAGAGGTAAAATATCTTTAAGCATGGTTCTGATTTACAGTAAATATCAGAGGGAAAACATAACTTCAAGAAAGAAAATGTTCAAAATGCGAAGTTTAGGTCCTTACAAGACATAGCAATTCTTTCTAGAAATTATTACAGATTTGACAGTCATACTAGATACAGTAAATACTGCACTGTTATAGCAAATTTACTATCTCGTTTCCAGCTATAAAAAACCATGTTTGTACAATGTTCAGTACAGAGTGAAGAGGACTGAAGCCATCTTCCTCAACCTGCACAATATCTTTATACTTTGAAGAGAGAGGCATAATAACCCTTGTACTGAATACAAATAAGTAACAAAACATATTATTTGGGTTGATGATTTTAATGCCAGAAATTTTTATTAGTTGCATTTGACAACACTATGCATATACCTATTTCCTAGATAGGTACAAGCCCACACAAATCAATGACTTCTACAGATTCCTGTGAAAATATAAAAAATAAACTTCAGAGTTTTTCTAACCTAGGTAGGAAACACGAAACGTTTTTAACTAATCTCAGTACAGACTACCACAGTTAATAGATTTCTTCAAGTATCCATACTGCAACTAAACTGTAAGTTACCCTCACATCAAAATTCAATGGGAGCTCAGGGTGCTCAACAGCCTCCAAAGGTGGGTATGCTCATGCAGAAAGGAGCATCTGCACAGGTGCGAGACTTCAGCCATGCCCATTTTATTTATGCTACCACATGTATCCTCAGAAAAGTGTTTAAGTACTCAGTTAACTGAAATAGATTGTCTACCAATACAAAGTGGGGGTACTTGCTCATTTTCATTAATGGAACTGTGCATCAGAGGGATTTAGATGCCAATCCTTTGGGTTCCTTTGAAAAAAAGCTTTTTGTGTAGGAAGGCTAACAAAAAAACACCTGTTCTTACAAGTTGTTAACTGCCTTCAGTTCCACACATAAAAGATGAGTGCTCGTTACATTTCAGAGACCTTATGTAACAAAGCTTGTTAAGAAAGTTGCAATTGCAGTTTAGATTTCAGTGTAATAGGCACAAGGGATTAAACTAGTGTAGCTTGATCTGTCTCCATTTGTGTCCCCTAGTGCCATACCCTAAAATAGCATTTTTAAGTTTACAGACGACAAGATTGTTCTTCTTTTGCAAGTCCTTTAGAAATAACCCATGGACCTTCTGGTGTCCAAAATCCAGTCTGAAAAATATTGAGACTTGAAAGCAGCATTCTAGCCATTGCCATCTGATACTTGCTATTCATAGCAGGTGTAATATTTTACTATGATTAAACATCTTATTAAAATAAGTATTTTAAGATTGATCCTCAAACTTGCCACAGTTTACTGTGACGTGATGTTCTATCAAAAAGGAACAGAAAAAGCCATGACCTGATTCTTTGCAATACACTCCACCAAAACTCCTGGAACATGGGTGAAATGTGGAAGAACAGAGGAAGACTTCACTGCACAGCTCTCACTAGGCAGTTCTGGCACTCCTTTGCATGAATCATAATTCTCTATATAAAAGCAATGCGACTTTGAGTTCGCCAGATGATGATATTTCATGTTACATTAACAGATAATTAAAAGAAGATGAATAATGAAGTTGAACCGAATCTCACCCTTTTGTGCAAGGAAGATGGATCTGTGAAGCAAGCAGTGATTGTCCCATGTTCAGGAGCAAATACAGCTCATTTTAGGGAGAAAGGTGTTGATTTTTCAAATTCTTACTAAATAAGGCAGTATTCCTGCACAGTGTGTATTGAAAATTGGGAAAGAAAAGAAAAATGAGATGTAAAAACTGCCATATTGCTTGACATGCTCCATTCTACACAAAGTAGAATCACTCCCCCACATGAAGCTCTTCAAGGGATGGATACCTGGCTGGATAGAAGTTCACGTGAGATCCGTGATTCTTCTCAGTGGACAGACATTTGTTGCTACAATTGCAACAGTTTGTCAGTTCATTAGAAATCTCAGAGAAACAAGCAGAAACAAGCTCTCGTAGAGAAAAGCTCCGTTCTGATCCTCCCTCGTTTCTGTGGGAGTAAACTTGGTTGCTGAAAATCAGGACAGGAGCAGGTACTAAGAACAAAAGTGTCACTATAAAACATGCAAAGAACAAATAACCGTGTTTGTATTACCAAACACATGCTGCAGGGAATGAGTCAATATCCCACAACGTGCATTTTTTTTTCTCTACTCAGCTTTCCTTGCACAGGGCAGACTGGCACAGACTTCAAAATCACTGGCAAGGACTTCAGAATCACTGAACTACTGCAAAGGACCTTGGATAACAGGAGTGGAGGAGAGGAGCAAAATCCATTGAAAAGTGAACAGTTCCTCAGCATAAGCCTGGACAAGAAGGTAGATGTTAGAAAGCACCACAAAAGAGGAAGAGTTGGGTATGCAAGTACCTACTGACCCACGAGCTGAGCTTCCTGCTCCTGACAGACATCCCACAAGTAAAAATTGCTAGGCGTCCCACAAGTAAAAATTTCATCTACAACACTGCCTCTGAAAGCCATTTCTGGTGACAGCTCAGCTATTTCCAAGACATCCTATACCAGTTCTGCTGTCCAGAGCTGACAGAGAGCCAGAGAGAAACATTCAGCATGTTGGAGACACCATCAGAAACAGATCAATAGTGCAAAACAAATTAACTCCCTCATGGGTAGCAGCAGATATTTTCTTTCACTATTTGTGGATCATGTATTATTAATAAATATTTGGACAACCACTGGTTCTTGATAAAAATACCAAGTATGAAAGTTTTACTCGATTTTAAATGAAACACCTTCATTTGAAAACACAAACACGAAATCCTCTGTCACTTGAATTCATACTCTCTTTCAGAAAATATAAAAAAAGCATAGAGAAGAAGTAATACAATGTGACAGGTGACTGGAGACAAATCACAAACAGTTAAGGAATGCCATTTACAAAAGCCCATTTTCTTAATCATCCTTATAATTAAACAAATACTAAGAATAACATGATTTTAAATAAAATCAGTGAGGGCCAGTAAAATTTTAACTCACTAAATTACAACAGTAATTATCCATTATTCTTAGTAATGTAGCTTAGCCAGCAATAATCTCTCTGTTGCCTCAGACTCTATTTGCACAATGACCATACCATAAAAAGGCTTGTTCACAAAAGCTGCTATTCAACAGGTATCAATTTTCAAATTCAACAGGTTTCATTTGTAATAAGGAGCACAGCCTTAAGAATAAGTAAATATAACTCATTTCCTTATAAATCTTCCCTCCTGAAAGATTTATTTATTCCCAGTGATACACAGAATATTGTAACAGCTCATGTTACAATGCCACATCTAATGAAGAATCTTGAAACCATCCATACAGAAATAGTTTCTAGTCTCCTCTTTCAAGTGACCGTAAGTCTGGTCCAAAGATGGTTTTACTACTACATATGAATGATAATGTGTTGCTACACATACCCATAAAACAGGATATAACTGTACTCATTTTATCTCGGTGTATCAAATGATAACACATCATCTGATTGTGGAAGAAAAATTAAAGCTGAAAAAATTGTAACTTCTATTGTAGTCTGATAAAAAATTCAAATCTGTAAAATATACTATGTATAGAATTATGTACACCGAAAGACTTCTGCACAGTGAGTGCTTCATCCCTCTCCAGGAGATTAAGCAGCACATTTTCCTTTGATTTTTTTTGCCCAACCAATCTCATAAAGGAGTTAAATTTATTATTATACAGTGACTCCATAGAAACAAGACACGCTAACATTTTCTTGCTCACCATGAAAATATCAAGTGGTGATCAGTTAAAAGATTCCATTTGTGTTTTTTCTATTAAAAATTGTTTTTCTTACAACCTCACCTAGACCCCCAAAAAAGAACAGATGTTATGGAGTATTCATGAGCAAAATTCAACACAAAGAACAGAATTAAGTAGAAATAAAAATAACATCACTAAAATAATATACAGATGCTTGGAGCTATGACAGAAATAAGCATATATGGAAAAGTATTGTCTGCTTATAAGGAGGACTCAAATTATTACTTGAAAATGAGACTACTAAATCAAAATGAGAGCTCAACTGAGCAATGATATTTGTACATACATTGGTGCATTTGGAAATTAAATGGATGCATAAGGGATATTCTTATTAACTCATTCATATAAATTGGTATACAATGGGCAGAAGATTTTGAGAAGACAATGCTAAAAATGATTGTAGTTTCTTCAGCAAACAAGCAGAAGAGATGCAAATGGGGCCCAAGTGCTAACACCACTATGTGGGAAAACTTTGTCATCTCTTCAGTTTCTTTCAGAGAACTAGTTAAATGCACACTGGTGTATCATGAAGCCCACAGCTAGGTGCATATTCCTACTCATGAATATGAGCTAATTTCCCAAACTATTTAAATATTTTCACAGTTTCTTAACATCTTTAACACAGACCTCTTCCCACCCCCACTAAGCAGCAGCTCAAGAATGTGTTTATATGAAAACAGGAGCACCTTTATTAACTGCAAAGCTTAGGACAAATTCCTGCCCAGTTCAGAAAGATGGGGCCCATGCACTTAAACTCTTCAGGATCTCCAGACAGACTCAGGGTATTTGATGACTAAGAGGAGCAAAAGTTTAGTTAGCGAATGTGATTTCGTTGGCTATATACTGTTAAAGCAGTGTCCTTTATTCCCTTCACAACACAAATCAGAGAAATCAACCTCTTTTATGCTCATCACCTGGTTTTCAGGTGATCCCCTGTCTCTCCACAGAGACTAGTATGTGGTCCTATACTCACCAAGAGCTTAATGTATGTTTTTTGAAAGAGCATGTTGACCAATTTCTATGTACTGGAGTACTATAAAAAATTGAGGGGGGGAGGGTAGGGATGGGGACGGACAGATGACAAATATAAATCATCACAAGTAAGCCATGATCTTTAAATAAATGCTGTGGGAAGGTGTAGCCATCACACCATTACCAATTTATAGCTAACCATAGGACATCTCACTTGAATGGAACTTTCTACAAATTATGTTAGTCTTTGTATTATTATTTGAATTACCGTTGCTTTGTTGGCAACGTATGCGATTCAACCACTAGACCTTCAGAAGAAGTATTTTAGCTTCTAATCAAAGTTTGGAGAGCACACTGCCCCAAGACCTTCTCATTAACATGTTTTGCCATTGCACGAGCTCTGTACCATAAGATCTACAGACTAGGAAATTTTGTAAATCATGAGAACACATAGCTTGGCAGACTTTGCTCAGATTTCTCAGGCCAATGAATGATAATCAATATTAAAGCCAGCTGTGTTTAAAACTATCTAACCTATGTGTGTCATCCCCCCCTTTTTATTGACCTCTAATTTGTTACCTCCCATTGACTGCTGTCACCCTTGTGGTGCAGCTGGAAGAAAGATTCATGTGAATACTCCTTGGTTGCTTCAGTGCAAGATCAGTCAGGTTGTCTTAAACAGGCTCTTGTGTCTCATTCATCTTAAAAATGGCCAACTCTGCTCTGAAGATGGTGTGCAGTGATTTTCAGTGCTGCCAGAGCAGTAACTTCAAAGGATAGGGATGGTATTTAACACTGCAGGGACTGGAGCACGGGATGCAGACTGGAGTGAAATAACTTATTTCTGCAATTATTGTCTGATCATAGACTTAGTCTCCTGTAATTGACATTTATTAAACTAATTACACCTCTAAAGCTTAGATTCAGAGATGGTATTGATACTGAAAAAAAATCACTAGTGATTAGAATCTCACTAACATTTGTAATATAAAGTACTAACTGCAAAGCAAAGAAAAAATTATATCACATTCCAATTAAAAAAAAATTAGATCAGGCAGACTTCCTTAAAATCACATCCATCTATTTAAACTCATATTCAGGATTTACATTTTCTATCTCTGAGCTATAGCATCAAGGTTCTATTTGGAAATATTAAACATACGCTAACACTTTAAATTTAAGCAATCTTTGCATTTATTTATTTTAGTTTTTACAGGTAATGTATTACACATCAGCTGTTCAGCTTCATTCTGCTTTGCACTCTTTTTAAGACCTTGACATCAACAAATAATTATTTCTTTTTTGCTTTTCCTGCCCAGCATATAGATATGACGTTCTCTCTTCATATTCTGAACAGATAGTCCAAGCAATGCTGTTACACTAGAAGACAACACAGGTCTCTGACCATCCCTTGGTATTTCTAATTTTGGCCATGCAGACCAACATAAGAAGTGCCTTTTTCTGTTTTGATTTGTTTTTTAACATCTTTGCAGAGAGATATGAAAACCTGGACATTTAAGAACAAATACTAACAATGCAACCAATTAATCAATGCAACCAACAGAACATGCTGGGTAAACTACATGAAAAGAATAAGCCAAAAGAATAACAAATGTCATTTCCATCAAAACAGATCACAAAATGCATACACTTTCCGAAAAAGCACTGGTGATGGCTGTGACATAAGGTCATGACAGTTCATTAGGCATGATTAACATACTTCCCTCTTGCATAACAGAATGCTCACCAGTATCCAATTAATTTGAGGGTTATGAGTAAGTGACACCAGCTGACTGGAGTTATGGGATTAAAAGTAAAGACTACAGCTACAAGAACCTCTGGAATAATCTGTTCCTCAACCAAGTTCTACTTTCTAAATGGTCATAAAGCTGTTCAATTCCCTGCAGGATACTCTCAGTCTCTTCCAAATGATGTCATTATACATATCTAGGTACAGCTACATCCAATGTTTGGAGGCCATGTAATAAAAATCTGTTTCAGAACAAATTTGTGGACTCTATTTGTTACATTATATAACAACTACTGCATATAAAAAATATGAACAATAACACGTATAATATATACAATGCACAGACAGAATCCCTATATATACCCAAAAATAGTCGTATGTTTATATACACACTTATATATACACAGCAATAACATATTCTTCCTCTCATACTGACTCCGTCATACCGAGTTGTGCCTTAATAGTTGATGTGTAATTTGAAGAAACTCTGAAACCACTGCAAAACCAAAGACCTTTACTACTTTAGTCATTAAAGTCTTAAGTATCAGACTTCATTCTAATCAAGCAAGTTTTATAATGCCAAAACTATCTCAGTTATTTTCCAGTAGAGGGCAGGAACAGTGATTTCTAGCTCACTTATTACTAGAACATTACCTGTAATTTACCCATCGGCCAAATTAAGCACTAGAATAGCAATACTAATCTAAATGGATGTTTTGAAGACTTGTGATGAAGGTAAGCAGTGATAAAGCATTTTGTTGCTTGCTCGTTTGTTTTTTTCAGAACCCAGGTCATGTTCCATATGTATTCCTTCTCCAACACTGGCCACAAATCCTCCTCATAACCCAATTCCCTTTCTACAGTCCTGCTGTCTTCCAAGTTTCTTTCCAGATTACACCTCAGACTTGCCAAGGCCATTTAAAGTTAATGAAGGTGGACTGGCTGAAATTTTCTTCAGGCTACAATTCTTCCGCAGTGCTTTCATCCCTGTCTCTCACGTCAGTAATACTCTACGTACTGACAGAAATTTAACTTAGCTTTATTACACTTGCATATAGGCAGACTGATGAAACACTACAGAAAGGAGTAGCAAATTTCATAACGCATCATGCAGATCAAGCATACGAATACACACATAAGATTGCAGGGATGTTCTTTCCTTTAGCACTGGTAAGAAATTAAAGACTTCATCAATTTCCAGAATAATATTTCTGGCAGTTTTCCAGAAGCAAAATCCTAAAACAGTCAAGGCCTGATCCAAAATCTCAAACAGTTCTACAGCTGGTCAACATCCATGGCTGTAAAACCTGCACTTCCAATAATAAAAGGAAAGCAAATACCAATCTTATTATCTGTTACAAATTATGCAAGCCTTTTCCATAATATTTGAACCTAAATGATTTTTTAATTTCTAGATCTACGAAGGATCCCAGTAGAGCCATTATCAAGTTAGGAGTATGTTTCTCCAAAATACAGAGATCTTTTTCTTATGATCAATATATCACATTCATCACCACTAATGATCTCAGTGCTGTTCAACTATTCAAACTTTTCTCAGGAAAATACGATCCAAAAGACTAGATAATGTCATCAGAAGAAGGCAGGGGTGGTGGGGGGAACTGGCAGTTTAATGGAAGGATTATCCCAGAACTGGCATATGTTTATAACAACTTCCAAACATAACCCAAACACATTCTAAAGTTTCTTGACCAGGAAATGCCATAGTATGGTTCCTTTCTTGAATTAAACTACAGACAACCCTTTTTTTTTTTTCCCCCTTCAGATTTTACAAACGCATATGAAAACTTGCGAACTGGTATATATACACAGTAAGCAGAAAAAAAAAACACTTTTTCTTCATCTGTGCAGATCTGGCATGCCCTGTTTTCCATACATGACAAATCTCAGATTAGAAAAATCTGAGATTCCAAATTTAAATTTAAAGCCTCACAATACCTGAGTGCTTAGCTAGTTGACACCCAGGAATAGAAAGCATTCACTTTTGCTAAAGGAAAGCAAGGTGAATCCTTACGTGCTGGTTTTGGCTGGGATAGAGTTAATTTTCTTCACAGTAGCTAGTATGGGGCTATGTTTTGGATTTGTGCTGGAAACAGTGTGGATAACACAGGGATGTTTTCGTTCCTGCTGAGCAGTGCTTACACGCAGTCAAGGCCTTTGCTGCTCCTCACCCCACCCCACCAGCGAGGAGGCTGGGGGTGCACAAGAAGCTGGGAGGGGACATGGCTGGGACAGCTGACCCCAACTGACCAAAGGGATATCCCATACCATATGACGTCATGCTCAGTATATAAAGCGGGAGGGAGAAGAAGGAAGGGGGGGGACATTCATTTTCAAAATGGCGTTTTGTCTTCCCAAGTCACCGTTACGCGTGATGGAGCCCTGCTTTCCTGGAGATGGTTGAACACCTGCCTGCCGATGGGAAGGAGTGAATGAATTCCTTGTTTTGTTACGCTTGCGTGCACGGCTTTTGCTTTACCTATTAAACTGTCTTTATCTCAACCCACAAGCTTTCTCACTTTTACCCTTCCGATTCTCTCCCCCAGCAGCTGTGTGGTGCTTAGCTGCCGGCTGGGATTAAACCACGACACCTTATTTTCCAGATCTGTCAGGAACCCCTTTAAAATCTCCTGGCATGACGCTTTCTCAGGTGAAGAACCTTGCTGTTTTGTGGAAGGCATTTTCTTCTGTCATTAAAAGGCTATGATAGAAATAACTTTTGGGCTTTTTACAAATAATGAAGAGAAAATTAAATTCTCCCTCTTTGAAATGAGTTGTTTTAATTAGAAGTGGAAGAGACACATAGCTCCCAAATGACCCATAGTGCATGGATCCTCATTTGAGACAAACAAAAATGCCATTTGCCGCAAGAAAAGTCTGTTTGTGGGTGTTGAACCCCATGTGTGCTGAGCCATAATGATGATTTCTGGAGTGCTCACAGCTAATTTACAGGCTTCCCGTAAACATAGCATTACAGTGTTTGAATGCTTCCTAAACATAGAGGAGTTTATCCCAACACGTCTAACTGTAATTATCCTGCTGAAGGAAAGCAAAGCAGACAGAGCAATCACATCTTAGAAAAGTGATTCCTGGGAAAATAGTGTATAAACCTTTCCTATTTCTGTCCTCTCTTCGAAAGTAATTTCAAATTTTTCTTACTTAACACATTTTTAAAAACCTCTACTTATTACAATAGATCCTTGCTTTATGTTTAAAACCATTTAAATTTTTGGGGGGAAGGTCATTGCATAGGGAAAGGTCTAGCTAAGCACATCCACCTTAATGATCAGCTTGAACCAGAATCCACATCACACAGTAACTTCCGCAATCACTTTTGCTTGACCAAAAAAATGGTACATGCTAAGTTATCTGTTTCTTGTAAGTTAAGAAAAAATGTCTGACTGGAATTGCTAATTTTTTAGCAAACAGGAAACCTTCATTTTTAGATTAGAAAAGTAGCACTGATTAGATGGCAGTGATTATAAAGTGGTTCAGCCAGAGATGCAGTGTTTGTTGCAGATACGTGGAAAACTCTCTTGTCTCATTTATTATGCTAGGCCGTCTGATCAGCCTGCTCCCAGGCTTGCCAGGCTGTCTAATGGATCAAGAAGACGACAAAGCAAGTTCACAATTAAAGATGAGAAAGTCCTGTATCACTCCCATCCTACTCCTCACTAACCAGGTATTTAAATTCAGAATGCATATGTCTAAGCTGCACAAGGCAGCACTTTGACTGAAAGGCAGGTACTAGAGGGAGCATGAAGCACACGCTCAGCCTGCCTCCTCCCCTTGAGAGCATGACCTACCGATGTGGCACGTTATCTCTCATCCTCAGACATAACCCAATCGTGTTCACTACCACAGTGCTCTGTGCAGCATCAGCCTTAGTACAGCTCCGGTGAAGACAATTCAGAGAACTGCAGCCCAGTTTTTTATTTAATTTTTCTTTTTTTTAATTTTTAAAAAAATGTGTTGGCAGATCTAAACCATATACTGAAACACTTGACTCTCAGCTTTTATAGGAACTAAATAGTAGGTAGCCAGGTTTCAACTCCAGGTCCAACTTAAACTCAAGAAAAAGTTCTTAGCAACTTCAGTGTCAGTCAGATTTGTCACTAGTGTACCAAGGAAAATGTATACTCTTTTCATTAATGTGCAGTTGTAAAATTTATTTATTACTATTTATTTTATATATGATATTATTTAGTACTTTAGTATAGTACTAAATAAAAAGTAATAATGCATTATTTATTATAGAATTACTACTATTAATAGAAACAATTAGTGTGATTTACTACCTTTGCTACGCACTGAGTTTTAACTGTAGCATTACTGTATCATCACATCTTTGATTTGGCTGCCAAATAATTCAATATAACAGCAGTCAAGCTGACAAGTCAAGCCAAAAGAAACACACACGCTCGATGATTAAGAAGTCACCAAGTCTGCAGGCAGAATAGAAGGGATGTCTTGCTAAGAAAAGCTTGCAATTCTGCTCTCTTGCTGGCATCCTACTCTTTGGTCATTGCCCTCTTTAGTTCCCTGCTGCTTTCCATTGTAGTGGAAAAGATATAAATAGAAAAAAATGTAAGGTTTCAGGGTTTGCTGGTTGGGTTTTTGGGTTTTTTTTTTCCCCAATTTTCTGTGTATTTATATATGGTTAGCCAAGTAAATAAGCAAATGTTGCCACTTAGCAAAGTACATTCAACAAGGAAAACACGATTTTAGGAATGTACCCATCTCTTCAAAACTGTGACCAACAAACTGCTCTCTCCATTTAACAGTCAAGATTCTTTACATCAGCTTGAAAAATGGAGTGGAAACAGGCACACAAAAACAATTAGGTTGTATCAAACTTTCAGTATAAGCACATATATAGATGCATCTTTATTCAAACCCAGTTGGAGAGTTATTGATTTGCCACATTTTCACAGGTGGGAAAAAGCTATTCCTTAATACTCTCTTCATTTCTCTCTCAGGGTCCCAATCAGGGTACTTAACCATGGACTTTTCTAATAGTCCACCAGCAAAAATTGCCTACATCAAAGCATACATTCTGTATTTACATACAAAATCCTTCCCTGTATACATTGCATTCTTTGTAAAAAAAATTCTAATGACAGAGGATAGATTTTAAAAACAGGTAGTAAGTGTCCTTTTATAACTCTGAAACCTTCAATGATAGTCCTAATGAATAGTGCCTCTGCAAACATTTTTTATGACTGCATAAATTAAGTTGGCAAGGTCTGTAAAACAGACGAAAAATCGATCTCTCAGTTTCAGAAGACACCTACATATTTAACTGTGCTTTTGCAAAATGCTACATCAATGCTGAATGGTGTAAGAATTTAATATGATATTAGTTTAACCCAGCATTGCTCCAATCAATAAATAAAATTAGAATAATTTACTCTCCCATGACTAAACGCTGAATTTAGCAGTTTTTCCGGATACACAGCCAGATGAGACCAGAGATTTAATTTCATTAGGAATGCTTTTTGCTGTGCTCTTCTAAAACTAAATCTAACTTTTCCATGAATAAATGCAGCCATTAAAACTGCTTTGTAATTTTAGACAGCAGTGTTAGAGCCAAACTGTGCATCAGAATCAGGTTAACAGTTCACTTTTTCTTTCACAAAATACCATTCAAAATAATAAATATGTAAATAAATAACTCAAAGCATTATTTACTTAAAGTGTTAAGGAAAGTGTCACATTGGCCCTGCTTGGCCATGATGGCCCTTGAATGAATCCTATTATCCTAGGATCCACAACACTTTAAATTGCCATCAGCATGAAGCATCACCAGGATCAGCTGTGGGTTGGATCAGGCCAAATGAAAGAATTTGTGCCACCATTTTCAGCATGGAAAGCGTTCCTCTGAAATAAGATGTTGGCTGTCACTTGGCACAGCAGGGAGACAAAACTGTCAAAGAAACCATCTATCCTTATCTTTTTCCTTTGATACTTCTAACTCTGTGCTTTGCACTGCTAAAGGCTTTAAATTATTTCTCCTTTAGGAAAAAAAGAGTGTCTTACAAGAATAAAACATTATTCGGTTTAATTCACTCTACAGCAGAGAAGTTTCTCTGAAAGATACATGCTGTTCCCAAGGCTACATGCACTGCTGGAGTAAAATGTCCTATGGGTTCCAGGCTCAAATTCTTGAAGATATTTAGGTAGGTGCCCAGTTTGGTTAAGTTCAAAGGGATATCGGAGCCCAAATTTCTTTGGGATCCAGGCCTTAGTATATTCCTAACACGTATGGTATTTTCAAAAAGTGCTCTATGTTTAATAATTGTCAGTATTACTCTGAGAGAAATATCACAGTTACCTAACATCATCTACGTGTATAATTTCAATAGAGCCAACAAAATACAATAACTGTGAAAGCTTGTATATCCTATGGATTACATTGCAGCATCCAGGGAATTAAGTGTATAAAGGCTACAGATCTTAGGTGAATCCCATAGCTGGCTGCTTTTGTAGTGGAGACAGCATTTTTGAAAATTGCCAAATGGTCCTTAGAAACTTCAGAAGAGGGATTGGTATAAGCAAAACCACAATCTGTAGACTTTGCTTTGGAAATCGCCCCCTATTCTTTACTGTCACCCTCTGATAAGTGTAGCTTCACAGATCGTGATGTCCTTACGAGTGCCAAACTGCATCTTGCCATTTATCTTGTACTGGATGTATGCTAGATGCTTGACATGATTAATTATAAGTGTGTTTGTACTGCCCCAAGGAGTTTTCAAACCAGTTTTAAATATGACAGAGTGGGGCTACAAGATAAGGAAGCACAAGCTTCAGAATTACAGAAATCATAAGCTGACACAATTAATCAGTGTGTATAGAGAGCAAACAACATTCATCTGTTGTGCAGGTATCTCCAAGGACCACCAAAAAGTGAATCATCTTTTTTCACCATTGCCAACTTGGGTGAAAGTCAGACCACTTGCAGAGAGGGATGGATGTAAATAAGAACAGACAACTGAGGTACCAAGACCTCCTACCTCCACCAAGGAAACTGATATTATGGTCTTTTGATGTCAAGACCAAATTCATATTAAATCCTTCACTATTAAAACAAGTGGGAAATAGCATTTCTTGCTCTTATGGGAACAAAGTAAGCATAAGTGCCATTTACGGGGAGAAACGTTTCAGCAAAAGGTTGGAATTAAGCCAGAGGCAGGGCATAGTCTCTTCCTAGCAGTCAGCAAAGCTCCTACTAAATAAAACATTGAGTCATGGCTGTACTGGCCAAATCCCTATCATTTCCTTGTGCTACAGGACTGAAGAGCGAGAGAGTAGAAATCCAGCATTCCCCATATTATGCAAGGAGTCTCACAAACTCCTTTGATTTCATTATAATCATTGTTTTAAACACTGAAAATGTATCTTTGTCTTTGCAAGAACTATCTTCATCAGCAGATGTTATTCTAAAGTGAATCCTCACAGAAGAGCCTTTCTAACCAGCACCTTTCTAAGCCTTCCGGTATGAAAGTCAGGATTCTTTCCTGGACATGACTCTCTTCTGAGATTGTTATAAACACTTTAAAGCCCAGGACTGTTGTATGAAAACTCATAAATGAGAATTAGTAGTTGCCAAGCAACTTTCAAAAGATTACCATAAAAATTGTATAGAAAAATAGTCACTAATGAGTACAAAAAGGACAGGAGTTTGTGGGGGAGTAGAAGAAAAAAAGGAAGAGAGAGGAGGGACACCAGCTTACCTTACCTTCAAGCTTACCTTAAGTATCTGCTGTCACTAAATGCAGTTCTGTAAGCAAACCACAGCTCCACATCCATCTAAACATTTGGAAATTTTGCGAACAAACAGGAATCACAAGTTTCTGAACCTTAATAACAGTTCATGCTTTTGGAAAACAGTTGCTTAGTCTCCTCAGCTACCACTGTCACAGATCTGCATCTTAAACATATATTGAGATCTCTCTCTCTGTCTATCCCATCAATCAGTCCTTAACACCTGTATTTATAGCCTCGTCCTCCTTTCCCCACCCTCTGCGCTGACTAAACCCTCGGGAAGACCTGGAATAAACCTAAACAAAAATACCCTGTGTAAATTCAGAAATGGCTAACTCAGTAACTACAACACCTTCTTCTAGAGGTTTCTACACTCTTCTTGGAGGTTATACAAGTTTGAATTACACATATACGCATTTCTCATCCTCAGCAAAATCCACCACTGTTACTGCCCGATGGTCTCAGCATTACTGCCACTAAAGGGACAAATCTAAGTACATTGTAATGCATAATCTGTTCACTGGTATGCTAAAATGGTTTTAGAATGAAAGACACCATTTTGTAAGACAAGGCAAAGGAAAATGGACTTCAAACTGTTACAAAGTGATTTCTTACTGAGAATCTTACTAAAAATCATTCCCAATAAAAGCCAGTAATTTCTCTTGCAAGAAAATGGAAAAAAAAGTTTTTCCTGTTCAAAGAAAGGAAATGCTTGAAACATCAATTAAAAGTTAAAATTTAAGATGGAAAGATTACCTTTCAATTTAAAGGTGAATCAAGTCACTGGGTACACACATTTCTGAGCATGTGCAAAGACTAATTGGAAGATAGAGAAAATACACATTACTGACTAAATAGTCAGGACCACAAGGCAGACCTTTAAATTACACCCTTTCCAGCCAGGCAAAACAATTCCTCTGGAAGCAATATAAATGACTTGAAGCTTTTATTATCTCATTCCAATTCCCTGGAGCCTTAAAGAGAAAAGAGATACCAAAGAGCAGATCATCCGTGTGTCCTGTTTCTTGGATTTTCTGATTCTTTTTGCTAAGCACATTTTGAAACAAGAGCCCATAACACACAGAACTAATGCATTTTCTAACACTGCAACAGAGGCATATTTCCTCACTCCCACTTGTCACCATTAAAGTAGCATATGGTTGAGGGGGTAATGACTTTGAACCTGCCACTTAAGGACTTTTGCCCTAAGCAGGAGATAATATATGCCTGAAAACAGTCAGATGCAGGAATGCTTAAGAGCAGCATGGTAAAAGAACATTACCTGAGCAAACTTTGCAGTAACCTCAGCTCTGCTTAACTTTTATTAGTGCTGAATTTTAACAGGTTCTGAGTATTATATGGTTACATTAATCTAGGTAATATGTATTTTCACAAAAAGGCACACAAGGAGCTTAATATTTCATGACACTTATGGGAGCACCAAATGTTAAAATCTCAAACTTCTAGGTCCTTTGGGCTGCAGCATGTAAAACAAAGAGGAGATTCTGCTCCCTCAGCAGAAACTGAGGGATTTTCAAAATCAAAACAGCACAAATCAAATACAGTACCAAATCTTATTTCTTTTCCCTGACAAGAACTGAAGAATCCAGGCAGTACATTACCAGCTACCTAGGTCTAAAAGGCTGTGCTGGCTGCCAGCACGTCTTGACTTGTTTCTTCATAACTTGCCAGAAAAGGAGAAACAGTGTGATGCATCTGATTTACTGTCATGCAGGGTACAAATGTTTGCTGACTAAACAAGGTATAAATTTTCCCTCTATTCTCCACATACATTTCAAGATGTTAAATTGAATTATCCTCAGTAAGATAAATTGTGCATAAATAGAGCATTTGTGATTATAAACAGCCTTAAATAGACCATTTTGCAGTGGAATAAAAAGTTGATATTACAAGTTTCACAAAAACAATCTCACTTGCCCAATGTCTGTCTTTCTAACAGCTGGATGCTTAGAGCAGAAGTGTTCATCCAGCTTTTTCTGCTAAACCTTCAGTGAACAATTTAGCCTCTGACATTCTAGTTTATGCAAGAAGGAAAAACGTCACAATACAAGATGATTGCAGTCAGAGTAATGGACAGATTCCAGAGAATCAGATCTTTAAAGGGAAAAACAGCCTTGATAACCATCTAGACAGAGAAGATCGAAGAGAACCTGATAAAACAGTAAAGCCATGTAAGGCTGCAAGCCACCTGATCTCCGAAGTCAGCATTGCTTTGAGCAGGTGATCAGACCAGGCAACCTCCAGAGGCACTTTTGAAGTTGAATTTTAATTTATTGTTCAATCTGCATATTAACCTCCCCAGTGATTAAGGAACCATTGTGATTAACAGAATTTTGTTAAACTTAGAGGCTTATATATAAGCGCCTTGAGCCATCACGGTATTCTGTTTCAAAATATTGCAATACTGCCCTATTTTGACACCTGCTGCAGTTTTACATTTACATCATTGAAGCGGGGCAGCTAATTGCAGTGTGCTTACACAGAACCATTCAGAGGATTGCACAAGAAAAATCAGTTCTTAATCAGCTTCAGAAATACTTCCTGAGTAGTTGTTATGTTACATCAGAATTTCAAATTTTTTTAACAAAGGGAGCGTGTATTAACAAGAAGCAGTGCATCATCCATAACTCTTATGAGTTGAGCTAGTTTGTCAACTTAAATTTGTGGAAGCCTTTTCTGGGCATTGAAATTTAAAATAAAATTATAGCAGCATGCAGGCTCTCTGTAGAAAGTTCCTGTCACCGAGGTGACATGTGAGCCTCCACAACTCTGAGCGGGTTGGTGGTCCTGTCTCATTTCACAGTGATACAGCAATCATCTGCAATGCCAACATAGAATGAAGCCCCAAAGATGATTAGTCCTTATAGACTAAAGCTATTATATTTGGCTGAAAATTACTGGATTTCCTCATAGTTTTTACAGCTATGTGCCTCCACGGCTTCCAAAGCTTTTCATTCTTCCAGCCTTGGTCCCAGTTAGTTCTGAGGCATGATCAGGAGAATTACTTTAGAAGTCTAGCAATTATAATAAAAATGGATGCTGAACTCCCCAGGGCAGCAATGAAATGCATAGATACTTCCTAATTATTGAGTGGTGTTGAGCCCACAGTATTTCACGCATCAGCAGATGATATAAATGGCTTAACACTCATCCAAAAATCACTGAAAGGAAAAATACAACTGTACCTGAGATGGGTGTCATAAGACAAAACAGGAAAAAAACCACTTAGCTGAGAATGCAAAATGGATCAAAAAGATCTGCAAAGATAGCCCATAACTGTTGAATATATTGTATCAATATCAATCATGTTCAAAAATAATTACTTTTTCTTAAAATATCCATACAGACACAGAGGCACAGGCATAGATCAAAGCAGTGAACAACCTGATGCTTTGGGATCCTCTCTCACAGGATTTTATCCACATGAGCAACACATCAGTGAACAACGTTTCAGTGACAGGTCCTTCAACTCAGCCTCACCCCTCCCAGCTCAGAAGATTAAACCGTTCCAGTCCAGTGAACCTGGGCAGCCAAGAGGCTGGCCACAGGCTGTTCCTTGGATTGGTGTCAACCAAAAATCAGCATTTGAAAACAGAAATCTGCAACTGCTGTTTTTACACTCTTTTCAGTGTGGACACCAAGAAGCAAGCATTGCCAGGCTGATTTTAAAAGTCTAAGCAGGTCTTTTTGGGGTACAGCAGGAGACTGTCTCTAGTCAAGAGCTACAAGGGAGCAATGCTTTAACAACATTGAGGAGAGTCAGTGGTAGAGAAAGAAGTGGTAGGAAAATAGTATTTTTAAACCAACCATTTTAAAACATGGACTGGATCAAACACACAGTAAATTTGACTTGTGATGATACCTATCAACCCACTACAAAAAACCAAATGTAGAATTCAGACATCAGCTCCCTCAGGTTTGCTGGATCCATGGTAAAGAGAAAATTACCATTATCAATGTAGCATTATTTTTAATTGACCCAAAAAGCCAATTGTCAAAGTGTTTTCAGTCTGCCAAATGAGTTTTTAGGTGTGTGGGAGGACACCTAAGGACTTTAATATGTTTCTTACAAAGAAAATATCCATTATAGTGGAAAATGGAGTGAAAACCTAATCAAAGAATTGAGAAAGTGAGGGAAAGCCTCCAGCACATTCTGATAAATTAAGGGCTATATTCACAAGAGTATTACACTGTGTCTGATCAATTCCCATATTAGCTATATATTCTTAAAAAAAAAACAACAAAACAACAAACAACTCCATGACTGTGCCATACCCCATTCAAAGTTACTCAAACCAAGAACCTCCAGCAATTATTCTGTCTGTAGTATCTTCAGCTATGAAACTTAGATTGGTTGAGGGGTTGGAGGGGAGGGTAAAAATCCACTGATATACCCAAAGATCTAAAATTAAACTATATTTCCTGCACAGACAATTTAGGAACTGGCAGTACCCTGTGACATCAGTGGGTTTTGGCATTGCAGGGTTTTGTGAACATCTATTTTTGTGAGCATAAAATTTTCTCAAAATGATGGGGTCATCCTCACTGTTCTCATCTCAAAATCATCTAGCCTTTTCTTGTAAAAGAAATGAATGAATTCATTGACAGTTGCATCCTCATCCAACATTAACCAACTCCCAGCAAGTTAAGGCAGAGGTCTGAAATGCTTCTGGAAGAGAAGAACTTGTGGTTTCATTTTGATCCTGAAACAAGTTCATGCCATACACAGGAAATACATATACGGGCACATTTTTCCACAGCCATTGCCTTTTGAAATTCATTCACATTTTGGAAAGAGACCAAATATCATATAGTCTTTACAAGGTTATTTTAAAAGCTAGATCAGTTCCTTGATCTGGTTCATGGCACAGCCATACAAACATTGTGCTGGCACAACAGATGTCTGGGGGAAGGTGAGGAAACAGGCATGCTTCATGTTGTATTGCTATCAAAAACAACTTACCATGAAGCCATAGCTTCCATATACAGACGATATACAAATAAATCCAAGATGAAGTAATTTGACAAATTTACAACACCCTACAAACACAAAGAAGCAAAACAAAAGCTCTCTAAGATCTTCCATTTTCTGTAAAGTCTTTGTCGTTCGATGATAATAAACTGACAACAATTAAGAAGATTCCAAATATTAGCTTAAAAGAAAAGAAGCTACACTGTAAAAAAAAATAAAGGGAATCCAAATGCTATCCTATCATTACAGTCAAGAGGAAAAACACTGCCCTAGGCATGATACCAAAAAATTTGACAACACTGCACAAAAGAAGTGATTTGACTACAAATCTATTATATAACACCGATATTAAGCAGGGTTCCTTCTACCCTAAGATTCGTGCTATTTTTGTTTTCTAAAAGACATGTCTATCTGAAGCCCAGAAAAGGCCACTGGTACCTAGCAGGCTTTCTCCAGCAGACATAGTCTTTCCTTGAATTTATTCCTACCGGGACTACACTACATATTTTGGAAGGAGACGAACCTAGATTCTCACATTTTCAGTGAAGGAGTATCCATCTCAGTCCATCCATCACATTAGTAAAATCTTGCAATAATTAACTCTGAGTTAAAAACTTGCCTGTCTTCTGTAAATTTAAGCTCAAATACCTTTCATCCCAAATCTTTGTTACTCAACTAAAGAGAAGGCTCTGTTGTCCATTTAATTACATACTGTGGTCAAGACACCAGCTCACTTTATTTTGGCAAATAAAATAATGTCTTTTAATTTCTTGCTGAATCAATGTTTCCATTTTTTGTAAGTCTCCTCATGGTTCTTGTGAGAAAGGTGTTGGCTGGTTGGTTTTTTCCCCAACAGATTTTCTCATTACTATCACCAGAACTGGACTGTCAGTTCTTACAGCAGTTCCCCTTGGCCAGGAACAGCTTCACTATTCCTACTCAGAACTCCCCCACTAGTAAAAAGATTGTATTCGCTCTTTCACCCATAACATTGGAGTTTCTGGTGGGTAATCAGCAAATGTAAACTGTCTTAAGAATCAAAGAGTCACTGTTCTGAACATGTGCCCATAATTTTGTTCTAGATGTCCAGCTCAATATTTAGTCCCAGGCCTGCTAGAAGTACATCTACTGAACATGGATTTCCATTTGGAATTATATTTGTCGTGGACATCAGTAGGTTATCAATGTTATTAGTCAACTGAACATATGACTGTTGGATGCTGTGTAACTTTTCTCAAAAACTCATCAAGCGTAACCAAATTAAAGGTGTTGCAAAAATATATTTCATCAATATATGATGGAGGAATAAACACAGTAGAGTCCCTGCCTGGAAGACCTTATCAATTCACCTTTTAATCTCATTGCAAATTAAAAGTAGCTTATTTTTCATTTTAATTGCCACTAATTTTGTTACTCTCCTAATTGTCTATTAATCAAGTCATATATCAGATGTTCTGCTATTTTACCTGGAACTGATGTAAGGCCGAGGCAAGAAATCCCCAGGTCATTCTTTTTGCCCTCTCTGGTACATATTTAGTGCTCCACAATTTATTTAAAAAAACAAACAAAAAAATCCCTCAACTTTAACACTACAGAGAACTCCTTGCCCACTTCCTGGGTGTCAGATGCGTGGAGCTACCAATTTTTAAATGTCTGTTTAGTAACTGCTATGTAGCTTGTGAATAGCTGTTGGTAAGTATTTCACTATAATTATATGAATGAGTTCACCTGGTTATTTTTCAAAATCAGAGCAAAAATTTCTGAATACTTCTGCCATTTCTCATAAAGTCTGCATGTCCCAAGTTTCAGATAGAGGAGTGCCCCTAAGATACTACAATTGTACTCATAACCTAGTTCTTTTTATTATAGTGAGATTGATTTATATAGAAGATGCATTTTTATCAGTCTTCTGTGCAATTACTCAAAATGTAGAGCTAACTGCAATGTATAATCATCTCAAATACAAGTTTCTGTGGATAAAAGCTATAGAAAAACATCTATCTTCTTGCTGTCAACGTGCCACAGTTCACAGGGTGCAGGAGCACCTCAGGGAATGGTTTAGCTGCTGCGAATTTTCCCAGCTTCCCATTGCTGACATAGTCCATCCCCTCAAAAGTATAATAGTATAAAAAATATATAGTATATAATAGTAAATATACTGTTAATCAGCTATGGTTTAAAACTGCTTATTACCGATACACAGACTGCTGACTACAAGAGAGAAAAAATATTCCGGAGGGGAACAAAGAAACACAGCCCACTTATGCAGCCTGCCTACAATGATAAGCTAAGTAAAAAAAAAAAAAAAAAAAAAAAAAAAAATCTACGGAGGCATCAGCTCAAGCAGAAGGTTTGGTACAAATTACTTGCTCCTTAACCTAAAATATAAAGTGTTGTACTTTTATTTTCATTTCTGGAATGCTTAAATGCCCAAACTTGAAATACAGAAATGAAATACAGATGAATCGCTTGGAAGCAAAGTCCACCAAGTGATGTCCTTTATCCAAAAGCAACTGATTGTACCCAATATATGCACTAGTCATAAGAAAAACTAAGAAGGATTTCCACTTATAAAACCAACAACATTCTCATGACCAGAGTCCTACCTCCTATGTAAACTACTTCACTACATAAAAATAATCCTGTATTTAGGTGAATATGGCACAGGATTTTTGCACTGTCAAATGACAGAAAACTTTCATTGCTCTGCTTTCCTTCAGGTGCTAGTTATAAGTAATTGGACCTTTGGTAGATTCAGACACTGAAAGCATTATTCAGTTATCAAACTTCATGCCCTTATTTAATTATTCTGTGCCCTCAAGCATAAAATGCATTATTTACACAAAGTGCTTTTTAGTTTCTACTGACAATTTCCTGATTGTACTGTATGACTACAGCTTTACTCCTTGAAAGCTTCTGTTTTTAACTTCTTACCTATTTTCTACGAAATAGATGTAAATTATAAGTAGGCACTAAGAGAATAAACATCTCTTGAAAACTGTGTGTTTGATTCTTAATGATAGAAAAAAATATTCCATACCTTCTTAACTGTAATTACTAAGGCAATTGTAAGAGTAAATCAAAATCAGCTACGGAAGGCAGGAGGAATAAACACAGTAGAGTCCCTGCCTAGAAGATCTTATCAAGGAGGGGCAGGAAAGTTTTTGTAGTAGTTTTACACAACTGACACTCACACTAGTTAGGGTCTCCCCTCATGGTATGGCATTGCACCATGCAGACATGCCCAGAAAATAGCTCGTTCTGGACTAATAAAACAGATACTGAAAACATACAGATGCGTAGGAAACCCTTTTCCCATCCCATCAAAAACTTGAAGGGAATTTAAAATTGGGATGAAAAACTAATCTCAAAATTCTAGAGCACCCCAACTGAAAAATTAGCGAATTTGAATAGAAATGCTCTATTTTCATAATTGTCACACATTCCATTTTTACATTTTCATATAACGAATATTCATAGAAATTATTTAAACTGAAAAATATTTATGTAGAAAGTGCATAAATGGTCTGCCTGAGTATTTCTGAAACTTTCATAATTGCCTCAGGAAATCTGTTGAAACAAAGCACTGTCTGCCATCCCAGCTTACAGCATTTCCACATCCTCAGCACAGAGACCAACTTGCCATTTTCTGTGCAATTCTTGGAGGATGGAAGGTGGGGAGAAACTGCTATCACTTTCCTTCTTTATGTGGTTTTTCGTAATCTCTACCTACACCTGCCATACTTCTTTTGCTACTGCTTTATCATCTTTAAGACAGAGTTTCCTCTGAAGCACAAATAACTTCTTTATTTTGCCCAAACAGATACTCATTTTTGAGTACCTAACTAGGAGCAGGAAGTCTCCCACTTCTTCAGAAAACGTCTTGAATTTCAATCCTATGCTTCTCTTCCTCCTATACTTTCAGCACCTTTGTCCGTTAATAAGGCCTTTATACAGTACATGAGGTGTTTAATCTTTCACGATTTCATGAGTTGCGAGTGATTCATTCAGACCTGACCTGAGGATTCTCACTGTTCTTGTATTGTGCAGTGCACCAAGAATATAAACCCATTATTGTGGTGTTTGGGTTTTCCATCCTCAGCTACTACTACTCACTCACTCACAGCTGAAATTCCCCAAAAGAAAAAGCAGCACTTTTTTTTTCTTAATGAAGAAAATACACCAAAAGCCCTAATCTTAACAAGTCATTTTGGTGCAGAATACTGCACAGTTCTTGATGGCAGCCTGTAAGCCAAGTTCTGCTAATTACACACTTAATTGCCTCCAGAAAGATTGATAGGAATTTCTTCACAAAAAAAAAGTTGGCTGCATACTGTAACAAAAGATATCTGAAAGTGTTACTGTAATTAAAAAGTCTTGGAGACACTGAAAAGATCGTGTTGTGGCAAGTATCCAGTATACAACAACCAGACATTGACTTTGAAACTCCTTGATATATACAAGAAGAATAATGGGACTAAGAGACAAATTACATCCAAACTCATTCAAGCCTAAAATGAAAACAAAACAATCCAAAACAAACAAACAAACTCCCCTTTTACTCAACTTGTAAACTATTAACAAGTTCTCACAAAAAATCCTCAACACCCCAATGCTCTGAAAAGACACAGGCTCTGGCTACAAATACAGATGAAGACCAGACATTATTTCTTAGGCAAATTATCAGAACGGGCCTTTTAGGTTCATCTCACATTTTCCTCTTTTCTGCTGTGTCCTTTTTGCTCTAAGACATGTCAGGCTCTCAGCCACCTTCAGATGACTGCAGCTGATGAAGAGATGAGCTTTCACAGTACAACATGAGTGAGCTCTAGACAGGACACAGCAGCTGACGGTCTTCAGGCTCCACTCAGATGTTTGAAACACAACAGCAAGAAACGTACAGAACCACGCCTGGGTGAAAACAGGAGATTAAAACAGATTTCCTTCCTTGCTACGCAGCATCTTCAGTTAGCAAATACTGTTCACTTCATTTAAATTTGATAAGAGTATTTCTGGGCATTCACTATCCGTATTTATTACTTGTCTCTCCCTACCAGCAAATGCCAGCCTATGTATACTAAGACCCTGCTAAAATCTGTGCAACACTTGTCATGCTGGAGTCTTCCCCAACCTCATCTGAGCAGAAGAGTCTGATGTGACTTGATGTTATACAAATCTCACTTTCTACTCAGCTACTAAAAAATGCCATGCCTGTTAGAGAATTGCCCAGCCAACAACAAAGACTGCTTGAAAATGGTAGTTCCCTGAAGAGCCACATCTTTTAACCATTCTGTGCTCCATGCTGGATAGCTCTTTACAGCAGTCGCCGTCAGATTTGGCAACTGCAGAAGTCAGCATCCTCCTGTTACACAGGCTTCCCCTTTAATAAAGCTCGGAGTTTGAGAGCCCATCCTCAACACAGGTATACCAGGCCTGCAGCACATTTAGCTGTTGCCACACCCCTAAGTTTATTTATACTATCTATGTTTTATTTGCAGAACTCCAAATAGTCAAGAGTTTTATAGAAACATGAGTAATGCCCTTTAGACTGTTTTAATAAAATTACTCTATTGCATTTTTCAGCAGAAAATGAAATAAAGGAAGCAAAGCAGTGAACTTAAGATAATTTCTTTCGGCATTCTACATAAAAACACAAATGAAATAAAGAGAACTCTTAAGAGTCAGGAAGGAAAAGTCAGCATTAATCTGAGGCACAGAGGGTTTAAATAAATGACTAATATGACCCTACCTTACTTTTGTAACAGTACCAGCAGCGCAGCACTGCTCATCTTCCACATACTGATCTGACTCCTTGAGAAAGACTCCACTTTGCAATATTTAGATTATTTGTAATAACTCCGGGTTTCTTTTTCCTAAGCTCATGAGTTTTCTGCTCATATCGCTGCTCCCCAGGAGAAATATAATTTAGAGAGAGGATTTCAAACAAATGGTGCAATATGCTAAGAAAAGAAGATGATCGAAAAAGAGGGTTATGACTAAAAGAGAAAACCACTTTAATGACTGCTGCACAGGCCTGGGACCCAGCAGATCTGTTTCTTCTCCCAGTTTCCCATCCCCTCACATTAATAACTGCAAATTAACAGCTTCTACATAAGTTACTTCTAAGAGCCAGATTACCTGATTCTTTCCCACTGAGATCTCCACCTAGAAATGCATCAGAGGCAAGTGATTACTTAGTACCAAGGACAACCAGCAATCATGGCAGCTGCCAGGCCAACAGGTACCAGGCTAGAGGGGGAAAGTTTTGACCACACCATCGTCAACTGGAGTGTGCCGTTTTCTCAAAACCAAAGAGACTTCATGAAATTTTGTGCAATTTAGCTCTTGCAAAACAGAAACGGACCTCCTGTTCAGGCATTTGCAGAAGCACTGGGGAAAAGGTTCAAAATGAACAGCAGCACCACAACAGGCGATGATTACGGCTGCTTTTTCTCCAGGATTCCTGCAAGTTAAGGGTTTTGATCACCAGCATCAATGTTTGTGAAAATTATAATCTTAGACTGCTGAATAGTAGGGCATATTGCTCTAAGACTTTTAGAGTGGGTTTTTTAATTATTATTATTTCTTTTCTCAAAAAGAGGCAATGCTGAGATCTTTGTTTTATTATAATCACAGTTATCAGTATGGTCACATGAAATGTCAGTTCTCATTTTCACCAGGCAATTCTGTGACAGGGCTAAACTAAGAGACATGCCAATCCAAACCAAAATACCTCCTAATTAAACAGACCAAATTATTTTGTCAGTGCTACAAAACCATTCCTGGGTATTTAATAAAGCTTTTTAAGAAAAAAGGCACCCTATGACCAATGTCTCTTCATTCAAAATTCATGAGCTCTGTTAATCTATCAAGTATGTATTTTTATTGGACCTTACATAGCTCCCTCAAGGCAAGGACATTTTAAAGCTAATGAAATAGAAACCACCATGTTCACCTCAGCTGAGGACACTGCTCCCATGCTTAGTTACTGAGCCTTTTCCATTAACACGCTACCAAACTTTTTCAAATTACATGTAAATATACAAACTGATATGAATTAACAAATCAGCAGGTACTCCTTGATTTTTATACATCTACCTATTAATGGTACAATAGTACTGATTTAGCTGATGACCAGAAAATGCTTTCCAATATTTAAACCACGTTTCCTCAGACATGCACAGCTTTCTAAAAATACACATAAAAATGCCATTCCAGGGCTGACATGTCATATGAGGTTTCTACTCTATGTGTAAGTTTGTCTGAACTTCTGAGCAAAACACCAGCATCATTTCAGAAGGTTGAGAAGACAGTACTGTCAAACACTTACCCAGGAAGATTAATCGAACAGGTGAACTACTGAATCTGCTTTGTTAATAATACCCATATAAAAGCCTAAAAAACACATCTTGCTTATTAAAGATATGGAATAGCTATTGGCCATTACGCACAGAGAATATAAAAATAGATATTTATTATTTCATAGGTGAGGATGGGGGAACTTTCATTTTTTTTAATAGACAGCTGGAATTCAAGTTAGTTTCTTTTCTTCAGTTAGGGGCTGTGTGTCAATGTATCAGTCTAGTTTCAGAGAGCAGGCTCACATGATATGATATACACATTATTTTCCTACATTAGTTCTAGGTGATCACATGTGAAGGAGCAAGTCCTCTCTGTTTGGAGTAATCTTATTTTGCTCAGGCCAAACAATAGGACTTTAAAGTTGACAGAACAGCCATCCAAGCACTTAGTAATTTATTTGCCTTAAAACCCTGCACCATGTAAAGATTTCAACCAGTTTAAGTGTTTAAGCTTCTCTCGTGCTATTAATATTTAAGGCGCTTCACATTTTCTCAGTAGGTAACAACATCTTAAGTGCTAGTGCCAACCCCAAGATATCCACCACTTCTATAAAAGAATGAATATATGCAAAAAATACATATATATTAATTAAAGCTATATTGAACTCACATAGCTAAAAGCATAGGAAATGTGGAATGAAAACAGCATTAATTCATCTGCTTTGCACACACAGTTCCATATTCTTTTTTTTTCTAGATTGAACATGTAAGTAAACACATTACTGTTTTGTGACAATTTCACAGAGAATTTTCACTTAGATTATAAACAATGGACCATTTTGCTATGGATCACAGGGCTTCACAAGCAAAATACCCACTGAGGAAAAATTTTGCCTGTTTGAAATCAGTCCTCATGTAATCAGACTAAATCTCAAGGCAGTTCTACTTCCAGAAACTCACTGGCTCACTCAAAGGAAAAAGTCACAGTTCCCTAGCACATATTATAGGTGAGACAAAAGTGCTAAACAGTTTCCCAAGCAGCATCAGGCTAATTAACATCATACCAGCTCTAATTGGAAGCAATTCAGCAGTCTCAGCTTTGTAGTAGAAGTCTTTTCATGACTCACTGATGTGAAAGGCTAATACTGACATCAAGAAGTGTAATAGTTATCTAGCTCTCAAATCCCAGAAGAAAGCTGCATAGTAATTGTTCACTGGAGAGTGGTCTGGAGTTACCAGCAAGAGATAATCCAGCCATTGTGTTGCTATTTCCTTCATGTTACTTTATTCAAACATGCTCTTGCAATCACACAAAACTACATGAGCTGGCTAAAGGATCTCTCTGATACTCGGGGGGTCCAGAACAGGAACAAGATCAGAACCTCAGCTCCTTCAATGCTCGGAGGTCCTCTATTCTTTCCAAGTTACTTCATGTAATCTGCAATCTAAGACACATATCAACTCAACTGTCCATTTTTCCAGAGTAATACCCACCAAAATTTTATTTTTTTTAATGAAGATATAATTAATGCTTGCATTTGTCAAGTCATGCAAATCCTGACCTATTTCTTTGCACTGCTATGAGTAGTGAGAACCTCATCAATTTGAGAAACTAATTAAAGATAAGTTCTGATGAGAGTCTTTGTCTTGGGCATCAAGGATGTAACCAAAATAAGCAAAGAAAAATGAGACACCTTTAAAAACAAAGGAACTTCAACATCCTCTTACTGCGTATCTTCTACGCATTACTGCTGTCCAGCTAAACAGAAAGGGATGATGAAAACTAACAACTTAAAACGCCCCCCATGATCAACTTATTAAATCATATTAAATGATCCCTTCCTTGCTATCAGATACAATTTTTAAAGGATTTGTTCTAAAGGATGCGTGAAAGACTGAGACCTTCACATAAAACCATACAAAATCCTTCAACTTACTGTGCTGTGGTATGAACATGGCAATGCCTACCTTCCTAAATTAGCTGTTCAAATAGAGGAGTGAGTATTTCAGGTTTTTTTCCCCCACAAATGCCAATAGGTAGTGCTCAAGAAAACCATTAAGCAGGATGTAAAACAAACCCAAATCAGCTTCTAAACTCAAGAGTCAGTGTGTTAAGGCATGTACTTAAAAGTGAAGGTATCCCACACCTCTTTCACCCTACAGCAGTAGTGCTTAATACATTAAAAAAAATTGTGCCAGAAGAGAAGGTCCGGAAGTACTTATGGAAGCCTGAGCTATTTTACAAAAGGATTTCTTGAACAGAAAGAGTACAGCACTATAAAAATGAGCTCCAAGGACACATTTCACATTTAAGTAGAGTCTATTATCAAGATACAACATTTTCATGCATCATTTTATATTGAGAGAAGCTGTGTAGTCTGAGCAATGGCAGTGTCTGGCTCTTTCTGGCATAAAACTCCTCCTCTGTGCTGTGACAGAAAAGTAATGAGTCACAGATGAAAAGTTAGCTTTTTTTATACCTATTTCCCTACCAAGTGTAAAAGTCCATAATTTTCCAATTTATTTCAGAGACAACAACAAACAGATGGACAAAACCTTTGCTTCTGTCATGGTATTCACATGCCCTGT
This sequence comes from Calonectris borealis, assembly GCF_964195595.1. Lineage (NCBI taxonomy): Eukaryota > Metazoa > Chordata > Aves > Procellariiformes > Procellariidae > Calonectris > Calonectris borealis. The sequence continues at coordinate 5,315,414 of NC_134327.1, forward strand.
GACAGCCTAGTCCTCCACTGGGGTGTCAGCAGCCCTTCGCTGTCACGCTTACCCATGGGAAACGTGTCACACTGAGTGACACGTCATCACAGAGCCCCAATTTCCTTTTTTGTCCATCTCCATCATTCCATAGGGTCCTTAAATATCTACATTAACTGTCTTGTTCCCTATTTGATACCTATTATAAGCTGTATTTCAAGATGAAGCAGTGACTTAAAGGACTGAGTATTGAGCTAAAAATCTAGATCTAAATTCTAATGCTCTGTCAACTTGGAGTAATGCCTCTTGGTCCTGGTCTCTACTGCAGTCCATTAAATCACTGTGATGGTAAAATATCTAAAGTAACAAGGAAGCATATGATGTAAAACATGGTCGGAGTAGAAAGATTAGAAAGGAAATATGAAAAAAGAAATAATATAAGTCCATCTCAGGAGAGGCAAATTGTGAAATGGTGAAAGCCAGACTGCCCCACAGAACAAGGGTGATTCACAGCCGCTGCACCTTCCTCATACTGCAGAGGGCAAGCATCACCACAGGGAAAAGCTTTTGGGTTTTGTGCATAATACTGATATAGCACTGAGGAAACAATGGCAGAAAGCTGCTGGAGTCTAAATAACTTAATACTAATCATGCTGAAATCATTTGCCATTTTAGGAAATCCCATCCTAATTGATTTATATAATTAGCTCTGCTAATATTAGAGGGTTCTTCTTTTGCCTTAAAATCATGCAAGGTATGTAGAGGGAGCACCACATACTTTAACAGGGCCAGAGCTCTCTCTAGAATCATTCTGAGAGTCTCTTCCTCTTCCCTCTTGTTTCTCTCTTTTGACATTACTTAAAATACTTCAGCCAGGCTATAAAAACTGTCTTAGAAAAAGGCAACCACTAGCCCATTGGACAAAAAAAAAAAAAACACATTTTTTATGATGATCAGTTAAACCAGAACTTTTCAGTGGAAAAATTTGAAGGTCTCAATGCACATCCAAGCACCTAATCCCTTGGGTTGAACACCTCTTGCTAGGAGATACAAGGTCCAAAACTGAATGACCCCAGAGGTACTATTACCTCAGAAATTTTAGAAAAGGGCCCTGCAGGTCAGACTTCAGGAGAATAAACAGGTTTGGATGTGAAAATATGGCCTGTTAATGCTGCTTCTGTATCTGCACAGTATACCAAGAGGACTTCAGTATGCAGAGGGCATGGTGCTGGATCATTTTTAAGCTGACAAATCCAGCTCTCAACATACGCTCCAAAACTCACTTGGGGTAACATGCAGTCTCAGAGGAAAAGGCCAGGAGTGCAAATATTCTGCTCCAAAGTACATGCGATCACCTAAAAGACCTTTGCTCTCCAAGCCAGGAAGGCTCATGCAAACTATAATGAACACAACAGACTAACAAAAAATAGAGCTTATTAATAAAACATTTTAGATTTTAGCATGTAAAAATTAAAAAGCTAACATGACAATAGGCAACTGAAGTTCATTTATTTTTGGATTGTGCATTTGTGTCACTTCAACTGAACATAAAAGGTTCTTCCCTAATTCATATGGCTTTTTAGTAGTTTGCATAATGCAGAAACTAACAGCAGAAACTGAGCAGAGTTTATAATATGACTTCATTGCAGTTGATAGAAATGGAACAGCGAATGAAGTATCCATCCAATATCTGCTCTGAACTGGAAGATATTATGACTTACCAAATTATGTTAGATCTAATTTGGCAAAAAAAAAGTCACTATAAGTTAAATCTTTCATCAAAATTACTGTCAGAAAGTCCATGTAGGCATCAAAGCAGTAGTAGGATGAAATCCTAAGTCCTGTTTCATTATTAATACAACTTCATTAACACCTTTTGTAGTAGTGATTTCTACATATCTGAAGAGGCTTTTCATTTTTAATCTCTATACATCACCGCTACTCAATCCATTCTGTGGTGCTGTGGCAGAGCAGCTGCTACTATATTGATTTTACCTTCATATCTTATATTTTGCCTCATTGATTGAAAAGTCATCAAAACAAGTTTATACTTATTTGAAGCTAATATCTAGGCTGCCTCACTTGTAAATGATGGTATAAGCAGACTATTTAGCATGTTAATGTGCTAGCAAGCCAAGAACGTTTCTACTTCATTCTCAGGGAGTCTCATGCTCTAAGCATTTTCATCAGTGATTAAAGTATTAAAGCTTATATTGCAACAACAATTAATACTTTTCAGTTTTCTGACAGTCTTCTGACTGTTCTGCCTAGGGTTGCAAAGCAATTTACCAATATGTCCTGGTTTTGGCTGGGATGGAGTTGATTTTCTTCCTATTAACTGGTATAGTGCTGTGTTTTGGATGTAGTGTGAGAATAATGTTGATGACACGCTGATGTTTTGGTTGTTGCTAGGTATTGTTTATGCTAGTCAAGGACTTTTCATCTTCCCATGCCCTGCCAGATGTGCAGGGGGCTGGGAGGGAGCGCGGCCAGGGCGGCTGGCCCAGCTGGCCAATAGGCTATTCCATACCATATGACGTCATGCTCAGCATATAAGACTGGGTGAAGAAGAAGGAGGGGGGGCGTTCGGAGTGATGGAGTGTGTCTTCCCAAGTAACCGTTACGCGTGATGGAGCCCTGCTTTCCTGGCGATGGCTGAACACCTGCCTGCCGATGGGAAGTAGTGAATGAATTCCTTGTTTTGCTTTGCTTGCGTGCGCGGCTTTTGCTTTCCCTATTAAACTGTCTTTATCTCAGCCCACGAGTTTTTCTCACTTTTACCCTTCTGATTCTCTCCCCCATCCCACCCGGCGGGGGGGTGAGCGAGCGGCTGCGTGGTATTTGGCTGCTGCCAAATAAATTAATTCTCAATACCCCACAAGGTAAGGAGTATCTTTGTCTTTCCAAGGGCAAAAGCAATGTACTGAGCAAGTCGTGTTCAAAACTGGCCTAAAGTCCAGACTCCAGACTTGGAGAACTGACACAATACTTAACTTCCAGCTATGGTTTAGGTTTTGCATACAGCCCACACTTCTGAGTATCAAGACCTATATTTCTCAATTCATGCAATGAAAATCAGAAATGACTGAGGAAAACAATAAGATGAATTACAAATGCATATAAGATTTTAAAGCCAAGTGACAATTTTTTAATCATAAAACTCTGACCACTTTCCTACCTCCAACTCCATTAAATGTTATTTCATTTCCATTCTCAACTCTGATACTTTAGAGCAAGTATAACTGCCAATGCACAATAATTAAAACTCTCCCTTGAAAATGAAATTGTGTGAATATAAGCAGCTGCAAATTTTGAAGCTTGAAACCAGAAAAAAAAAAAATAGCTTCATCTTTTCAGCATTTGTATTTTTTCCAATACACACTTAAAGCTGCAACTTTTTGGAGCTATAAGCATCCAAAAGAACAGAAGCAGCATTAGTTTATGACAACCCTGCTAAGTTTAGAAATAATATTAAGAACATAATAGTGTTCCGATGACCCAAAAAACATCAGACACTATCACCATGGTTCCCTACCCTATAGAGAGAAACAGATAACACCAAGAAGAATATAACTGTTTCTTACAAAAAGATGACAGGAAAATTTACTAACTTCAGTCTGCTGTTCATCATCGCCACCAGTAAATGGTGGATGCACCACTGACGTTACAGCCAAGTGGAGTCCTGAGTATAGATTTCAAGACAAATGAAAAGGCTAATATGACTGATATAAGGACGACATCTCACAGTGTCATGCACCTTTTAAATAAATATCTATTTAATTAGTCAACATATTTTAAGCAAATTCTATCACTTCCTTTAAAACCTTACTTTCCTTGTGCCCTTACAAAATTCTGTGGCTACTTCATGAAAGACCAGCACAGAGAGAATCTAAGGTTCAGTACAGACAGACACAGGGGGAAGAAACTAGAATTATTACAAGGACCTATAATTTCAGTGTACATGATCTGTGGCTTCTGAGTTAGTATGATATGTTACTAAACGAGTACTCTCTTTTTTCCTAATAAAGTTTATTTGACCCTTAGCAAGAAAAAAGTCTTAAGGTAAGGAAGTAGGGGAACAGCATATTGAAGATCTAGGCTTTTAGAATGACTTTCACTATTGCTCGTCAAAAAATAGGATGTGTGAATACCTGAAAACACTAGGTATAAAAGAATTCAGCAGGAGTACGCAGAACAATAATGATGCCTGTGATCATACAGTATGTAGAGCTAGTTAAGGAGTTTAAGCCAGAAAATCTCATGTAATGTATCTACCCAAATAAAAGGACAAATAACTGATCTGGTTAATGTCTGCTTTCAGTCTCAGAAATAAAATGATCATGTGCAGTTTAAAGAAAATGTGTCCCACTAAAAGTGGAAGTTGTAAATTATCAAAAAACTTCTACCTACACTAGCTATAACTTTGAAATGAACCTTAAGTCACTGGACTATGAAGCAACTTCAATTTATTATGTAAGCAAAATGCCAAGTGCTACTTCTATATTTATATAAAAAAGCTACTAAGAAAATGCCTTCAGTTAACCACTCTTTTGCTGGTTTTCATTTGAGAGTGAAAGCAAGTAAGGCCTCATCAATGCTGCCATCTACAGAGCACTTCTCCATATCAAAATAAATTTTTTAAAAAATTAAGACCTTGAGATTTTGCATTACCTGATAATAAACTGCTTGGAAACCAAATGCACACCACCTCAGTTTCTACTTGCAGCAGTCCCAAATATTCTATGCACTTTTTTCTAGGGGGAAAAAAGGGGAAGAGCCAAGGGATAACAATGATTTCCAAACAATTTCAGAGACAGTCACATCTACTCATGTTGCTGTGGCTAATGTCACTTGCAGTAGTAATGCACCGCTCACCTCAGCAGTTTACAGGGAATATAAAAATCACGGAAGAACAGTGAAAGATTTGCACATAAATAGCTGAACTTAAAAAAAAAGCCTTTAGTGTATCCAGGAACATTTTCACCTTCCTTTTTCTTCTCCACAAAAAAAGGGAAATGTCACAGTTTTAACCCCAGTCAGCAATTAAGCACCACACAGCCGCTCGCTCACCCTCCCCCCTCCAGTGGGATGGCAGAGAGAATCAGAAAAGCAAAAGCAAGAAAACTCATGGGTTGGGATAAGAACAGTTTAATACTTGAAATAAAATAAAATCATAATAATAAATTGTAATGAAAAGTGAAACAATGAGAGAGAGAAGGAGGGAGGGAGGGAGGGAAGGAGGAAGGGAGGGAGGAACAAAACCCAGGGAAAAAAACCCAAGCGATGCAACCACTCACCACTGCCAATCGATGCCCAGTCAGTCCCCAAGCAGTGATCTCTGCCCCCCGGTCAACTCCCCCCAGCTTATACACTGAGTATGACATCATACGGTATGGAATATCCCTTTGGCCAGTTTGGGTCAGCTGTCCTGGCTATGCCCTCTCCCAGCTTCTTGTGCACCTCCTTGCTGGCAGAGCATGGAAAACTGAAAACTCCTTAACTTAGTATAAACACTGCTTAACAACAACTAAAACATCAGTGTGTTAGCACATTATTCTCATGCTAAATCCAAACCACAGCACTATACCAGCTACTAGGAAGAAAATTAACTCTATCCTAGCTGAAACCAGGACAATAAGTAAATAAATATGAGTAAAATAAACAATTCATTCTGATAAATGCATTCTATCTCAAAACATAACATTTTCTATTTCATCTACCACTACAACTGCTTCATGTTACAATTTCCAACTTTCAGAAGGTACAAGCAAATCTCTACATAGAAAAAGCTATGTGAAAAATATGACAAAAAAAAAAATAAATAAAAATGAAAGTAGATAAAATTATCTCTACAGTAACATTTTGTCTTGCTTTACAATAGAGACAATAACCTAAATAATTTGAAAGGATGTTTTGAATTATATATACTACAAACTCAGGCAGCTTTTTTTAATATAGATAAATCTCTAAACCTCTAGAAGGTACAATTATGGTGAAAACTTTGCTTTGTCTTGTCTTCGGTTAGCTCTTCTGTAAACAGCACATTTCACTGTATAAGACCATGTTTTAGCCCCAAATACACTAAATCCCATTCGGTGTGTTCTCTTCTGTAATCACAAAATGCACTCCAGTTAGGAAATGAAGTTGTAATTGTTCATGCATTTCCAGTACTAAACCTTTAACTAAATATACAGTGCCAGGTTAGCTCCACAGGCCCAGAAATGTTGTTTGTTCTCGCAGAGAGAGCTGGCCCTGCTCCAACACCTCACCAGTCCATTACAGACATGGCAACTGAATGCAGAAAGGACTCATTTTCTTCTATGTGTGAGATTCCTGATGAAATGTATTTGGCTATTCAAGCTGCACACATTGCCAGGACAGGTGGAAAACCAGAAAAGAAAATGAAGCCTTTGCCACAGAGCATTTCTGAAGGCTGCTGGGAGAACACAACCACAAGAGGTTGGTTCTGCCAGAGCTGTTTCCACAGCTTCTGCTTTCCCCGCAGCACAGCCAACTGTCCTCTCCCACCAATGGCTCCTCCTGCCCAGGGGATCCCTTCAGAAAAATGGCCCTGCCTTTTTCCAAGCCCTCTCCCTGTTCACAGCTCTTCCCAGACCAACCACCTCCTGCACTTCCACCATAAGGGATACTCGTATTCAAGATCTAACGTGATTATCCTGATGCCTGTTCACAGGATCATACAGGATCTGCCAAAAGTTTCAGCTGGACCCCAGGCATCATGCCTGCTCCTCACCCATACTGTATTTTTTAATTCTAGCAGAGTTCATACTTTTCTGCTGACTGGCATCTTAAGTAGACGATGATCTGATAGCTAATAGTGATCATAACTTGTAAGCATACCTATAGGATTCATTGCGTATGTGGCTAAAGCCCCTGATTTTCCACACAGAGCATCAATCCATTCCGAGAGGGGAGTCAGCAGGGTGCTGTAGGAAGCATCTTAGAAACTTTAAAAGTTTATGAAAACGTAAACAGAACATCTACAATACATGATATAAGTGAACCCAGCATGCAGGTGCATGATCTCCATAGTGGGTTTTACAGGCACACATATGCCCTCTCACAGTGGCCAGCATTTCCAGTAAATGACATTTAAAAGTAGAACTTGTCAACAAAAGGGTGGCATTAACAACTGTATACTTCCAAAGCTCGTGCTCAGTAATTCACAAAATTCAGCCACTGGGCAATAATGTTCCAGTCACTTTTGTACAGCAACGAAATGTTAGCATAGATCAGAGACCCGAGGTACACACCCGCATGAAAATATAATGCTGCTCTCGCACATGCTGAGCCACTGGACATCATATCTTCCACTGTTTCTAGGAAAAATAAACCCTACAGTGTCTACCAGATGAATTTTTCTACCATTTAGCTGTAGCACCACATACCTGCCATGGTGCAGGTACAAATAAACACCTACCCAGCTGACATGCAGGGATGTATTTCCACTTTACCGCAACATTGAACAGGCTCTGAATAGATTTTAACAACCTGCCCATTTTACAGAAAACTTGAAGGAAGAAATCCAAGATACCAAACGCCCTTTCAACCTCCATTTCGAGCTCATTCCCCTGCATTCATGATATACCACGCCAGAGAAGGATATAAGAACATGAGGAACAGTGGAGCACAGAAAATGTTCTTCCTTGAGCACGTATCAGGCAATATGCAGAAAACATGTCAGCAAGCTCAAACGAGCAAACATGCATTTGCTTTAATTTTATATATGAAGTTTTGTACAAATCATAGTTTGGAAAGAAGCTGTTTGTATTCTAACTTCATATGAATTTCAAATACTTCGTTTTATTTTTAAGACGACAGTTATCCAGAAGCCAAAGATTTAGGCAGCCTATCTTAAGCCTGAAAATACAAAATCTGTTGAAAGCAAAACTGGCTAGGCCAGCTCTGAAATTACCAGCACAGAGGATATGCTTTAATTAGAATGTTTTCACCAGCAGGTTCTTGTAGACAGCATTTACGTGCTTTAAAAAAATGATGTAAGAAGAAAAGCTGTCAAAACTTTTCAACAGACATGCAGACATCACATGGATGAAAGGGGCAAATGTTTTAAAAAGGTCATGGCAAGTAGTCAAGTTTCCTGCTAATTCTGTAACCAAACATGGTTACATACAAAGCAGACATTGCTAGAAAAAACTTCTAGGTAAAAATTCACTCCACCTTTTTTTATTGGCCTTTATTCACCTTTTCCTTGTGTTTTTACATATTTGCCCACCTGCACAAACGTTAAAAATGAGAATGTCTAATGAAAGCTATTCAGGCACTATTTTATATATTCAGCCCAATGAGAAACAACTTTTCCCTTTTCTTACATTCTCCAATGGAAAAACAAAATGATAACTCTAACTATACAAACCACTGGTAAAAGTATGCCAGCCCTTATCATATCCATTTGTTCAATTTTACTGCAAAGGATGCCCTTTGGCAGTTCATCCCTCAGAGCAAACACCAACTCCTCCACGCAAGTACATGTGCAAACTTTCTTAACCTTTAAAAGGCTTTGAGCACAGGAATTTAAATAGTTACTAACAGCATTACGACACAAAGTCAAATCATTTTGCTCCATCTGTATGCCAGACTAATTGTGAAGCTGCAAAAGCGGGTCTTTTTGCTAAAGGTTTGGAACAGAAGAGGAACACAACATTTGCAGATATCTATGTCTGGACTGAACATTACTTCTGATCCACTTACTGAGCCTTAGTTTTATTTCCAATGCCATTTTGGGTGCACTAGTCAATGTAGGATCCAGGAACAGAAGACATTGCAAAATGTAACTAAAATGTATTATTAAACCTTTCCAAAATCCCAAACCTATATGGAATACATATAACATCAAACAGCCCATACATCTCAAGCAGGTAGCAAAAACCTGCATGTAATTCTTTTTGAAAAATAAATTTAAATGCTCATTTTTTCAGGAAACTAAGTATCAGCACCAAGCAATGACTGAATCCTCTGATGCCGCTGAATTACATCTACCTATGGAGATAAAGTCTACACAGAAATGGCTAATGCACCAATGCACAATGAGGTGAGCATCCAACACCACGAGGTGCTTCGTTCCCTCGGCGCACATGGGATGCCAGGTGCAGAACAGCCTCTGTAGCTCCCTGGGAACACCATGACTGTCTGTTTTAGTGGGAAGCTGGCTACTTACTGCCATTTGAAGCTGACTGGTGGATTCAGTGTGACATCCAGTGTAAAACTTCTATAATTGCTCAGTCATAGCCAAATATCTGTAACATCACTGCATTATGATGACTACTTTCCCTCTCACTTCTGATACTCACTGAAACTTTTCCTTGGAGCTGGATGTATCTCAGTTCTCCTTCTGACTGTGGGATCACTGCCCACCAGTTCAGTAAGGCTGAATCGTTTTCACTTTTTTGTAAATTCCTTCAAGGTCTCCACACATATAAGCACCTAAGCAAAGACTCACTTTAGGATCGCTGCCCACATGGAAAGAAGCAGACCCATTTGTTTCACTGTGGTGAGTGAACAACCCTGGCATCCTCAAGATCTATCAAATTAACACTTGCATCTCACAGTCTGATCCCACTAGCAATCACTGAACCATCACTTCTCCAAGTCATTGTCACATTCATGTTGCCCACTTCCCCGAAGAATATAAAAATACACTTGCCAGTACCAGCCATGTTTCAACAAATCTTTTTCATATGTTAGATGGTATCAATGCACTAGCAGTATTAATAGGTTTTCTGATCAGAAAATACTTTGAGGGGTTTTATGTGAAACATTAACAAAAAAATTACTATTTGATCTAGTCTGCAACACCTTAAATATTAGAGATAAAGGAAATAGCCAAATCAAATATGTGACAGCTTCTATAAGCAATCTTTTAAATTTTTACCTTATAAAATGATCCCTGTATTCTATTAGAGCTAACATAAGCTCAGACTAGTGACCAGTCCTTGCCTGCTTTCATTTGCCAGAGCAATGAAACTCAGTTATCTTAATTGTATATATTTGCATCTTTGTGCTATAAGAAAAATGCATTTGTTTTCATGCAGAATTTATACGCTTTGGCAAGTTCAGCAACAAATCACAGTTTGCATCTATGGTAATGTTTAAGTATTTTAGCACAAAGCTGCACCTACAGAAGACTTAGAGACTTTCAAGTTTGGGACGTGCCTTGCCTCTGCCTCTTGGGTGTCTTTACTTCCACAAGGTTGCAATTCATTGCAGGGTTGACTGAGCAAAGGCTTGTGAAGTTGTCCCTTGGGTGCTCCCTCATCTCTGATCATGCCTGTCTAATCATTTCTTTTTTTTTTTTTTTTGAGATAACCATGTTCTCTATCTTTCTGTCATAAGGAGAAAAAAACCCCAAAAAAACCAACTTTCAAGGTTATTAGAAGTGCTTTATAATTAATAACTATGGGTATTCTCCCCAACATGTGCTTGCTTAATAAAAATTCACCCTCATTTTTTGTGTTGACTTTTAAGAAACTTCCAACATTTCACCTTTTGTGAATTCGTTGAAAATAAAAGATTTAGCGGTATCTTTCTTTACATAATGGTAATACACCATTCCGTTATATACCACATTTAATTTGTATAATACCTCTTCTGCATTTTCACCTGCACAGTTGTTTGAACAGATCTTTAATGTATCTCAGAAAATGTGAGAATCAATTGAGAGCAGGCAGAAAAGGCAGGCACTGACATCTCCCAGTTCAGCAAAAAGGGATAGTAATACCCACCAACCTTTCTACCGTATTTTTTCAACATGGAGACCATATTATTTTCTAGGATTTCCCAAACTTGTACATGTGTTATACAGGTTACCCATCTGGACAGGAAATCTAACACATCACAATATGATTAATTTAGGAACATATAATTAATATAGGAACAGGTCATCTGCACAATTCAATGGAGATACCAAGGATTTCCAGGTGACCTGGGCAAACATCCCAGGTGCTCCAATTCTAGCAAGATAAGATCTATGGATTAAAAAAAAAAGACATTGAAAACCTGTATGTACAGCAGCCCTAATTATGGCTATTCTAAAGAGTCTCTATTAAAGCACAAATTTTTCTAATGTTAAATATTTAATCATTAATTTATTCCTGTTACAAACTTACAAGTTTGTTTTACAAATGTGCCATGGATTTTGAGGAGAGAAGCTCTATAAATTCTTCTTACTACTTTAATACTACTGTTCTACTACTTTAATTATTTCAATGTATTTTTGGCAATGGTATTTTTGTTTTATATCAGATTCATATTTCCAATTTCAAGCTAATAATCCACAAATCTATGTCCAGCATTTGCAGCTTTATAAGCCATTTTTAAAGCCAGCAGAAGAGTGCTCCCTGATAGAAGAAGCTCTCCTGAACCAGCTGGGCCTGGCTGATAGGTGGTACAGAAGCTCATGATCCACAATATTGACCTGTGAGAAGGAGATACAGAATGAAGTGGACTTCTTTCAGCCTCCTTGGCTCAAAATGATTACTGAACAGATCCAGCAAGTAATGATCTGTTGCAAAAGCTGGGAATAACTTGGACTCCTACAACCATGGTTATACACTACAGCTAAACAACTTGCTCATGTTCAAATAGGAAGAAACCTCCAATCAGCAGAGCTCTGGTCTTAGTCAATGAACACTCTGCCCTCTTCCCTCTCTGCCTTCCTTGACTTCATCCCCTTCACTTTCCCCTAGATACACAAACTGATACATCAATAGAAAGGTCTCTCTCACCTCTGTCAGGTGACAAAATTGAGCACAAACCTTGATGTTTTCTCTGAAGACACGATTTTGAAGATCTGGAGTCACAACAGAAACCAGTCATAATTATACATATAATAGCAACCCATTTTTTGTAAAGTAAGAAATCATATCGTTATAACTCTGTCACAACATTTGCAGCAAATCAAACACAGCGTGACTAGTTTTGGTCTGCTAACAGAGGTCACACCAGCAAATTACATTAAAAAAAACCAACAGCATCATTTCCACTGGTGCTATGCGTCTGACCAGCAGATTAATTACCAGTATTTTAGTGAAGTACTTACAGGTTTATTCACAGGAAGAAGCATCCAGAGAATTCATTCTTGTTCCACCTCTTTTGTATTACTTGTGCAACACTGTGTGCAGCCCTCGGTGCAGTTCTCATCTATTTGTATAAGACAAGTACACTGCAGCTATTGAATAATTTGATCCTACTATTATTTTGGTACAGAGAACATTAATACAGGCCAAAACAATCAACCATGAACAGAATTCAAAAGACAGAGACCTGGTAAGGTCACTAAGGTTTACACTGAAGAAGCATCTGCCTGTGGTCAAGCTGATGAAAAGGTTGTGTGTACCCCCTCAAAACTATTCACGATGACAGCAAAAAGCACAGTTCTTATTCAAGGTCAAGAAACAGGGGAAACAATCCACAGGTGAACAAAGCTGCAACTAACATACAGGCTAAATGGCCATGCCCAGACAAATGAGAAAAGCCAGTTCTTAGCAGATTAGTCAGAAACGTTAACCATATGATTTCACTGAAGTTAGACAACCAAAAGCAACCTGCAGAAAGGGATCTGGGGGTGCTGGTTGACAGCAGGCTCAATGAGTCAGCCGCGTACCCTGACAGCCAAGAGGGCAAACCACATCCTGGGGTGCATCAAACACAGAATGACCAGCCAGTCAAATGAGGAGATTATCCTGCTGTATTCAGCGTTGGTGCAGCCTCACCTTGAATACTGTGTGCAGTTCTGGGCCCCACAATTCAAGAAGGATGTGAAGGTCCTTGAATGCATCCAGAGGAGGGCAACAAAGCTGGTGAAAGAGCTGGAAGGACTGTCCTTTGAGGAGTGGCTAAGGACTTTGGGCTTGTCTAGTTTGGAGAAAAGCCAAAAGAGAAAAGGAGGCTGAGGGTTGACCTCAAGGCTCTCTACAACTTCCTGAGGAGGGGAAGTGAGGAGGGAGGTGCTGAGCTCTTCTCCCTGGTGGGAATGGTTCAAAGCTGCACCAGGGGAGGTTTAGACTGGGCATTAGGAAGCATGTCTTTATAGAGAGGGTGGTCAAACACTGGAGCAGGATTCCTAGGAGAGGTGGTCGATGCCTCAAGGCTGTCAGTGTTTAAAACGCATTTGGACAATGCCCCTAATAATGTGCTTTAACTTGGTCAGCCCTGAATTGGTCAGGCAGTTAGACCATTTGATCATTGTAAGTCCCTTTCAAATGAAATAGTCTATTCTATTCTAAAATTGGCACAAGCTGATCAATGTAACCCTCCAGGGTTTTGTGTTACACGCAGATACACAGTAGAAAAAAAAACAGAAGTCTAGTTTCTGGACTTATATTTATGCTATTTCTTGCCCTATATCTGAGTGTGGAAACCATTCTTAGAGTTACAAAATAAACAGTACTCCACCTCCATCTGAACCGCAGGAAGATCTTCTTTCCCCTGTGACTAGGAACTGTGATGGAAACCTCAAGCCACCAAAGTGCAGGTGAAGACCATTCTTAGCAGGATTCAAAGTAACAACTCAAAAATTAGTTCCACATTCACCTTTCTCCCAAATCAAGTCCCTTTTCTTTGTACCAGAAGCAAATGTTTTAAAAAAATGAAAAAGATCCATGAAAAGTCACTGTATATGGCTCTGATCACTCACAGAGGCTTAGCAGTACTTTTGAGAAATGCAAAAATACACTATTTCCTACGCAAAAGAAGGAATTATGTAGTCTGCATGGAAACAGGCTTTTATTTATCATATCTAATTTTACTAGAATCAGACCTCTCAAGTAATTGCAAGATTTTCATATTAACTCTGCCTTTCCAGCTGCAGGATTCACAAGGGGACTTGCTGCAACAAGTAAGATTTACAGCGCACCTGGTAGGAAACTGATCTGGTTATTGATAAATATTACTTGGCATTCTAGATGCTGTGAAAGTTTGTTCAGGGTAGTTCATCGCTCTCCTGCTATCCATCATTCATTCATGGGATTAATTTAATTAACTCCAGCTCAAACATGGTCCTTATTTTAACATTTCAAAAAGTTTTATATAACTCCTGCGTTCTAGTATATCAACATTACTTGGGTGTACGTACCACAATTTTGTGTGGAATTCACATACCTCAGAGACCAACATTATACAGAAAAAAAAAAGGTAGTTTGGAAAGACACGTTCATACTTTTTGTGGCAACAAAACTCTATACAGCTTGTACACATGTATACATACCAAACAACAAGTTTGGCAAGGCGTGCTTTGCTATAAAAGCAGATGCTTAATTGAGTTATCTGTTTTAAAACAATAAAATCCCTTACATTTATAATGACTTATTCACTTACTGATGACATTTAGATTTCTTCTCTTGTTGTGGTGAAGGGTAGCACAAGAGATAAGGGATGCTTGTAAAAATATTTTGGCCAATTATGCACCCAAATAAATATCCTCAACTGCCTATGGCACATAGATGTAATTAGACAATATATTTCTTCTAAGGCATAAAGCTGTTTAGAGACATGGTTGAATAAGTACATCAAAATATGGAGTTTCTCAAGAGCTGAGCTGGAAAGGTCAGGAGAAAACTATTAAAATCTGTGACTTCTTTCTCTTTGGAGAAAAGAGAAAGAGAAACCTTGGCAAACCATGGAGAAGGGGCAAAGAGGAAAAGGAGGTGAAGAAAGTTGTTATTGTAGAAATAGGTTCATTTGTCAGAAGCAGAAACCAAACAAGAATGTTTCCAAACTATATTATAAATTCAATCATTTGTATTAATTTACCCTCCACCTGTGAGGCCTATGTATGTGTAATCAGGGTTTTGCAACCTCTTCCCCTTCTCCTGTGTGTCTGGTTGCCTGAACTCAGGGCCAGCTGATACAGCGCAGCTGTGTAACATTGGGTTAGACTGGTGGGAAAAGACCAGTGTGAGAAAGAGCTGAAATAAGCTTTCTTGGGGACTTCCTCCCTTTCACTTGGAGTTGTGTTGAAGCTCAGGCTCTTGGCCTTTGCACGAGCTGTTTTCCACGTATGTCTGTGCAAGTCACCTACCTCACTGATCTGGACCTGACACTGACTGCAGATTGACTTTCCAGCTTGACCACCAACCTGTCTGGTCACCATGGACTTACCTCAAAATGACTGTGGCTGAACCTGGCCACTATCACCAGACTTGCTCTGCTCTTCTTGTTTGGCTACTGTGGGACAGCACAGTTGGTGAGGACACTGCCTTGCTCTCACTCTTGGCTCCCCTTCCCTCCCAGAGCAGCCTGTTCTTGCTGCTTGCTAACATCAGCTCCCAAGTAAAACAACTGGTCACCTTTGGTTTGGTTTTCTATTAGTTGTTAGCATCTACACAGTGGTATCTCCCTATAGTTGATAATCTCCTATGGCTAGTTAGATTCTTTTACCAAAACCATGACATCAGGAAAACAGTTTTTTAAATTCAATGAAGTCTTTGGAGAAGAGACTGATTGTGTTTTATATTTCTTTATGTAATCAGGACTTGAATTTTGGGTAGATTATGGTAATGTCTAGCTGCAGATGTAAAATGGTCCTATCCTGGATTTGTGTACAGCAAAAGTTTCCATGTACATCAAATTAAGCAAAGGCCATGAGGAATAGAAACCATATTTACACAAGAAGATGCTCAGAAGACTAGTAATCAGGCACACATGAAAGCTGTTAACTAAACATAAAACCCAGGTTCAGGCCTCCTCTTTTGAATATGCTGAAGATGTCTAAAGAACTACAGAGCAAGTGCACTGCTGCGGAAAAGCTTGCTCCACATTCACATAATCTTAATTTCACTATTCTGCAAACTAGAAAGTTTGGTTTAGTAAGTTCCTTGCACACAATTTTTATTTGCATAGACAAGGCATGGCCATTTTTTTTTTTTTTACCTGGGTAGTTGCTTCTATTTTCTGCTTAATATTCTTTTTTGGTTCTTTAAATTACACAAAGAACCCCCCCCAGAAAGGTCACACGCTCATCATATTCCATACAACGTTCCAGCACAGCGACTGTGCTACAATGACCATCCCTCTGCTAACACTGAGCGAACCTGTGCACCACCAGAGACTAACATATTTGCTATTACAAACTTGAGCTCAAAAGGTGAGTTTTTTAAAGAAATACCAGGCCAAGTACATAGGACAATATGCTGCTTGGTAGATTGCACAAACACCTCTTGAAATACCGGATATACTAAAGAAACTGTGCTATGCAATGATTGTCTTGAGAACACTTATAAGCAAATATGATTAGAAAGAGGAGAGAGAAGACCAGTGTGAATAATTAACAATTCCACTTAAACCTAAGAAAAGAATCACGTAGAAGGTTTGTTGTTTAGGTAGGTAAATATATATCATGGAATATTTTGTATTCTGCTAAGATGCCCAAGTCCCTTAAGACATTTCTCTTTGCCAGTCACTTCTATTTCAGATCAGCAGTCTATAAAAAGAAAGAACTAATATATACTAGCGTACATGCAGCAACAGAGCTAGTACCTATATAAATATCCCTCAGAAGAGAATTGCCCACTCCCTATCATCTCATCTCAAGACACACAAGGAAAGGGAGGAGCTTGCAAGAAATCTGCTTCAATACAAAATTCTGCTTGAAATCCTTTTGAAGTAGGTGGGAGGGCAGAGGTATAAATATGAAAGAAAGCAATCACTTCTCCATCCAGTAACCTCTGCAACACTTTCAAATCTTTGAATTACCTAAGAAGTATGCCGCAGAGCACCCACTTCACAAGTGCACCACAATACCCACAGTTAACACATCTGGTTCAAAAGAGTTAACAGCAGTAAACCAGTTAAACTAAGCCATCATGGAGGCAATGCTGAAAATAACACAAATGTCTTGAGCTAAAGTCATTTACATGGCTGCATTTTTTGCTGTTCTCAGCTTTCTCCACAGTGCTAGACAGATTTTTCCTGGGGCACAGAATGGTCTTTTCCTCAACAATGCTTGATCAAGCCAATTCTCAATAGTGCTGAACTCTGACACAGCCATGTAGACTGTCAGCTAAGCCAACAGTGAGAAGGATCCCACCGCAGTATGGAATCAGCCATGAAGAAAGATAAATCTTGCTTTAAACGCCTTGTTTCCTTACAGAATTTAAATCCAAATGGTTTGTGTATTTAATTCTTTTTAGGTATTCTGCTTTTGGCAGCTAAATGAAATTAAATTAAATCTGAAATTTAAAAAACAAACAAACAAAACAAAACTACAAACAAAAAACAACCTTTACATTCCAGACCATGAAGTAGAGAAGTAACCATATCCCTGCAATGAGGCTAACTTCTGGAAAGATATTTTCTGTAACATCCTGAACGACTCTCCAATGGTGCTTATGAATTCCCCCACTGTTGAAATGGATGAGTACACTGCAAAGAGGTAACTATAAAAACTGTAAAACAAAAAGTTCATTTTTCTCCAGTTGTGAATTCCAAACAACAGTATCATTAAACAGATCTTTTGCCCAGCCAAGATATAATTTTATTGCATGCAATAAACTCTGACCCGGTCACATCAAGAGATTTCTTAAATGACTGACTTTCTAACTGTCTAGTTACTAACCTCTGTGGGCTTTTTACCTAACTTGCCTGAGAAGGGTGCTTTTTGGAAAATGCTGAAAGAAAGAGGGAGCTTTACTAATAGCTATAATTACATGCTCGGGGGTAATTTAGTTGAAAATGAGCTGCACAGTGTTTTCATGTGGCTCTAATATTGCTATGTCTCACAGTTAGGGAAGAAGCAGGAAGTCACAGGGAACCTACAAATCAGATAAATTGGATCAAAGCTAAGAAAACCATCTGCAGATTTACCTGTGACAACCTGTTTGCCCAACAACACAGGCAGTGATGAAGCAAACAAGCAAAGCACTAGCATATGCTGCTCAAGAGACAGCAGTAAACCACAATGCAAAGCAAATTTTATTGCTATGTCCTGTTCCTAAGTACCATCAAAATGTTTTCATATTTCATCACTGAGAGCGTGCATTGCGTATTAACACAGTGGCAGAGTGCCACAAGTTAGCACTGTGGGTGAGGCTTAATCATCCACTTCTACTGCCCAGGCAGGCAACAGGTTCAGAATAATATGAGGACATGTCTGTTCCTACCGTTCAGTTTTAAAATACAAACATTGTATCATTGAATTCTTGAGCCAGGTTACAGATCTGCAAAACCCTTCAGTCTTAAACATCTCCTTTATTTCTCTGCTAGTCGAATGCTAAGCCTTTGATTCATGATTAGTTAGAAATCAAACTACACTGGATGCTCAAAGGCAGGAGGGACAATGATGGACGGAGCAATGTCAATACAAAAGAAAAGGCAAACCAGAAAGCAGCAAAGGTCTTCAAAAACAGGCTTATCTATATGCAGTGATGGCCGCCTGCTGTCTTACGTGACTTGAAAGAAGAAAAAAAAAAATCCTGCTCCCTTCTTTTCACTCCATAGAGGCTTCATTTGTTTTTCAGAGAGGAATGGTGCAGCAGATATTGCTACAACAGCCTGTGACATAGAACATTTCCCCCAGACCCCTTGCAAGCCCCACGACCTCAAGGCTGTCCAGCACATAGGTCATAAGGTTGTCATACGACAGATGCAGACAGAAGCCTTTCACTGCTGATGTTTCTTTTTCTCAACCAGCAGCCAAGGGTTGTGCAAATGCCCTTCTGCCCTGAGAGTTTTTATATGGATTACCACACAGCGTATATCCTATCACCTAGGGTTTATAAAGGTTATTATAAAGGTTATTAAGAGCCACCAATGTGTCTAAAAAGATGCATTCTCCAATAGAAAGTGCATTCATATCCAACCAGAAAGGATCACTGGATGTTTCCCATGCCTATCTCACGATGGACCACACCTATCTCACCATGTTTCCTGTCTGCTGTAAACAGTCCACAGGCTACAGCCCATAGATCTTCCAACTCAAATACAAATTGGAATTGTTTCCATTTTGTATGTCATATTTTATTTATCATTACTTGAAGTATTACTGAATTTCCGTGGAGCTGCAAATATCTTGAACCAGACTCCTCCCTTGTCGGGAGACACTGCAGCAGTATCTTTCTATGGAAGGGTCAGAGTTTTCTCCAAAATATATAATGAAATGTATGATGTTTTCTTCAGCCTCTCACTAGGTACACTCACTATGCTTCAACCTGTGGCAGGTGCTCTAGGAACACAACAGGTATTGTACTCATATTTGACATGTAAATTGGCATGGCTTGCCCAGGTTCCATAAAAACGGACAACACTTAAAAAATTAAATATCAATGAGTACATTTGGAAGAGGGAAGTCTTTCCTACCAGAATTCTCTTTGGAAAGGACAAAGCTCTCAACAGAGAAAATGACAAAAAAGTAAGAAGCTATCAGAAGAAAAGGATGGTAAGAAAACTGCATCTTCTTCAGAATAAATCATATCCTTTTCCATATCTTTCAAGGGCACTGCTAAACATAATGACTAACATTTGTGAACAATTAGGTAAATCTCTATTGAGATTGCTCCACATCAAGCATCTTTAGAGGTTAAATGTTTTAATTCCAAGAGAAGATTGATTTAATTCCAATCCAAAGATTAAGCAAAATTGCATTGTATAGTGTGTTGGGTGATGGCATCTTCATAAACAGAGACTACATTTCTGCATAACTGGCTGCATGTGCACAAACGCATGTGCTTGTGTATGTGTGATGGTTGTCCTCTCTGTAACAAAAAAATGATTACATCTCGACATTTAGAATTTTCTCCCAATTATTAATATAAATATTGGCAGATGTTGTTACCTTTGTTGCAGAGAGATTAGTCTTTGGCAGGTTGCAAACTTGTAAGTTAAACGAGAACACTGCAGAATCATGGGAATACCAGCACTGGGAAACAGACTTACATAAATTCTGTAAAATGAATTGCAAACTTTTTGAATTACTGGAACTGGGAGGTTTTTTGACAGCTGATTATTGAGTTCTCATGTTGGACAATGTCCTGGAAGACCATCTAGAGATCTGGCTTCTGCCAGCTTTAGTTTTACGTCAGCCAGTATTTCTGCAGTTGGTGACAAAAGCAAATCCTGCACTACATCCAAAATGATAATTCAAATATGTTTTGCCAGTGCTAGAGAAAGCTCTTTGCACTAGCCTTAACAAAAAAAGAGTCAGATTTTTACAGTGAGTTGAGTATAGTCAGGAGTCTCAGCATTTATTTATGTATTTTAAGGACTGTAAGGTGAACTTTTAAGAATGGAGCGCTTTTTCAAGCTTCGCCTCAGACCAAAGACCTTCTGATGCATTTCCAGTCACAAAAGCTTCGACATAGCTTTTGGGCTAGAAGGCGGCCTTTTTTAAGTAAAGGATTGTTCAGGGATATGCCACTGAAAGTTTTCTATGGACTTCATTATATTTTTTGGCCAACAAGACAGAGACAAATCTACAGAATGGACAATGAGGTAGGTAAAAACGTTCCATAGAGAGAACGGATGTGCCTTTTGTTTAAGGTCTAGGACTCACAGGTTCATATTGATTATTATTCCAACAGCTGTACATTGAACCACTTGCTTTCTCAGCACTATGTAAAGATTAAACAACTTTGGCTTTTGAATATGGGAATATTTCAGTAGCCATTTAACATTAAACCCAGAGTCAACAGTATAATCTCAAGCCTTGCCTTTGCATGAATCAGGGTACTTTGTAGATCTAACATTAAAAGGCAGCAATAGAATAGTAGAGGCTAGACAACAGCTACAGAGCAATCCAGCCAAATGCCAATGACGGCAGTGAGATTAAAACATAAAACTTGGAGTAATTCAATAGGCAATAGAAAACAAGATACTGAACTTGCATTGTCGTAATAAGAAGCTGTAAGCCATTTTGAATGGTGGCCCATCAGAAAACTATCACTGAACATGTCAAAAAATGAATTATCTGAATATTAATGATAGTCAGAGAGCAGTTCTCGCTTAAACATCTTTCTATTTTTCAACCAGCTATAAAAGAATGTACCAAAGGTAGGAGAAAGCCAGTATCATTTTGTGCCACTTCTATAGACATGGCATACCTCTGAGAGGCACTGCTAAGATTTCACCTCTAAAACTGTCTGCCGTTTCAAAACTCAGTGGTAGAAGTGTCAGACAAAAGAAGGACACTTAAAGAACAGATAATATCTTAAATGGCTAAAGAAATTGAATTATGAGGAATATATTAAAGAAACAGATTTATACTTCTGTAGTTAATAAAAAGGCTAAGAGGGAACTAAAATTTGATTAACTGCTTTTCAAATCTCAGTGTGCTTCATGTTCGACATTACAGAACCGAATGGAACTTCTCTGAATATGTTCTGATCATTATCAGTGCTGCAAAAACACATCCTTCTGTCAAGAAAAACAATCCTGGCTAGCCAGAGAAAAATTATTTCAAGCAGTATATTCACCAATTAAAAGAAGAAAAAGCATTTATATAATAAACAGAGAAATGAAGATAATGTAAGTCCTCCACTATTGATTTAATTGAAATCATATTAAAACTAGCAGATAAAAAAACTTTACAACACTGAATTAGACTCTAGTAGATTATTAGATTTTCTTTGTGCTTCAGTAATCAAGTACTCTCATACACACTTCAGTCACTGAGTTCCTATTATATATGCACTTCTTTCAAAAAATTTAGAGTCTGTTTGGGATTTGGATTATTAATACATTTACCTCTTCACACATTCCAAATTATTAAAAACATACTAGGTATATCCAGAACCCACGGATTTTTACAGCTTATGAAACTTCTACATCACCTTGCACATGAGGACAGAGAGAAAGAAAGAAAGTTTAGAAGCTATATTGGAGCGATTTTTTACCATACTAAAAAGGGTTTTTAAGGTCTTTATGCAGTCAAAGGAAGCAGTATTTTATTTAATGTTTTTGTTAACAAGTACTCACATATATGCAGGCTACCTTTACTTGAAATATCTTGCAGAGCCTGCTGGAGTAGCGAGTTGACCTGAGTGGAATTTGATGATCCAAGCTACTTTTAAAAAGCTGTTATTATATTATTTTTTCTCAGAGATTATACCATCTTCACCCAGAACTTCTGTTTTCTTGTAAGATTACCATTTAAAAATATACTTAGATTCAGTTATTAGTAAAATATCAGATTTGGGGGATAGTCTTGCACTTTTTTTCAGCCTTTTTAATTTCATGCTCTAGAGCCTAAACTTTTAAGCTATGAGCTCATCCCTTGTGGCATTGCAATTCTCCACTTTTTGGCACAGGATATGCAAATGACACCCGGTCTATACCGTTGTATAAACCAGTCACATCTAACTTTGTCTTGGACACTGAGTTTAAGAAAAGTTTTCCAGCCAATTTAAGGTTTTCCAGAATTCAAATGGAAAAGGTGTATAAAAAAACTCAAAAGTAAATAAATAAATAAGCAAATATCCCCAGGACTCATACGATCCTTATTCAAAGTCACCTGCAGTCCACTGTATTTACATTCCTGCTCGATATAAAACCATTTTCAAAGAAAACTTCTGCTTGAAAGACAAAGGGAGGAAAGACTTGGTTTAGGCGACAGTAGCAAGTGAATGCAGATGCCTTATTCCAGGCATGGGGGATTCATTCCTTGGTTAATATTGCATTCAGTTGCTTGATTTTTCTTTTATGTAAATAGATTTGCAGCGCTCACCATATTTCAATCCTTGCTTTGTTTTGCTGTCTCTCACTGAAAGCACATCATCCTTGAAAATGCTTAGACAAGAAAACTAGGACAACTGTAAGACTTGATCATTCCCATATCATAATTTCAATATAAACAGAACAGTGAAAAGATAAAAATACATTCATTTCTTATGTTAAAATCTAAGGAAGGTGTTGCCATCTGTATGTATCAAATACCAAATACTAAGATAAAACCAGATAAAGACCTCAATGCAGGCAAT
The DNA here is from genome assembly GCF_964195595.1 of Calonectris borealis. Lineage (NCBI taxonomy): Eukaryota > Metazoa > Chordata > Aves > Procellariiformes > Procellariidae > Calonectris > Calonectris borealis. The sequence continues at coordinate 5,338,336 of NC_134327.1, forward strand.
GTTTATATCACTTGAAATGCTGAAAACTTTCCCACACCAATTCTGAATTAGCTGCAAGTGGTATGACAGCAATATCCAGCTTCTTCTGTCCTTCCACTTCTGTTTTGCAATCATTTCTTATTAATGTTTGTCATTGTTTCCTATTAATGCATATAAATACCTGAAAGGAGGGTGCAAAGAAGATGGAGCCAGGCTCCTTTCAGTGGTGCCCAGTGACAGGACCAGAGAAGATGGGCACAAGGTGAAACACGGGAGGTTCCCTCTGAACATCATGAAACACTTTTTCACTGTGAGGGTGACCGAGCACTGGCACAGGTTCCCTGGGAGGTTGTGAAGTCTCGGGGACTTCACAATATCCTTTTGAATATCCTCGGGGATATTCAAAAGCTGTCTGGACACAGTTCTGGGCAACCTGCTTTAGGTGGCCTGCTGGAGCAGGGGCGTTGAACCAGATGACCTCCAGAGGTTCCTTCCAACCTCAACCATTCTGTGATTTAGTTTCACTGATCTAGCAAATCCTTCAAATACCCATGCACATCTCCATGAATGCTCTGTGGTTAATGGTGCAGCAGTATTGAAATAATGAAACTACAACAGATGAAAGCCATATTAAGAGAACAGACTGAGGAATCATCAGTCCTCTATACAGCAATCTCAGCCCATGGGCAACTTATTATTAGGGCAAATTAGGCTAACAGCTGAACTGCAGAAAACACTGATTTATACAGGGCTGTTAGTCTGTCAATAACATGGTAAAATACATTTGTTCTGAGGTGTATATGTCAGAGGTTATTTCCTCAAAGTATCTAATGAATAAAAGGGTAGGACAGTGCTGTCATTTCAACTTGGATCAAAAATCACATTTTATATACCTTACAGGATTCTTTAGAAATGTAAGCAACAACAGTATTTTGTTATCTAATAAATTAGATAAATTCATTAATTCAACTGAACAGTGCAGAGGTCTAAAGAAAAAGCTGGTACATTCATAGATATTCTTTTCCAAAAATCTCTTTTATATGCCGACAGTCATGTTCCTGTAATGTGTGAAACTATGCAAATGAGCATGCTATAACCTAAATTTCTTATTTGACATCTAAGTCAGCTCCAAATGAAACAGAACAACCAAATTATTTTTATAATAAGAGTGACCACAGAATAAATACCACCACTGAAAAAATTATTCTGTAAGTAAGCTGCAGCCACAGGAGAAGACTGATGTAATGGACCCGGAGTGCTTCTCATCTACACACCTGAATTATAAGGAAATGTTCTACATTTCCCCTTGGGGAAGGTGAAATATGCTCCACTGAGCTGGAAACTCACTGCTCTTGATTTTTCTGCCTCGGGTTGACTTGGATATTCCCTCTGTAAAGCTGGCAGTCATAGTGGGAAGTTCCAAAGGAAACAGTCATATTTCTTGATGTCATGTCATAAAGTCATGCTTTTTTTTTTTTTTTGCGTGTGTATGTGTGTGTGTATATATATGTTTATATTTTTACACACACACCCTCCAGCAACACTTCATTCTGCCTTCACCCCAGTTTCCCTATAAAGAGGTTCAGCATCGGGCTGGGGACTGCAGCATGCCTAGCATTCAGTAGCCATTTTGGAGGCAACAGACACATATGTCAGCCTGCAGCAGAGGAAGGGGAGAAGCTCCTCACAACCACCTGCCTCCCCATGCTGTACACAGCATGACTTGCACGCCCATCCCACACTGCCCGTTCATCAGAGCTGTTCTAGTTGCTTCTCCATCAAAATAGCTTTGCCTATAGCCTTTTACAGAGACCAGTTTTTCACTCTCTTAGTCTTGGATCTCTCTCACGTTTTGGTAACGCTGACTGAGGTGCAGACCTGCACAACAGATCTATCACAGGCCAAGAAGCAAAATATTCCAGGACTTGTTCCAGGTTACGCCAAATCCTTAAACCTTAAACGGTTTGGCCTTGTTCAGTACTACCACTTTGCTTTGACACATATGCCAGACTTCAAAAAGTCATCACTAGTCAGCATCACATGTCCATACGAACAGATGTAACCTATATTGTCACCAGTACTGTCTAGAAGAAAGAACAAACGGTGCCAAGCCCTTTCTTCTACTACTTCAAGACATTCTTCGACTTGTGAACAAGAGCTTATCAAAACAGTGCACAACTTCAAGTTACTAAATTGGTGAATTATTTCTCCAGGAAACTGTCACATTCTTAGGACACAGTTTTCCTTGTGACTTCAGTTTTTATTGCTTCTAGATTAGACTACAGTACCTCTGTACTAACTAGGGGATTTTGTAATATTCTAAAGGATAAAACTCAGTGAAGGTTCTGTTATACAGAAGAACCATCCACCATGTAAAATCTTGAGCAGAGAAGACACAAAATTAACAGTATCATACACTGTCGCAAGAGAAAATCCATTAAAACAGTTATCCTTCTCAATATCTGTTTTACATATAGGAAATTTAGGCACAAATATCCAGAGCCATATATAAATCCAGCATGGTATTGTTACTACTAGAACTAATGCATGTAACATACACTTCGTGTGCAGCTGTAAAATATTTCCTCTAAGCCCATTACATCTTATTCTACTAACAAAACACCATTCTTTTATCCCCCTCTACTGAAAGGGAAAAAAAGTGAAAATATAAATCTTGCATCTGAAAACTTAAAAGTTATAGCACAGTCTTCCCCCCCAAGGTCCTGCTATTCTCTCTAAATCACTTAGTATTCTAGACAGTCTGGCTACATTGCCAACACATCAATTATACTTGGCATGGTTTGATTGCTAGATTTATTAAATTCAATATAATTAAGGGTGAACCTTTTAGTCTGAAACCCATATGCTGTAAGTACAGGAACAAGTACGTCTGAAACTTTTAAAAGTTAACCATTAGTAAAACAAATGTATTATTTTAGATCTATAAAACAGTTATACAAAGTAGGCTACATTTAACCTTATGGGAGCAAAATGGGCCATGAAGTACAAAGCAAAGATCAGTCTTCCATGAAGTTATAAATGAGGCTAAAATACAGACAGACATACTGACTCCTGGAAGATCCAAATTTAGACTATTACAAATCTTGAGTAGACTAGAATAGTAACACATTTTTCTGCTAGAAATAGCTAATTGCAGATCCAGAACAAAGTTCAGCAAGTTGTGCAATTACCAAAATACAGACAAATTGAATGACAGGTGTAATTTTAGTTATTATGCAACTGGCAGAGTACAGGAAAGACCAAGGAAAGCTGGTCTTGGCACTTGCAGAACTGCTCTAAGATAGATAGTCCCATTCGTGGTAAACAGTTAGTAGCATTTTGACTGCCAATAACAGAGTTTGACAAAAGAGATACTTATTAACATAAAAGTTAATTTGGTGTTAATGACTGTTTAATTTCACAGATCTTGTCTGTACCAGAATATGAATGCTAGCTTATTAAAGCAGCTATATCCATTTTTTATTATTTCTTCCTTGTAACCTTTACACTGTTCTAGAGATTTTTTTTTTTTTTGAAATCTCAAGATTTCTCTAGGAAATCTTGCAAAAGAAGAAATTGTTATATTAAAAAGTCATAAAATTAGTTGCAGCAAGGAGGTGATTGTAATCAGTGCTACCATCACTGTGCTTTTAATGAAATTCATATTTTGCCCCTTTCAGTGATAATTATTGTAATTTTTGTTTCAATATTTTAGAACCAAAATGGTCAGCATGATTTTCTTTTAATCAATTACATTTTACTTCAGTGCACACTCTGTTGATAAGCGTAAGACACACTAAAAATGATAAAGTTTAAATTATTTTTAGATCGCTTTAAAAATAGTTAGCTATTTCTCTAATGAACAAAACAGTCCATTCTTTTTGATACATCTTATCTAGTTTTTTTAATAATATGAACTTACCTCTCATCATCTAGAAAAGGGAGGACAGAAACAATACTGCTAGTTTTATAGCCTGACCAATCCCCACTGCAAGCCCACAGATCTTATGGAAAAGAGTATGTCCCAGAAATTTCTCAGAAGTTATAATGAGAAACAAGTAAAAAACTTTCATTGCTCTTAAATCATTTAGTGCTTTTAAATTGCCATCTTATTCTAGCTGTTCAGCTAGAACCATGAAGGTACCATGAAGTTACAGTGTTTTAATTGGGGAAAACAGACTGCCTTTACCTTAAACCCTGAGTCTTCTGGATACCACTCTAAATGGACTGAAAAGTGTTATGTTTGGTTTTTTAAATTAAGGATGGGAACTGTGTTGTAAACGTAAAGAAGGAGGAGGACAACCTGAAGCAGAATGAGGTTCCCACTTTGCTCCCTCCAAATAAAAGAAATCACAGCCTCTTACAATGAGCATTTTCCTGTAGAATGTGTTGAATTCAGAGGAGAGATGTACCTTCAACACTATCTGACCTTGAAAAATCACACTTTTTAAGTGGTAAAAAAGCTACTCGTGGTAAATAACATTTATTGCAGAAATAAATATCGTATATTTGTCTTTGTAGACAAGGTAAACAATATTAAGATACCTCACATTCATATCACTGAAATAGTGTGCTATTTTATCCCCAAAATGTATAGCCTGGCATGAATTATATTAATCACTGATCATGATGTAACATGGCCCTAAGAAAAGTTTATCTCAGGATGTCTGCAGCACAGCTGCAGAAATATTAGTGCTAATTGACAAAGCACTGGTGAACAATCATCTGAAATACTATTTTGTACAATTCTTGTTATCCACATTCAGAAAAGATACCTGAAACTGCACAAGTTTAGATAAAGGTTATAGGAATAATAGAGTAAATCAAGAACCCATCACACAGGCTGGTTTAGCCTAGCAAAGTGAAGACTGACAGAGAGACTTTTGTCTACTGTGTGAATGGGATGAAAGAGGAGCATTAGAAAAGTCTAAATTTAAGAATGCTGCTTATACCGTCACAGTGTATATGAGGTAATCCTGAATAAATTTAGGTTCAAAAATAAAGAAAGGCTTCTAACCATGAAAATAAAGAGGTTATCAAACATCATCCTTTTAAAAGAAATATTGTGTGCACCAAGCAATATGTAATGTAATATTTGCACAGTTTATGAGAAGGATTTTGTTACGCAGTTCTTGAGATGGAAGCCGAGTGGAGTTCTTGAACAGGAGAGGAAATTTCCTAATAAAAACTAGTAAGATTGAATTGTAAAGAGCTAACTTTGCAAAGAAGTTCTTTGACTGTAAGTCACAGCCCACTTGGAAACAAGTTCATAGTTGACCAAGAGTGCATGGTCATAGTCAAAAATCTTCCAGACCAACCAAAACATTCCTTTCTCATCTGAAGAGGAAAACTAAAAAGATGCTGTCAGCTTCTCTGAACATTCAGCAGCGGGCAGAATTACAGGACAGCTAGTCTAGCACTATGCTGTGCTATTATATTTAGATTTCAAACCAGATGGACATTATCTAATACTTAAATATTAGAATTTTCTACTTGGATTTTAAATAGATCATTTCAGTTCTGACTCAGTCTCAGGCAAGTGGTGGCAGTGACACTAGAATTTACAGAAAAGCAAAACCAAAATGGATTACAAGTTCAATGAGAGGAAGACATACTAAACACAACGCTGAAAATTTAAAAACTTCGCATAATAACCTGAAACACAAGTAAAAGGCAGAGAGCTTTCATCCAAAGAAATATTTCACTATGTTTAGGGAATAAACAAAATCGAGTTATAAGCTGGACAAAAACAGGTGATGAAATAAGATCTTATTCTGTTCTGCTCCACTAGAAGACAGCAGATAGAGCTGCAGAGAAAATCAAGACAAACCTTTTGCTTGCACCATAAGCCTTTCAGGTTTGCTTCCTTCTTCCTCCAAAGTAAACTGCCCTTAAGCTGAAATCATGCACAGACATATTTGCAAATAGATTATTAGTCGTATCCAGAATTCCGTCCAAGGTCAAGTTTGGCAGAAGCCTGATAATTCCGATCTCTAAAAATTCATATTTTACAAATGGCCTTCATTTTAAGCAGTGAAGACATCTGCTTGTACAAAATGACTCAACCAGCACACTTTTGCAAGCATCTTTTCTCAGACAGCTTTATTGGTTTTCTTTACATTTAACATAATGTTAAGAAACATAAGAATTTTTCTAAATTCGTTAAGCATATTTGAAGGAGTATATGTTTCACTAAGATAGCATCCTAAGCCAACACTAACATTACTCAGTTTCCACAGTAATTTCTGACACACTAGGAAATATATGCACTACAAGTAGCTAAATACTGTACTCTAACAACTGCTGGCATGCAAGGCCACAGCTTGGACACTCAACATGTGTCCTAACAGAAATGTAAGGGTTGGAGGGAAGGGAAGCAGTAATCAAAAGAAGCTTACCAAGCTTTCTTATAATAATCAACCAAAATCATTCCTTATACTAGTGCATTGTCTCATGTGAATTGTAGCTCTAAAGGCAAAAAGTCTTATTTTACTGATATGCCAAAATCAATAGCTAAGCTAGTTCTTCGATAATCAAAAGCTGTCTGCCCTCCAAATGGTAGCAGATACAATATTGACTTTTCTTTTAACACAGGTTTCTGTGGCCTAGATTAGTGCTGTGGCAAAATTGTAGATGAAACTAACATCAGACATTGCAGGAAAAATCCTTTAACATTTACAAAAGAAATTTTAAAATTAACCAAATTCGTTCAGCCTTTTCTAAAGTGATTACACAACACGCTATAATTTGAGCAGTACCATCTGGTAGGAAGATGTACAACGTACATGCATCCATTATTCGCACTTTTTCACACTGTACCAAGCCTCTGGGGGAATATATTTTACCATGATATTTGAATTGGAAAAACATCATTTAAGGACTCAAATTTGAAAGGAAATGGTTTGCATTTAAATGCAGTTAGAGAATTAAAAGCTAAACTCATAATACAAAGTAGAAATTATATGCACATTTTCTAGTAAAATGGGTCAGGAAAGAAGGGTATTTACATCACCATTTTAAACATCTAATTTAAGTAGCTACATTTCCTATGTGGACACTGCACAAAGTCTGACTTAGGTCCACCAAATGACCTACTACTCTTCAATACCTGTTTGGGAAACAAATCCTTATGCATAAGCAAAATAACTAAAGGAACTGCAAATACTATATATATTAATTAGATCCTCATTTCAGAGTACTGAAGGCTTACTTGATTTCAAGATCTCTTCCCTTCATTGTGCAGATACGTGAATTGGCGAGCACAAAACCAGTCTAGGGGATAAAGACTAGACGAGATTATAAGCATGCATTGCCAGACAGAAGGAAAAAAAAGGCTTCTGAGAAGCCTGGAAAGATCCTTTCTTCATACAGGATTTATCAGAAATATGGGTGGTATTGCAAACATCAAAATGCTGGGCAACTCTGTTTCTCTGGGTACAGCCAGGTTCCTTAGAATAACATGGGACAAGTGAGACTTATTCACCACATTCCCAAATATATTTGTATGCACACACACAGGATCCAGCAAATTTCAGGCTGAATGTAGCATCTTTACTTAGCTGACTAAACTATGTTCTATGGATGCAGTTAAGTATCACTCATGAGGTTTGTAGATAGGAATGAGATCTTTATGTGCACCAGTTAAGGTGATCTAATAAAATAAACTACTGTTAGCAGCAGATCTAACAGGAAGATAAATTTTTTTCCTTGCACCACTCAAATTATCCCCCCATTCTTTTATCTTCAGAACTCAGAAGCAGAAGTGATTAATGGTTGACTCATGTCTCACTCAAAAGTAGAGAGCAGAGGGCAGGACAAACAAAACTTAATTGTAAAAATCCAGTTTCTATTTACGGGCAAGATCTAAAATAATTTCCTAGGTAGACTTTCATAAGCTTCTTTGCTACAAAGATATGAGCCTTTCTTTGTCAGCAATTCTTTTTCCAAAACATGGGGAATTTGGGTTCAGATAAAAATTATGTGGCTTACTTTCCTGTCTATTTTTAGACAGCAGTTCAGAAAAAGAAAAGCTATTCAAGGAACTCCATAAAAAATTATATACAACATATTTACAGCTATTTCCTATCCAGCTAATTGTCTCAAAAAGTTTGGAATTAAAATTAATTTAAGACGTCCCTTGAGATAATGGATAGAGGTTTTCCTCCCTGACCATTTCGCCATCGACTAGTATCCAGTTTATACTGCAGAACCCTACAAATAACTGTAGAGGCTTAAGGAACGAATAATCAGAATAACCATGGGTTCAACACCTATTGTAGCAGCCTCAAGGCTAGCAATCTTCCCGTGTTTTTTCCTACCTACCTTAAGAAACTAGGTAGGACCAGGTGGCAAGTTTGATGGATGTTTAAATAATACTGCTATTTTTATGAAGTTGCTTGTGTGTTTCATCTACAAGCAACCATTACTTAAAATTAAAATGCATAGCTTGTATTTATTAAAATAGGCATCAGATGGGAGTTCTTCTTGTAGAGTCATGAAAATTTAGAAGATTGTGAGAACGTGTCAAAGAATCTCTAGTGACTCTGGCCTATTTCTCTACAGAAGGCTGCTTCACACTTTTTGATAGAGTAAAGAAAATACTATGAGAAAGCTCAAACTCATCTGTTCAAGAAGGTGTAAAATACATTACAGAAGTGTGAGAAGAACCAGTAAGATAACTGTTGGGATTTTCTCACTGGGTGCATTTATTTGAATGTCAGCAACTTTAATCTAGATCATTCATTATACCACAGGACCCTACATGTTCAGTGATATTATTGGAAAGGGACCTTTTCAACCTGGTTCTGTTGCTTCTCTGTTCTCAAAGCAGCTTGCAAAGCCAACCATCTTTGTAAAACTCAGGAATAACTTGCACAAATGAATGAGTTTTATCATTAAACATCCTTTTAAAATATCACTCCAGGTCATGGCTATGACATGAAATGTTTCTCTACAATGTACATTTTGTTTGCATAAGCATATTTACAGGTAATCTCACTCACAGTAGAGTGAACTTCCTTCATCAGCTCAGGTTTAATTGCTTCCCGACACACACTTTCCCTATTAATGCTTTTTAACAAATTCACTGCACATTAATTTTCATTACTTGTTCTCTCATGCAAAGTGGGCCATTATTTCTCAATGCCAGTAAGTTCTCAAAATGAACTGATTTCTAGTTCAGATGGGTGCGGGTGTTTGCAGTATAGCATTTGGGATATTAGCTGATTATAGCTGATACAGTCACAAGTTTGTCAAGCACAGCTGAAGTCAGAGTAGTAAGCAAAACAGGGTGTCTTCTTTACCATGACATTACTTGAGAAAATACTACCTAGTGTTGTTAAAAGTAACATAGAGAAGACAAGGGTTTTTTTTCATAGACAAAACTTTTTTGAGCCATCCAAATGGAACAGAAGAGGCTTTGAGGACTATTACAGCATAACCCTTCAGTGATAGGGAAAATATATCTGATTGTAAAAATAGCCCAGTAAAACAGTTTACCAGAAAAGGTGATTTATTGAAGCCTTTTTCTTACTGTTTCTTCAACTCAGGTGGAATTCCTGGAATTAGACATGCTTTCTCTGTCCTACCGGGATTCAGTTCCTACCTGATCCTAGACAAGGCCTTCCATCTACCACTCAAGGCTTTTTCTTTTCAGGAAGGCTTCAACTTTCTAGTCAATGAATATTTACTTATACAAAGCAGAACAGCACTAGAGAGAACTTCAAGTCCACCCATCCCTGCCCCCAGCCTGGAGTCGATACTCATTTCTGAAACACAAGTATAGTTCCCAATTCACTTACCTGCATGCCAGGTGAGTATCACAGGCCTCTGGTTATTGGTCAAAAGTCACTAATATTTAACAACAGAATACTGTGAGAGAATCTTTTAGGAAACTGCAGGAAAGCTTTGTAAGAGGAGGATAACTGAAAGGAGGTGACTTCTCATGCACATGTGATACTGGTTTGTAAAACTTGAAAATTTCATGAGAAATTGCAAGTCAGTCCTTTAAAGCTATGGACCCTCTTCACCTGCAATCTAAATTATGCATGAAAAGCACAACTTAGTAATGGAATAAGTATCTATACATTTGTGTGGCCAGATAGAAAGTTTAAGAACTAGGGTCCTAGACAAGTAAGGTAAGTTTGCACTGGTTGCAATCTCTCTGCAAAAGCAACAGTTACTAAGATGTTCTTAAAAGTATCGTTCTTGATTTAAGCTGCAAAATAAAACCTCTCCAGTGACCCATTTCATAAACAGCTCATTTGAACTGATTCAGACTTGCTCTGCTTGCCTTCTGGTCCAGAAATATGACAGCAATGAAGTGTTCAATGAGGTACTTAGAGTAATAATTTAGTCTCAAAACAAGGTGTAACCTATTTTTTGTATGGTTGACTATAAAGCTGCAATTTTTCCTCCTCTGGAAAATTCAGGTAGTTATATATAGTATTAAAGTATCAAAAAAGTAATTTTAAAAAGTTTTGCTTTTCAAGCATCTTTTTTTTCAGCCATTTTAACAGGCTGAATTAAAATCAAACTTTTCTATGAAAAATGAAAACATATCTCTGAAGGGAAATGCTCAATCTAAGTTGATCCTTGATCACAAGAGTTACTCTTTAACATCAATACTAATTCTTGGACAGTCTTTATCTCATCACATTAATGCAGAAGGCAACACTTGAGATACCTACAGACCCTATAGGTAATTGTTTATGTTCTCTCAACTGCAAATTAAGTCTATTTATACATATGAAAACTCACTCTAAGGTAACAGATGGGAGCTTCTGTGGGAAATATGCACATAAATTTTAGGTTTCATGTGAGCTGTAGATGAAAACAAGCATACTGCCTCAGATGAAATCTCCTAGCTGCATTGATTTTTCAGAATGGAACATGACTAGAAGTTATTCACAGATGCTTTCCTCCTGCAGCAGCAAGCTGCTCTCCTTCCTCTCACGGGAAAAGGAGCACCGAGGAGAAGAGCTACTGATGGAGCTGGGGAAAAAAAAGGCTCCAGGCATGAGCTGCAATGGATCTGAATGAAGAAAGGAGGAGGAGGACAGAAGAAAAGCATTTTCATGTTCAGTAGTCCAGGAAATTTTTTTTTAAACAATTTCATTCCTCTTCTTACCCATCTCATTCCCTTCATCATATATCTACATATAACTCCACTATGTGGCCTGTCTCAAATAGCTCCCTTCTCATACACAGCAACTCTAACCACCTCCTCTGTCTCTCCCCCACCCCAAAAAAAGTCTCAGTCCCAACTATCAGCAGACACTTTCTTCATCCTCTTCATTGTCTAGTCCCCTGCAACCTTCCCAAAAGCCTTGCAATGAGGCTTTCTCCTCCCTATCCCCGTCCCAGTGTCCACTGCAGGTTCACTGCAGTTCACACAGTGCATTCCCTACCTCAGCTCACTGCTACCCAGGGTGGAGGAAAACAGAGGATGTGGGGCTGTCCCCAGGCAGGCTGTCAGTCCATACCAAAACAGCTTGCAGAATAAACCTAATCCAAAATTCCTGCAGCTCTCTTCAGGTTGTCTTGTCTCCCACCTTCACAAAGTAAAATGTTATGCCCTTTGCATGTTTGCCGGAGAACTTTTAAGAAGGGACTGTGCAGCCAAACATGTGTGGTAGAAAACATTGAAATAATACTGGAGAATCACGTACATCCCAGGTTTGGTAGGCTTACGGAAAGAGAATCCAACTTAGATTCATGGTACTGGTGATTTACACTGGGATGGACACAGTTGACCTTTTCTTTTTTTTAGATCCATGACCTCAACTGGCAAGCATCCCAGCAACTGAACAAGTAAGGATGCATACTCAGTTAATTAACCCCTTCTCAGCAAAACCCCAGTACCTTCAGGCATCATTCAATAATATTATTATTCAGTAACATTGTCAGTGGGATGTCCACATGTACTCTGCACCAAACAGCATGCTCTAATAGTCTGCAGGAACTGCGTTCATGATCTTAGGACAAAAGGATACTAATCAGTGACAAATTCTGAACAGAAACATTTGATACAGTCACGACACTCTGCCAAGGAAGATTTCTTTAGTGAGACACTAGATTGCAACTGCTGAAATTCTGTCTCCTGGGCATTCAAAATCTACCGCACCTCCACAAAATCTAAGTTTACTCAACTAGAAAAACTAAAAATAAACCCAAACATTAACAATGTGGCAGACTGACATTCATAGATGCTGAAATCTAATGCACATCAATGCTGACCTAGAATAACCAATGCTACAAGGGAGCGTATTGTCATTTCACAACCCATAGCTTGCCCTGTATAACAGAGGGGCACTTTACTGGCCATAAGTTGCAAAGAAAACAGCAGTCACAATTGCTATCATGATTACAACTCTTTTTTCTCTTACTGCATTCCTCATAACAGACAAATGAAGAACCTCTGCAATTCTTCCCAAGGTTATTCTGCACAGTCCCACAGAAGAGAGTTCCTAATCCTGTGGGTATGGATCCGATGAAGTTATGAGTCACACAATTTTAGAAACAACCAGGAGACCCTCAAGAGTTGGTACACGCAGTTGGTATAGACACAGATCAACAACAGTTTCCCTTTTAACTCCGTTGTCAGGGACAGAGTTCCTACCCCAACACACGCTCTTAGGCTATTATCATTAAGACTCCAATGGTGGTACCAATCCACTCGACACCAAAGCCTGGTGTCTGTGCCCAGTACCAGTACAGGTCCCACACCTGGAGACAACTGTTCTGGTGTTATTTATACACATGGCCATGAGACCCACATACCAGATCAACTGCACAGAAACAGTACACAGTGGCTCCTAAGTGTACAGAGCAGCTACTGTTGCAGTAGGAACAACTTCATATAGACAGACTGATTCAGATGTTCCTACTGGATAGTCCTTTAATTTTTCCATGAGCCAAGCAGTTCTGACAGTCCCTGAAGTTTGCAGCTGGAAGCCTCATACAGGCAACAAATGAAGCTACAGCAGAGAAATGATGGCTGCTAAGTCATCATCTTTAGAAGCAGGAACCACAGATGTAGCACTCCTGTAACATCATGTTCAGACACCTGCGAGCTCTCAAGCAATTCATGAAAGAATTAACTGTAAGATGTGTAAGATAGGTCCTCACTGTAATAAACCAGGGGATTCCTTTTGTTCACCTTCAGTGTACAAAAGGATGCAAAACAGACAGTGCAAAGGGAACTCTTCTGCATGAAAAATTCATCATTTTCTGTAAAATGTTGAACCCAAGTCCCAGATTTCAATTTTTGTAAGGAGTTTTACGGCTAGCATCACACCCATGAAGCCATCCTTAAATACATCAAGCAGATGTAAAATGATATAGTAATATCTTCCTGAATATTCAGAAGATCATTAATCAAAACTGCTTATCTCAGAGGGATCATTAGGAAGTGCAGTTCTCATTTCTAAATTGAAACTTCCAATCACTACTGATCATTCTAGCAAATATACCCAACTATTATGCTTATCCCTCAACTTAAGTCATCTCCCAGACGACTGTTGCAGCCTCCAGTTTCACTTGTTATTTCCTCAGTGGTGCAGTTATGCATGAACGTAAATAATTTTGGCACAAAGAAAATGAAAGTTATGAAAAACATCAAATAAATGGGATATATTAATACCAAAATAGTTTATATGAGGTAAAAACCCAATGTTGTTGTCTCCTCATAGTCTCACTGCAGGAGACTATGAGGAGAAAATGAAGTGGAACCCCCTGCCCAAACAACCTCCTCAGGTGCTGCTGTATGGTGTAACTAGGAGGAAAGGCACAACCATGACCAAGAGCAAACAAAAATACTGGAGTCAGAGATAAAGGTGGAATCTAACCACAAGGAAATAATATCTGAATTTTCACCACTTTGAAGTACCTTGGCAGAGGAATCTAGTGAAGTGCAGAGCCCTCAGGCTCTCCATGTTGCAGGGGAAACAAAAACTTCTAATGCTGCAACAAGAAATGCAAAAGAAATATTTTAAGGAAAGTCACTCTAACATGAAAAGGAGAAAAAGTCATCCCACATTTTCATGCCCTGTTCTGTACATCCTATCTGAAAAGCTATCTCCCATGCACAAAATAAGAGTACGGTGGTCTCAGATATTATATTTTACAAGTTAAATTAGGAATGTAATAATCCTCACTTTTTTGTTATGTATTTCAAATAATTAAGCAATAGAAGTTACTAGACTTCAAGATATCCATCCCAAGTATAAAACAGCAGCTTGTTGCACAGCTGTGCCCTCAGGCCAAGTTCCATGCAGACCAGCCCTGTTTGTGTTCTCTGTTAAAAGAAGGCAATCACTCTGAAGGAACTGTCACCATTAATGTCGCTGAAACGTGCACTTTTGATATGTCGCCAGAAATGAAAGTTAAAGAAAGCAAATCTCACTATGTTTACAGAAGGACACACTTTATTATAAAACCTTTGAAACAAAATAACCACTGGCCAGTTGTTATTTTGTTTCTAGTCATGTCTATTCAAGAACCTGTTTATGTGTTATTTTAACACTTGTTACAAGTGAGCTATGGATGTGCAAAGGTTAAGTGCTCCTACTTTTTTCAACTTATACAAAGCATATGAATCACCATGCTATCATGCACATGCAAAGCCAAAGCCAAATAGAGTTTATTGTTTCAGATCTCTCCCCAAAACTTATTTTTAATAAATCATTCTGGAAGTCTTTCCGAAGATTTAGCCACATCTCAGCTGCCTCCCCTTGACACATACCTTGTTACAAATTGTGAACCATTAAATATCTGAGGTTCTGCCCCACCTCGGAGACTGTACATGTTGTCCAGTTTTCAAGCCTGTTCAATCTTGCTTGTCAATACATAAGCTATAAATCAAAAAATGTTGGGATAAGAGTTATGTATCACCTGTGCTAGCTGGCCAGGGCTTGAAACTTGCTGTCCGGGAGCTACCAAGGCTGGGTAGTAGGTTTTCGCCCTCTATTTATACTTTGACTGACAGTCAGGCCAAGAGGGAATCCTTTTCACTAAACCTAATTTTTTTACTGAAATGCTGCCAGACACTTCCATTACACCCTTGATGTGCCAGGGGGAATTATAGCTTTTATTTGCATTTTCCTGAAAATAGCTCAGTAGTGCATGCCAAGACGGGGATCCTGACATTACTCACAATTAGAAGGCGGCAAGCTATCAGTTATCTTTAAACAGAGCACTGTTCCTCTTTCTTTTAAGAAAAAAAAAAGATTCCATATTCCAAGAGAGGGACAGTCAATTGTAACTACCACTTCAAGGGTATTCCAGACAAGAACAATCTTTTGTAAAGCCCTAAATTACCTGCCACAAGCACACAAACAGGAGGGATCAGTTGAGATGCCTGTTTAGAAACTTCTTTGGTAAGTAGTTGTTGATTGGTCTTTTATGTAGACACAGTCCACCTTCACCTTCTTTTAATATGACACAGAGGAAAACACCTTTAAAATAGGAAGTACCACATATGTTATAATGCATTTGCATACCCTGTGCAGCTACA
Organism: Calonectris borealis; assembly: GCF_964195595.1. Classification (NCBI taxonomy): domain Eukaryota; kingdom Metazoa; phylum Chordata; class Aves; order Procellariiformes; family Procellariidae; genus Calonectris; species Calonectris borealis. The sequence continues at coordinate 5,353,829 of NC_134327.1, forward strand.
TTAAATAGTGGATTTCATAGCATGAACTGCATAAAACACACTTCTCTTAGTAATTATAACATCTATTAATGTGATAAGCAGAAAATGCATTTATGCATATGACAATGTCAGTGTTTTTTCTCCCTCTACAACTGTACCTCACATACCCATTTTTTTCCCCAATAAATATTTTCCCATAGTGTCACCAATGCTACCATTTTAACTTTGATTTGCTAGGGTGAATGAATATTAATGATCATTAATAATGACTAGCAAGTTTAAGGGAAAAGTATAACACAGACAATAAAAAGAGGCAACAAGATACCTCTTTCTGGACTAAAACCATTTCATTCGATAGCATACTACTTGCAGGACTTATTTTACACGTTGCCACATTGCAAAAATTCTCAGTTTTGTCTATTTTCTACAAACACACTCTAGTATTATTCACAGATGGGACACAAATTGTCTTTCCTTGAGAGACATGGCCACCATACAAACAGCTCTGCTTGCCATTTAATTTTGTACACATCCACTGTTGCATCAGTCAACTTCAGTTCGTTAAGCCTTCTTTCAAGGCTGTTTGCTTTGTTTCAGATTTTAAAGCACAGTGATCTTTCCTCATACTGTGTTTTGCCCAGTGGTTCTCCTGTGCTGTGCTTATCCTTCTCAAAAAGTAAAGAATAGAAAGAGATGCAATGATATAATGCAAAACCTGATTGCTGTGGTACCATGTTGGAGTCTGTATGGTACTAACATGTAAAGTTTTCTGATTAATGTTAGCTAGTGTTACACATGATGTTATGAACTTGCCCTAAACAATTCAGTAAATTATTGGTATCATGCAAGAATAATAATAATTGAAGATCAAGGACTTTCATAGTCTTTCATAGGCCAGTGGCACAGAGATAAATACTCTTACAAATATAAAAGAAATAAATCCTTTAAATGGAAAAGCATCATTCAAGACTCCAGGTACTATTCTGCTTTTACTATATGACATGCATATCCACAATTTAACTCGCAGTGGATTAATGCAGCCTCACATCAAGAGTATTTTCACAGAAGAGCATGCTAGCACTTGCTTAATAGCTTACAGTTTCAATATTGGTATAATATTTCAATGTGTTTCAGCATATATCTCTAGCTCAATTGGTCTACCCTAGTAAGCTGCGCCTCAGTGGAAAAAAAAATACATTTTCTAGGTTTCTTCTCAATGCACATGCAACCATGTAAATGCTAAGTTAAGCTAAGAAGAAATAAACTAGTTTGGTTTGTTGTTTTGTTTGTCTTTTCCAGTAACCAAAAGCTATGTTGTCCACAACGAAAGCTCCAATTAAACATTATAGAAGGGGACCATTTTATTACCCATACATTATTTCATACGTACTTGTTGCCATATGATTATTCAGACATGAAAATCAGGTTGCTTGAAGAGCTAGTGGATTACGTGTCTACCGGGAATAGTTGGTAACGCAAAATTAATATTCAAGACCCAGTATCCTATTAGGGCTCTTGTTCTCAGTTGGGATTTCCAGCTTATTTACCTGATGCTCTTTTTGCAGCAGCAGGCAGTTTTTAGTTCATCACTCAAAACCTCACCAATACAGTTACCAAAGAGAAACAGATCAGCATGATTTTAATCAACATGGCAGGTATTCTATAAGCCAGAGGAAAATACAGATTTTCAAATACCTGGTGGGGTCAGTAAGAGACTGTTCTCACTGGACTAACTTGGAGAAAATGGGAAAAATTAGAACAGTAAGTGCCAGAGTGGGAAAGTATGTTGGGTTCTTGATACCACCACCCCCCCCCCCCCAAAAAAAAAAAAAAGCCTAAGATCATACAATTGGCAGAAACTACTTTTCTGACAGCATGAATAATAGGATCGTCTGCTTCATTCTGCCATAATGCTTTGGCTAGTCACTTCTTCCAAATCTTTGTGTCTGCTGATGTCTACTGCTTCAACCCTAAACTATTACAAATATACACAAAAATTATCTATGAGCAGAGAGTACATGGAATAAGCTAACACTGCAGCACAGTTCAACAGTCCAAGTCTGAAATAACAATGAGGTAAAAATTGCTGCTATTCCCAAACCACAGATGAAATTCGGGAAAGCAGATTTACCATCCCTCGGACAATGTGCCATCCTGAACTTCAGAGCAATTGCTACCTACATGAGTGAAGGAACCTCACCCACATACCCTTCTCTAGGAGTCATGCCTGCAACCTTTCAAATTCCTCCTTTTTCACAGAAATACCTCTTCATTAGCAGCACCACTTTCTGAGCAAATTTATCACTTACCAGGACTAGATAATCACCTCTTAGAGAAAAGCAACAGAAAATAAATACATGAATAGAAGACAACATCACAGAAGGCAACTCGTGTATCAGTTGTTCATATGTGAGCAACAATTATTTACACACTAGTATCTGCCTTTGTATTGTACTTAAGTCCTTTGAGGATTACAAATTTTACTCCATGTCTATTCGGGCACTTAGGTACTTAGAAACTTAAATGTTTACTCTGGGAACAGTCAAGTTTGAAAATCAGGGTCTGATTTTGAGTGTATGTTTTACTTTGACTAAACTTAGAAACTATGAATGCGTATTTTTTTTTTCCAAAAGTGCCATTGAACAAAAGAGACTAGACTGTTCATTTGCTGACTTGCTAGATGTTTCTCACTGTTTTGCTCTCTTTGCAGCATGTTGATCTCCACTTTGGAAAAAGCACGTGGTGAATTCTGCTAATTTTCTGTCCAAAATAGCACACAAAGCACAGCTGCCATTCCAAGGCATTTCCAACAAAACTGAGGCAGGAGGCCAGGTCTCACTTTTAGCAGAGGCAGACCATAGGCAACTCAGCTGAGGCCCTGAGGGCTTCTGTGTGCCAGTCAGACTAGATCAGATGCAGCAAAGAAGCAAAGGAATGTAAAAGACAACTTAAACTCAAAATACCTTTCCAAAGCTCTCCATGTATCTGCAGCAGAAGTAGCTCTAGAACACAAAGATAGCGGCAGCATGGGGGAGGAAGAGGGGAATCAAGACACAACCGATATGAAGAATGTAAAGCTGACAGCAGATGGTGGTTGTCTCAAAATCAAAAACCTAAACCTCAATTAATAAAGGAAACAAGGGTAGAAAAAAAAACCAAAATAGTGAAGGCATTCCCAATAGCATGTTTATAAGAATCAGGGGAACTATAACATTATACAAATAATTATTACCATGCCATTAGAACTACATTTGTGAGTAAAATCACATGTGGGCTCAAGTTCATGAAGCAGATGCTTTTGTGCGGAGGTAGAACTATTATAACAAAAATGCCCCAAGCAGAAAGATACCCACAACCCTGCAGAGTCAGGGAATGAAGCCCTGGGTGCTCAGAGGAACTGGCTTTGTTGGTGCACACAGAGGCAGTTGCAGGAGTTTTGGCTGTGCTAGTGACACAACTTTGCTTCATGACACTGCACATGCTCTCTTCTCTTAGGTAAGTCGGTGAAAACTGAAATGCTAAGTGATACTGCATTCGCTAGCTCAGAGATTAAGCTATGTACTTCAAAAAGAAATCCGTGAACTTGTGCCTGGACAAGGAATTCACAAAACTACACTAACTTTTTCCAGCACTTCATACTGCCTTATTTAATGACATGAGTACAAACAAACAGAGCATGCATCTGTTTTCTTCTTCAAACTGAGATGTATCCTTCTTTTTACCTCATTCCCACTGCAAGAAAGCAAGGGTCATGACACAACAAAACAACACTAAAACCAAGGATGCTGCTCTGACTTTTTTCTTCTTGTCTCCCAAAAGCACAGCTAGGAGTGCCTTTACCTTTCTGAAGCACTTTTTTTACACCTGCACTGGCCTTTTCTTTCCACATGGCCACGTATTTTCATTAATAAGCACTTTATCACAAAATAATTGGCTTCTGCAGGTCCCTGAAAATGAAACCGCTTATTATAGATTATGATAATTCCAGTATTAATGAAGTCTGGAAGAAGTCTGAATTGCTTCAGGGAAGAAACAGGCTTGGTCACTTTGAAACAGAATTTTATCCAATTTGCTGGTCAGCCTTTTTTGGTGCAAAAAATTATTTATACACAGTACTATCCATGCGTTGCAGACCGTATGTAGCATTCATTAACACATCATTTTAACCTTCCTCTCCAGCCACAGTAAATTATCAGTAAAGACATTGGCCGTTTCATTAAAGTATTTTAGGAAGAATATTCCATTCCTGCAAGGACACCATTTCAATTCTTTAAACACAGCCACACAGAATGGCAAACAAATAATGCAGCACTACTCGTGTTTTTACAGTCTTCCTTTGCTAGTGTTCTGCTGTATATGTATATCATGTCCTGCACTTGGAGCAGAGCCTCTCTTAGGTACTGAGAATACATCTTCACCCAGCTTGAATCTGCACAAAAATTACAGATTCTGAAATGCATTACCTTCTGTAGCTTTTTTTAAGAGCTATTCAATAAGAAGATCAAATTCTCAGTGATAGTAACACTCATTTCCAATTGCTCAACAAGGCCAGATGAAGTGTGTTGTCTCTGAGGAACCCTTCACAGCTGAAGACTGTACAAGCTCTGTAAGCAGACACCTGAAATCATCAGTTCCTCAGCACAGCTGTGTAGAAAAACACAGTAGCCCAGGGGAAACAGCCAGGAGAGATTTTCAAAGTTTTAAAGGATACTTACCAATATCTCTAGCTCTCATTCTTTGTCTCACTGAGTCTTTGAAACTCTTTCTCACAGCTTAAGTCAGACACAGATAGAAGTGGCACCATCTCCATTACTGCCACTCTTGAGGCACAGGGCAAATGCTGGCCTCCAGGTCCAGGGCTGTGCTCCCCTTTGTGCCCATGGGAGCAATCTGCTACACACACATCACCTGCAAGGAGCACACCCTAGAGCAACCTATCCTACCTTTCATGCTCAGGTTTCCACCTGGAGGGAAATAGTGAGTTTGCTCCAGGTACAATCTCAGGAGTGAAGTAACACCAACAAAGTGTGGCCAGACAAGGGACTGGGACCAGGACCCTGAAATGAAATGACAGAGTGCCTAAAATCCAGAAAAATGCTTGTCTGTACACTTATCTAGATTTTTTTTAAGTATATCCTTCCCCAGATATGAAGAAACACTGTTGTTCTACATCTCTTCACAGACACCGTTCCATCAGCTTTTCTCCCTCACTAAAGAAATTGTTGTACTTATATAGCAACTTCTACTTCCTTGACCTGGTTACTTACAATAATCACACTATCATTACCTCTATATATTCACTATGTACATATTAGCTCATGGCACATGACATATCCCCTGTGTGTCATGGCACTCATTAGAAATCCTTTCTCCAGAGCACAAGAAAGAACTGATGGATTTTGCTCTATGAACGAAACTTTTGAATGAGAGTCAGTATTCAGCAAGTCAATTCTCAGTGCCAAAAGCAGTTGGTTGGTCTAGAACTCCTGATTATTTACAGAGACAGACATACCACCACAGACTTGAACCTGAAAACACTTATTTGAGCATTAAGAGGTTTTCTTTCCTTCTGGTATTTGGAGGTCACAGAATTAAGATCTTTGGAAGAAATTATCACAGTAACTGATAATAGGCAGAAGCAATTGAATAGGAATGAGGAACTTGTTAAACCTGGCAATTTGCAGGAACATGAAAAAACATGAACAATTTATGATTGGCTTCTACATGCCTATATAACACAGAAACCAAATAGAACAAAATTAAAAGCATCCTGTGGAACATATTCATGCAAAGGGCGTACTAATGGCTTGGTTTTCCAAAGAAAAACAATGCTACTCAGCTACTGGAAGAAAACACAATGGGGATCTGATTTTTACATAATTATGTACACATTGCCATCAAGCAAAACATCAGATTTTTTCATGCTTGTCCCACTCTTGTCTTCAATCCACAGAATGGCAATGAATGTCCAGCACAGACATTAGAAACTGTAGCGTTTTGGATGTCCAGCTGCAACCACAACCCAGACTGCCCACAAGTTTATGTAATGTAAGCCACTGCATAGCATGTCTGACATGCAGGCAATGTCACGTACAGATTATGGTGAGACTAGACCACAGAACTCACAAGGCTTTCACCATTATGAATACTATAACCTTCCAACCATGCACTCTGTTAACAGATTCTCTTCTTCCCTAATAAAACAGGATGACATGCAGCAAACAGCACCATTTTTCCAAGTCAAGAGTATGTCTTCATCACATCTCTCTTGAGAATTCTGCTGCTGCCTGAGGCACAAGAGAATAAAATCCAAAAAGGCAGAAATAACCAAAGAATAGTCATAAATTCTCCTACTTAAAATAAAAAGGTAAAATTAACATTTCCCCAGGAAATAAAAAGTATATCCTTGTCTAGGTGCTGAGGCTTTAGAAATTCTTGGAACATAGTTTACCATATCCCTACAAGGATCCCAAGGCCAGTCTGTCTTTCCAAGGCTGATAAGCACAGTCCTTGCCTTTCTGATCAGCTGTACATCATCAGGGTTCTACTCACCCCACTTCATCTTCACCAAATCTAGTATTTATATAAGCCTGGCTAGATTTGGAGACAATCTTATTATGGTATTGTATGGTTATCTCAAGCTTTTTATAAATGTAAAGAAGAATGTAGAATTAGAAAGAACTTCATGCTACAAGTCCTCATCCTTCTTCATTCATTGATCAGTTTCCATCATAACACTAGCTGTCTTCTTGCCATTCTTGAACTTCTTAATTTTCCTTCTAAACACTATTCACTACTGTCACTTTCCCACCCAAATGATGCCCACCTTAGTTTCAGTCCTCCTATCAATCCATTTTATGTTGTTTAATCAGCTTTTCTTCGTCCTGTATCCAGCTACTATATTCCCCTCCCAGGCTCATTTTTACTAGATTAAACAAAACCAACTCACCTCATCTCCTGCAGGTGAAACTTTCCATTCCCCAGTCAGCGAAGTAACTAATTTCTAAACCCGTTACAAGATTAGTCAGGGCTTTTTAGAATGTGACTAACTGCAGACAGTATTCCAGAAGTTCCTCTACTTCCTGCACAGTGGAGTGAAATTGTCTCTATGTCTAATAGCAACACTAACAGAAAAAATACAGGAACACCCTGCCAGCTTCTGGCCCAGAAAAGTTTATAGCATGCAACCAGTTCTTAGCAAGATGTTACAATTTGGTCCTGTTAAACTTAATGCCAAATATGCATTGTGGTCCTGTAAACAGGCAAAGCGTGGCTGGTTGTATTTTTTTTTAATTGAAATACAATGCAATCCAGTGAATTCAACATACTGTCCTTTAGCTGTACTCTTATTCTCAGAAAACTTCTAGTCCCGGTCAACAGACATAACTAATATTCAAAAACTGGAATAAACAGCCAGAATGAGCAGCACAGAGATTTTAATCCTATCCACCCAGTCATGGAGAGAACTGCTAAAATCTGGGTTAATCCTTCCAATCCTTAGTCAGAAATGAAAGTGTGTGCAATTGAAATAGTATGCCAGAATTAGATTTGCTTGTGGTAAGGATTCGATTGAGCCAAAAATTAAGATCTGAAATAGCTTCAGTTAAAATCAAAGTAGTGCATTTCTACTGACAGATATTATAATCCAGAAAAGTCATTGTACTGAGACCAAACTCACACAGGAAATTAATTTGGGACAAATCCTGGACACACTGATTTTCAGATAGAAGTTTTGTCAAAAAAGAAAAAGAAGAAAATCAGCATTTCTCCAAAACAATAATGACAACCGCTGGACTGGAATGCCATTAATAAGGCACAGCCTCCAGTTAGGAAGACCACAGAAATAAAGACAATTATTTATATTGCAATTTTACGAAGCAAATTCTCACAAACACCCAGGTGGCAATTTTAACTACTTTATATTTGTTACTGTACTCAAAAACATGACATACCCATTAGATATAAAATGTTTATCTCATATCTATTTATCTGTATTCAGCAGGGGATTGTTTTTATTTTTAGCAAGCTGAGAGATTACACATGTCAACTTAGAAAATTTTAAAAATTAAGGGGAGATATCACTCTCCCAGGAGCCATTTCACTTGAAGCTTCTTCATCATTTGATTAAAGCCTGCACAAATCAGGATGGATTAAATTTAAAATATAACAAACAGTCTATATTTGCTGCTGCAAGTCTTCAGACTTGTCTATAGACAATTTATGTCAAGCCTGAAGTTTATGGTTTTTTTCCTGATTACCTCAAGACCCAGAAAGCCAGCGCTCCCCTTGAGCCTACAAATGTCATGTCTGCACACTTGCGTAACACATCACACTGTGCACAGTTACCGTGGGAGGCAAAGGCAAAGTGGCAGTAAAACTTTCAGTTACAACTATTTAAGGTTTATAGTAACAGAATAATAGAGACAAATGTTCAGCTTTAGCCTCCATGCCAAGATAGCCAGAGGTTTCAAGTTATTGCATAAGCATATTTCTGTAATCTTTGTTGCTCCAAAGCTGGAAGCTTTTACTCAGGCAAGTCTCTTTGAAGTTACTTGGGGAACTGGCTCTCTGCAGATAGAAAAACAAATGATTAAACCAGCTCAATAGGGAGTCAGACTTATTGTACATACTTGATTTAAAAAGAAGCTCAGGGAGGAAGAATTTTTTTTTTTTTAATACAACACTAGAATGCTCGTTAAGAAGGAAAATATACCACCATGTGAGCTGAATCAGAAAAGCTGTTTTAATAGCAGAGTTTTTAACTAGGTTAAACATGCAAATGAAACCTTAAAGTGACCTGGTAAGACAAAAATCTAATTACCAGAATGAAGTTTAAATAGAACATCAGGTTTAACTTAAGTAAAACCAGGTAGCATGTCAACAAGATACTTCACCAACAGTCCAATAAGTCATTTGAAAGAGAGCACCCCAAGTACCATTACAGCCCTTAACGCACCAAATCATTAACCAGAGACTGCTCTTCTAAGCAGAATATGCCTTAAGTCTAATGTGTTGCTTGGACTTTCCACCTCAGATATTAAGAGACTATGTCTGCACCTTTACGCCTTTTATATAAAGAACATACTAAGACCACTGTTAGAAAGGCAAAAAAACCCTCCATCTTCTCTTTACATTGCAGCATTCAAATCTTCAGGAAAAGCATTTAAGTAGGCATTAAAGAACTAAATATTTAAAGTATTATTTGCTCACTTTGCACTTGCTCCTAGTCCTTTACTTCACAATGAAATCAGTCATGCCACAGCCAGGATCCCACAAGCAGGATTTTTGCTTTCCATGTGGGACTCGTACATGACCTGGATGCTGTAAGCCTGGATGCTATATTTTCCTAGTGGAAGTATGCTCCTCGGCATTTAGAAATGCCTTTGCTGACTTAGAGAATTGTTTTCCGCATAAGTTATTCAAAATTAATGTTTTGCATGCCTATAACTTACTTATCAGACAGTAAAAAAAAAGCAGTAGAGGGTGGGAAATGAGCAAAGTTCATTCTTATTTTGGCTTAAGTTTTCCACTGCTTTCAAGCAGTGTCCACTGAGATGTCCACTGCATCTTAACAAATCAATATGACTTACATTGGAATAAGGATTACTGAGCTGGACCGTTACATGTTATTATTGGATGAAATAACACTATTTTAAGATGTCTGTCTCATACTGTGAAAAAGGTAAATCACAAAACAGCTCCTTCTCAAGCCAACAGTCATCTCATACAAGGAAACACACTTAAACAGAAAGAAAACCACTTAAGCAAGCGCACACAAAAGATTGGTAAGGCTTTCAATGACCATTAGGGCACACATGCTGCAGGTGACAGCTGGGTCACATAAAAACTTCCCACATGTTCATTTAAGTTTTAATTCAGAGACCATGGGATGTATTTTTATGAAAAATTGCAAATCTGAAAATATTTGTATATAGTGAGAAGCTACTGAGCAACTGTTCAGGATATTTTAAATGTGAAGATTTTTTATTATTTACACCTGTCCTAAGTCAGCTATTTAGTGTCATTTCACTTATTCCCTGACCATTGGAAATATTTCAGTAACACTTATGCTATAAAATGGTGATGGATAGTTAAGAACAACAACAGGAAAGCAAGATTGTAGCCCGAAGCCTGTATCCTGGAAAAGGTTAGAAAAAGGAAAGCGTGTGACACGACTTTTAAAATTGTTAAGACTGGAAAAATGGCAGGATGAGTATATCTGGAAATGACTATGAAAATAATTTGTTGACTTTAGCCAATCGAGGGGTGGGAATCAAGTAAGCTTGTATTTTTCCTTCCACAAGCGAGCTTACCCTGCAAAGAGCCAAAACTATCCTGACACTTTCGTATACCCTATTCTCTGAAGACATTGCTCTTTTTCGACTTCATGATACAACCAGTCATTTAGATGACATCAGCATTTATGTAATTCATGATCCATAACTTTATTCTGTGCACATAACTACAATTTAAGTTATAAGTGCCAGTAAACGTGAGCCTCAGAATAATATTTTAAAGCAACAGCAAAACACATTCACATTCAGGGGAGGCTGCAGAATCAGTGAGCCACCTAACGCTGTGGAAAGCAATTTAATTTTAACTGTCAGTCTGTCCTGTCCCCAAGTATTCTGAAGCCCCTAGTGGGAAATTTGAGATTCAGATTAATTGAATTGAAAAACAATTATAAAAGGGAATCATAAATATATTTTCAAATGCCAGTTCCTAAAAATCCAAGGTAGTAGGCACCCTTGCAAAGCACCTGAACAGAGTGAACATACATACGTAGAAAAAAAGTACATATATTACCACAAATCAGATAATTATTTAAAAAATCTTTCCATGTTCTGTAGAAATGGATGTTTACAAAGAAGGACATCAGTTCTGGACGCAGTAGCCAGCCGAGTGCATAGCAAAATAAAGGGCGGGTTGTATATTTAGGAAAGCCTATAGACTGACCCTATCCCAGAGGTTATACTAAAGAAAAAAATAAAAGCAGTAGGGAAATTTTAAATGACGTTAGAAAAGAAACATGCAGACTCCAATACCTCAATTTCCAGATACTTAACTGCAGCCCAGACTCCCTACCTTGCACCAGGAAAAGCAAATGTCCCCCTATTTAAGTATGTGAAACTGGTCAATGAATGCAGAAGGAATCACTTAGGACAGGAGAAGAATTGCCCAGGCCAGGAACCCTGAAGAGATACCAAGATGCAAACTGTTCAGAGTTTTGAATACTTTTGGTTTTCTCATACTTCTTTCTTCACAAATAGATCACTTTCATCAGCAATTTCTATTGCTGGTTTATCACCACCTCAGCTCTCCACCAACATTACCCTAGCTCACCTGGTTTAGTTTCTCATCCTTTCTCTATTTTCTGCTTATTAAATATAAACAGACCTGGCTTAATGTCATAACAGTTTTTACTTTCTTCTTGGGATTCCAGAGAATTTTTATTTGCTCCAATTAATCTTATTTTAGCACAATTATCATCTGTGCTCTGCATACACTGAAAGAGTCCCGGTACTCCTAACATTAAGGGATGCATAATTTTAAGACGAGAGGTATATTCTCTCCAGGCCAACCTTCCTTCTGCTAGAAGTGAACTAAGGCAATAAATGGGGAAAAAAAAACCAAACCACCCTAACTCTAACATCTTTCACTAGAAACTAGATTCCACAACAGGAAATTTCAGCCTTTTTGCAGATAACAATAGTTAAAATGCAGATGGAGAAAGAAGAGAGAAGGGGATGGCAAACAGATCAAAACAAAACAAAGGACAGGGCTAGCTTATTTATTTTAAAGATAATGTGACTATTGAAAATAAACCAGACCATCCTAAATAGTACTTGACTAGAATACAGACACTTTCCAGAGTTTTTGCAGCTGTTTTCTTATGATGAATTCACAAGCCTTATCTCGTCCCAGTTAGGTATTTCATATAGCTCTGATGCCTCTGCCAACACAATTTACCCAGAACTCTTAATTAGCCTCACACACAAAAAATAACATGTAATTTGTCTGGTAATTATATGTTTCTGTAACTCCTAAAAGCAACTCATTACAGGAATGTTGCGCACTTAGAACAGATTACCTTAATTCTATTTTCTGTTTATTCAATTATAACTGTCGTTCCTAATTGTATTGTAAATTGTGTTGAGCTGGAAGGTGGCTATAAAATCCTCGCTCTTTCCTCTTTCATAGTGGTTCTACATATACAGTGTGTTTCCATTAGACACAAAATCAATGTAGTGAAAACAAAGCAGTCCTATTGTTAATTCCAGTCACATGGAGAGGCAAGCTGGTCGGCACAAATAGACAAAACTTTGTATCAACAAAAATACAGGGAGAAATCTTGAACCAAAAAGTTAGGACACCAAAAAAAAATACTCACTGTCAAGAAAAGGAAACAAAAGGAAAAGATAAGCACCTTCGTACCCAGCAATCCCTTGAATGAAACATGTTTATAGAAATATCTTGCTCTGAGATGCACAAAAGGCAGGCTATAAATAGTTACGCGCACTGAGCGGAGGCCGTGGAGCAAGACCAGCATGGTGTTCTCAGTCATGCTGCAGCAGGTAACTTGTGACAAGGAAACAATCCAGCCATCTTCACCAAAAGCCTAAAAGGAAATTACTTTCCGAAACCTATGATGGAGATAGAAAGCCTAAAACACTGACTGAAGAGTTATCTGGTAATGAAGCACCTCCCCAAAAGAGCTTATTCAAAACCTAGATTAAGGGATACATAATTTTAAAGTTGAAAGGTGTATGGTCTCGATCTGAAAAAATCTACTTTATTCAGGCTACTCAAAGATGGGTGTACATGATTCTACTGGGAAATTACACTAACATCAGCCAATTCAACACACCAAACCACTATTACTTATAGGCTCCATCCTGAGGAGTAGGTAAATCAATGTATTTGAAGAAATATATTAAAAGCATGCAGATGACAACCTTTTATTCTCTCACCCTTCCTCTCCACCTTCAGCAAGGGAATCTGGAAGAAAGCAGGGAGAAGAACCTGCATGGATATCAAAAAAACAGACCTAGCTTTCTCAGACCTGATCATACCTAAATATGAAACAAAAGATGACTTTGAAAAGAAAGGGAAGTCATTTTGGAGCTGTATGCAGAATATTACAGTGTTTTAATCGAATCTCATCCACCAGCCTCCAATGTGCTTCTTAGTGTATTACAGCCAAAAGGGACTGCACTTTTGCTTTGAATTTGCCCCTGTCCAAAAACAGGTTGATCTTGCTAAGCATTCTCTGTATTATAAATGTACAATCAAATGGAGATGTTTCACTGTTGCCCATGTTCTAGAAGTTTAGGACCAGTTTATGACCTCAGATATGCTGCTGGATTTCCTAGGTCAGCCTTAGTTCAGTCTCTGTGGCTGTTGAGGAGATGAGGGGAGTAGGAATGGATTACACAAACTGTCTAGATATATACATTTATGAATGATTTCTTTAATCTGCATGTGAAACTTAAAGAGTCAGTATTCAAACAAAACCTTAGTCACAAATTTGGACTAGAAACTGTTGTATTTTCAAGAGGTTTAAATCAATCACAAAGGTTAATCAGGGAACCCTGTGTACTCCTCAGCCCGCCCCAGTAGGCAGCAATGGACCCCTCATACCTGAGTCCCAAAAGGCACAGACTTTTCTCCAGAGGAGTTTTGCTCTTCCCTAAATAAGAGACAACTTGTACACCTGGGACCTCCTTCTCCTTCCAAACACTCAGGCTTTTCAATCACTTAAGCTTCATGTGTATGGAAAGCACAGGGGAAATTGCTGTTGGGAAAGGTGAGACAATGTTAATTGCATACCACAAACTTACAGCTGCTGGACACCAAGTAACCTCCATCTGCAACTTGGAATATCACGTTTGCATATCAGGAAACAAACTAGTTCTCCTGTTGGTTGTTCAGCTTTTATACTATATTTCTTCTACGCACTTTGATTTAACTTCTCTCTGAAATATTCCCCCTTCTAACCAATCTTATTTCCAGTTATGGTTTCACACAGAGCCTGTGAGTCTCAACTTTTCCCTAACTCAATATATCAAGTCACAGGATAGAGGAAGATACATCATCATGGGTCTTCTAACACAGCTTCTTTGAGTGCAAATACTCAAAAAGAAATGCTTGCTAACTGCTGTGCATTTACACAAGAGCACAAAACCTTTTCCTAGAAACAATGAGAAGACCCAAGCATAATCCATGAGCAGCACTGCCTCCCCAGGGCCACGAGACCCCCAGCTAAGTCTCCATCCTGAGAAGCCAGAGGGGCCCTTGGTTGGAGGGTGAACATGCAGCATAACTGGAGCTCTGCACTAAGAGAATTAAACCATATCCATTTTTACAAACTGTAAAAGCTCTGCATCTAGCTTATGCACCTCAATTGCAAGCACAGGGTTTTTCTCCTAAGGACATTAAGTCTACATCTAATATAAATAGCTAATGATGCTGCTACAGTTTTATTTATTTATTTCGGTGAAGTACAGAAGAAAATATCTCAAGGATTTAAACAAACAATATGGTGACAGATGGTGTGGAGTCAATCCAGGCTGGGCTCCCTCAGTAAAATCCACACAACTTCATAGCTCCAGGAAAGAGGGGAGGCAGAGGAGGAAGAGGAAGGGGGAGGAGGGAAGAGGGGGAGAATAGAGTACATGCAAAGCTGGCCCATATGACCACATATTTCTAACAAATAAAAACAGTTGTGGACTGCAAAGTTTCTCTGTTCATCTATACAAAGCTTTTTGTACCACCACTCATGTGGGCAGACCTACCCCAGATATCTTCCAAGCAACTCCAAAAGAATTAAAAAGAAATTCTTCAAATTACATTGTTAGTTCAAATAAGTGACGAATAAAACACACTACACTATTAAACTGTCTATTCAAATAATCTAAGCATCCTCTCAAAAATAATTAACAGATGAAACATGAAAGATATGTTTGACATGATATCAAGGCCCTTCTGTTCTGTTCACTACATAATTTTATTAGGATGAATACTTTCAGGTATGTTCTCTGGATACATTCTGATTGCCAGAAATTCCTTATGTGCTTTATAGTAGTCTATTATTATTTTGTAGCTTAAAGGGAATAATTTTGAATTTTATATTTGAGAATGTCCTTGGGAAAAAAATTCCAAAGATGCCACCAGGAATGTCTGCAAGCAGAAAATTATGCTGAAGGACTGGTGTCCTACTTTTACAACTCGGGACTCTGTTGTGTTGTAATTACCTATAGGCAGGCAATAGTTTGGAGAGATTGCATGGATGGTCTACAACAGTGACTTGCTAGCAGTTTTAAAATGTTGTTGCTCAAAACAAAGACACTTACGGATTTCTATTTTCAAGAATTGTAAGAACAGACAGTTTGGAGAGAAAGAAAACAGTATCTTTGAGATGAAAATATATTGCTCTTACTGCAAATTACTAGATCTAAGTGAAGCCAAACACTCCTTTCTCCTAAATAAGGGTGGTTTATAGGATCCCACCCTGCACCCTAGGCTCAGCTGCAACTCAAGCAAGCTAAAAAAATAGGAACTTACCCACACCTAAGTCACATCAAAAATCAAGTAAACTCTAAAAGATTTCCATTTCCTACAATCTGCTTATTAATTGCAGAAACTCCCGATCTCTTCAAAACTCTCTTCCTTCTACTTAGGAAAATTTAACCTAATATCCCTCCCTTCAACTCCACAAGAGTGACAGTTCAAGTCTCTTCTCACAGTATTCCAGAAAATCCTCCATGCTTTCCTTTGCTAAATTAAGAGGGAAACTTTTGTGTCGACAAGAGAATAAGGAATCTCAGAAATAGCTCGGAAAATGCTTTAGAAAGGAAAAGAGAGTGTGGTGGAGAGAAAGCAAGAAAGCAAGGCTCACGTCATTAATATAATAATCCTCAGAGTTCTGAGACACAGCTCAAAGCACTGAACGCTGCAGGTCTTGCTGTTAAAGCGTTACTTTCTCATAGCGATGACAGTACAAGAATAGTAATGTAAACTAGCATGCTGTATCATAACCACCTCACGCTCCCAGAGCACTGGCTCCTGTTGAAGAAAAGCACAAGATATTGTATCCACTCTCTTCATTCACCTCAGTAAGACAGATTTCAAGCATGTTTTTAACCATTTAATAACAGTGATTATGGCATGTGTACGTAAAAGGTACGACCGCAGATACGAGCCTAGTTCTAAAAAAACTTTATGGATGTGCAAGACAAATTTACTTCTAAAAAATACATATAGATTGACTTTTATGGATACGGTCAAGTAAACACAGATTTGCAAGAGGAGGTCAATGCTACTTTTTTGTTGCAGTTCAAAATAAAAATGAGAATATCTGAAAGTTACGCTTCCCATAGCAGCATTAGTACTGCTAGAAGGAAAGAAAGTCAAATTCAACTGCTTCTTTAAAAGAGGCAGAAGCTGGAAGTATTGTGAGCAATGGAATAGTGCAAGCTACTATATCCAGACCTGAAACACCAGTTACATGAATACAGGTATTTTTGGACTAAAGCATTTATTAAACTACAGTTTAATCTTCCAGTCTTTTGCAGTACCAACCAAAGTCAAAGTTAATATCATGCTCAGGAGTATAGTGCCATACACATGCTAATATCAGTTATCGGTAAGAGCAGGAATGAGAAGTTATAAAATTTAAATTCAAGATTTTCTGTAAAAATACAGGACTGCTTTTACAAGCCAACTACATGAGCTGAACAGAGATCTACATAATGCATATGGAAGACATGCAAATTGATGAGCATACTCCATGAAGTATGATCTCCAGAAAAGATTCTACAATAAAAAACAAACCCAACACCCCCCCCCGCCATTCATCACAACATTTTTTAAAGCATAAGAATTGAAGCACGCTTATACATACTGCAAATGTGAAGTGCGGCTTTTGAACTTTTTTTTTATATGATCACTGTACTATGAGGACACATGGCAAAGAAGTTGCAAAATGTGTAGAGGAACCTTAAAAGCAGCGTACAAAGTCATATACGGATAAGGGAGTGTAAATTCTCAGTACCAGAGCCAGCAGTCTGGGTGTGCTGTGATCATAGTTACGAGGCTGGGTTTAGAGTTCTGGTTTGCACACGTGCGGTATGGTTTTTATATCTCAGGAATGAGGAAAAACAGAGCAATTCCAGCTATGTCTATAATGAGCTGAAAATGACAGGTAATACAAACATCTGCAAGTATTTCAGCAAAATACCTGGAAAATATCCACCAAAAGAATGAACAACATTTAAAAGTACAGTTTCACTCACTACTTATTCACGGTTAGGTGTCTTAATAAGTATCCCAGCAACACTATAGGACGTGGGGCAGCCTGGCAGATGAGTTGAACATGAGTCAGCAGTGCACCCTTCTGGTGATAAAGCCTAACCAGGCTGCATTAGCAAGAGCACAGCCAGCTGCTTGAGGAGAGGGATTATTCCCCTCTTTGGTACTCGTGAGGCCACGTCTGCAGTCCTCTGTCCAGTTTTGGGTTCCCCCATATAAGACATCGATATACCTGAGTAAGTCCAAAGGACTGGAGTGCAGGAGGTGCAAGAAAAGGCTGAGAGAACTCTTTTCCCCAGGAAAGGGACAGGTAAGGACAGGTATAATTGCTGCCTACAACTACATAGAGACACGGTTGGACTCAGAGGCTCACAAGCAAAAGAATAAGAGCCTGTGGTCGCAGTACAGAGGGAAATTCTAATGAGATGTAATGAAAATATTTGCACAGTGAGAAAGGTTAAGTACTGGATTGCCCAGAGAGGCGGTGGTATCTACATCCATGGAGATATTCAAAACTTGACTGGATGATCTGATCTGACTTTGATTTTAGCTCGTCACTGAGCTGGGGTTGGGTTAGACAACCTCCAGTGATCCCTTCTAACCTCAATTGCTCTGTGATCCTACGTTTACTATTTTGGAAGAGGATGAGGGTAAAAAAGGAAAGCTGAAGGTGGCAGTAGATGCAAAAGGGATTTTATACTAAGCAATTAAAAGTGTTTATTTCCAATATTATCAGCAGAAAGATTAATGAAGAATGGTAATTTAACCATATATTACTTATTTTTCGGAAAAGCAAAGATTTATTTTACATAACATTTCCAGAGCTGTTTCAAGAAGCATCACTTCGTAATAGCCGTTCTGGAAAATTACCCTCACCTTTAATACTGTTTGGCTGTGCATTATAACTGTCAGTACTTCCACAACAATACAATACTTCAAGTTACGCCTTTCAGAAAGATTTTTAATGAGAAGTTAGACTTAATTTTGCAATATGCGGAAGCAGTATGGTTCAAAGACGCTAGGTATTCTTGGATGTATTTATAATACATAGGGGCTTTCTCCCCACTTGTGAAGGAAACAAACCTTTTATTATTGTCGCAGAACTAACTATGATGTTCTGTTTTAGAAAAGTATCACAAATACTATCATTATAATGATAGCATGTGGTGAAACAAATGTAACTAAGTTTAAAACCAAATGTTCAAGTCAGGAAACAGTTCCTAAGTAATGTTTGGTTTGAGATCCCTCAAATGTCAACAGATACAAGATGAATAAACAGCCAGCCTGTTTTCAGCATCCTTCAAGGGATGCTGATGCACAGCAGGTTGGCACAGATGCCCCAGACACAATTCTCATCTTGTTTCAGTAGACTATCCTACATCTGAATATGTTTTAAGGCTGTGGCAGAATTGGGGACCAAAGCCAAGGAGCAGTTCATTGGCAGGAGAGTTCCTGCCAGCAGCAGGTGATAAAATCAGCTGGAAGCAGAGCGTGTGGCACTGTCCAAAGGGTACCTCTGCAGCGCAGTTGGTATCATACATCCTTAAGTGTCACATTGGCTTATTGGTAGGGTTTTGACAGCAATGTCAGGTGAAGGCAGATCAGCTAGGCTCAGAAAACATTCCAGTTTTGTTGGTTTCACATGCCTGTCAATTTTCATAGTCTATATCAAGCAACATATCTCCTCAGCTGGTGCAGGCAAACTTTAACCAAACTGAAGCAGAATACAGCCAGCTGGGCCAATGGAGGTGGCAGGCTAAACTACACACCGTTCACAGCAGATGTTCACCCAGAGACTCAATATTTCAAAAGCTCTATGTCCTGCATTGATCACTGCATACTCCAGATGTGGGCATATCTCATATTGAGAAACCTAGAACAACTTTTTCTTTTTTAACGAGATGGCTCTTCATGTGAGATTCACATTGACATAGTATTTATTAGCCATAGAGAATATGGTAAGCTTATCTACTCTGAGTCATTCCAGTAAAGTCTAAAGTATAGAGCGTTATAGATGACTTCTCATTTCTGTGCCTTCAGTTTAGTTCATGTTTAGGACAGTTAAGCATCATATAACAACCACCTGGCACAGAATTCACTGAACTGTTGTGCCGTCTTTCTGTCAGCCATGCTTGGTAGACTACAAACAAGCAGGTACTACAAATACACACACACATTTTGAAGTAAAAGTCATCTAAAACACAATACCAGCATAGTGCCACAGAGGAGGAAAATACCTGCTAGAGCCACACGATAAGGACATAAATGAAATGGCCTTATTAGAGCGCCAGAGAACTACATCCACAAGCAGGAGTGGAACCAAGCATCTTTTTTGCCTATCCAGCCATCTCAGTGTATGAGACAAAACAGAAGTCTTTAAACACTGATCAACTTCACAATTTAGCCAACACCCATGTATTTCAGCTAAAATCCTGACACTGACTTGGAAGACAGATTTTACATTTGTAGTCCTTCTCCCTCAGACTTCACCTCCTCTGCCTTTATGACAGCACTGTGAATTTCACCTTCAACTCCCAGGAATTCATTCCTAAACGAATGGTTAATTGAGTGACACGTGCAAGTCTCATTACTGTGATGTTCCAAACCCAGTTGCAAGACATTGCACATATTGCAAAAGACAAGTTAAAAATTAAGACAATTTTAGTTACATGAACAAACCATTCCTTCAGCCAATTCAAGCTACTGAAGACAGCTACTGTTAGATTGTCTTAACACACAAAAGAAAAATTTTGATTTCCCAAGTGGAAGTTTTAGGAGCCAAGTTTCAGCACAAAAATGTTTTATTAGCAAACAAGTGATAACCCCTAAAATCAAAGACAGTGATATAATAATGACAACATTAGCATACAATGAAAATAGTTTTAACTTACTGAGACAAGAAAAATACAATCTATTTCATTTTCTAGAGGTTCCTACATAAAAATAAAAAATAGATCTATATCAGTAATATCCTGCATCTGCTACCAAGCGTGAAGTCGATTCCGTAAGGATTTTTGCCAGTGTTTCATCACTCAGCACTGGCTGTGATCTTCAAATGTTCTTATACTGGCATAGAAAGTTGAGTGAAATATGTATCAAATAAAACTCCTAAATATATATAAAGCCAGCTTTATAAAGATGGGTAAATCTGTACAGTACTTTAAAAGCACATGAAATAACTGCCTCTGTAACTTGGTCTCTGCAATTACATTTAAGATAGTAGCATTGACTGTAATGATCTTTCCATATAAATCAAGATGTCAAAGCCATTGTTATAGAATCTCTGCTATAATTCAGCACTTACTGTCCTCCCCTTGTATGACATAAGTTTTAAAGGAAGGCCATTCAAAATACCAAGAGAGACAAATCTCTTATCCCCATGGAAAAAGTCTTTCCCAGAGGTAAAAACTTTCAAAAGTTCAAAGCTGATTCCTCAATTGTGACTAATCATTGCACCTTTCCTGCTTCTTTTTCCACCGCAAGTTACAAAACAACGTATCTGGACCACTTCATTTTCAGATGGATTCAGAGAGCTCTTTACTATTCAAGTACTGTTCAAAAGCCACTTACAAGTAATAACAATATTTAATGAATAAGAAACCCTAAAGGGTACAAATATCAGGAAATAAATTATAATTGACACTGAAAAGCCTTGTGTGCTGGAAAACCAGTAAATGATTTCCCACACTTGAACTCCCTCTTCAGCTATGCTCTTTTACACCACGGTGGGAGCTCCTCTTGGACTTTCAGGCCTGGCAGCAGTCCGTGCCAGAGAGCTCAGTCCTGCGCAGTGCTAAGCACCTGTTTCAGAAACAGCAGTGATCACTTTACAAGATCAATGCTGTAGTGCCAGTAAGAATTTTTTAAAACTTGTTACAATGTAAGGAAAATGAGCTGGGTATATGAGTCACTTTTGTCATTCCACAGACCCACAGCAGATTACATAAAGAGATGTTTTCCAACAAAACAATTTGTCATTATTTCCAGAGTTCAGACAACCCCATTGTGGATTTTCATGAACTATAGTAGGAAATTAGAAGTATCCAGTTAGCAAAAATCTAATTTAATAAATATAGTGAATAGAAGAGCTGGTTCAAATTTGCGAGACTACTTAATTTATAGACTGTAGTGGATCACAAAAGTCCAGCTTAATAATGATTGTCCTATTACTACTACTATCCTCAAATACATTCAGGTCTATTGCTTGCTATTTCTTACAAGCACTGCAGAATATCTGCTTATAATTTTACATCTTATCCCTAAAATCATTTTATGGATCTACTATTTTGAGGTTGTTTTTACAGCCATATGTCATATTTGCTAGTAAAATTTCTAAACTGACCAGCATTCAGCGTGCTGGAGAGTAGAACTTCATTAGGACTGCTTTTACAATGGACAGAAAGTTGAGTTTCAGGCATGAACCCCAAAATATTTCAGAATATTTGATGAGTGATCAACAAGGACACTGCTCCGTATATTTTTGCTTTTTTAAAGTACAGAGAGACAATTAGAAGCATCCTTTTTGAACTGCTTGTAGTGATTATTCACGATAGAGACCAACACAGTGAAGTACATTAGACTATCAAAAGCTTTTAATAAATTTTCCTACCTTATCTGCCATTATCATGGAGGCCCCGCCATGAATTCCAAGAATTGGAATAGAAGTCTGAGATGAAATAAAATCCAAAATCTGAGCTACTGCCTCCTGATCAGTGTCATCTCCAAAAACCACTCCATGGATCTTGGTGCCTGACATCAAGTCGCAAACATGTGTTATGATGCTCTTAGGGTCAGTCTGGTTCACCAGAAGGGTCACTACATTGACATCAACAGTCAGGTCTGCTGACATTTCCCTGGTCCAGAGAGATCTGATATCTCTCTCTGTGATATACTTGGTCCTTCCCAGAATCACTGCAATGTTCAGGATGGGATAACTTTTCTCCGCTCCACGAACAAGATCCAAAGGCGCCAGAAGAGCTTGGAGTACGAGGAGAGCACAACCAATTTTCCTCATCTTTGCCAGCTTTATCCCCTGTAAAAGTGATCACATTGTATGAGAAAAACAACAGAGAGGAAAAAAATATATACCATATATCTCCAATGAAGGTTTTGAACAGAAAGCTTCTGGACACAATGCAAACTTTAGCAGCTTTTTATAATGTATTCTTCACTTTAGTTTCAATTCAAGCCTCTCGCATCCCCTCAAAAAGTTGGCTTGTCAATGACAGTATTACAACTGGTCTCCTGTACGCAAGGCAAAAAATGTAGCACAAGTTCAGAGGAAAGACCCATTAAAATTCTTCCTGGATGGCCAACAAAATTAAAATGACTGACATCATTAAAAAAAGACATTACCATCCTTCTCTTTAACCTTGCCGTCCTAAAACAGGTAAAACACAGAAATCTATTTTCCTTTGTCCTGAACGTCTGTTTCAAATTTAGTCACAATCTAACAGGAAGAGGTGCTTTAGCTTAGAATGAGAGAAGCGAGCCAGAGGTCTGCTGGAAACCCCAGTCCATCCATTCCATACATCTCACAGCATCCCAGAACCATGCTGTTTTATTTCTGAAGATCTCTCCTAGACAGCTGCTGCTCAAGCACAGTCTACTGCGTTTCTGGAACAGATTCAGAAGCACAATATTCTGTCTTAATTCTTCTCCCTCCTCTTACGCAGCATTCACTTGAGCATCTCAGAACTGCTGATCTCAGACACAAAGTTGTCACTGGTGTTGAAGGGGAGGGTGTTCCATAAATGAGCATCACTGCATTGGTTTACTTCATGTCTTCACTGAATCTCTGTAGGGAGCTGAATATAGACAGAGTAGGATGGGGAGAGAGATGAGCCATAGAAGTGATCTGAACTATCTGAAGGAAGAAGAGGGAGAGCAGGTCTGACTCTGCAAGATCTCCCTCTCTTTCTGTGCCTCAGGGGATTTCCACCCCCGTAACTGGCTCTCTCCTAGCTGCAAGAAGGGAGTCCCTGTGCCACATAAAGCCAAGCTTGTTGCAAAGCGTCATGCAGAAAACACTAACAGGGCTGTCCAATCAGGGGTGGCATTTTTCAGATCTCCCCTCTCATCCTGCCAGCCCTATCTCCATCATCAGTCATAATCATCTGCTGCGGAAACACACACCAAGACAAGGGCTTGCTGCATCATCACCTCCTTTCGGGGCAGACTAGGAGATGAGCACTTGAGAGACCATTTAACTGCAAATCGGTGCCACTGTGCTTCCTAAGTCATTGCACTGCGGGCCAGATTCCTACCACTGCAGCACCAGAGGTAGCACGGAAAGCGGTAGGAACAAACAAACCTAACTACCCACAGACACGAAGCCACTTCAGCTTCCTTCAGACCCCAAGAAATAATAGTTATAATAATAAACACACACACCCCGCCGCTTGGCCCGCAACGGGCACAGTTCGCTTCCCGTAACGAACTGCGCCGCACCGGGGAGCGCCCCCGGCTCCCCCGGCTCCCCCGGCCGCGGCGGGCGGCGCGGCGCGATGGCGCCCCCTGGCGGCCGCGGCGCGCCGTCCCACGTACCCAGCGCCTCAGGAGACGGAGCGGCGGCGGGTGCCGGTGGTGCCGGTGCTGGCGGTGCCGGTGCGAGTGCTGGTGCAGGGCATGCCGCGGCCGCGGGCATGTCGCGCCCCTCGGTGCCCGGGCTCAGGGCCGGCCTCCGCGCTGCTGGCCGCACGCGTGATCCCCACCGCAGCCTGCGAGCGACATCGCATCCCGGGAGGGCAGCTACGCGGACAGGGAGACAGGCAAAGGGGGGCTGGACACGGGGGGGGACGGGACGGGACAACGGGGGGGAGAAGAGGAGACGATGAAAAGCCGTTAGTCAGATTGCAGATTTGACAGGGGGAAAAAAATATATTTCAATCTCATGGGGCATGTGAACCGAAATAAAGTGACTAGACTACAAAGTTCCCCCCCACACACACCCTTCACCTAGAAGTAAATTCAAGCTCGTTCCTAACAGCAGCGCCTGTGAGCCCGCAGCCATCCGGGGAGTGTCCCTCATCCTATCCAGGTCTGGAAAATCCTGGGGTCCCAACTGCCCGTTTGCTTCCAAGAGAAATGCACGGGTTTGAGCTCTAAGGGAAGAGACATCCAACCTGGGAAGAGCAGCTAGAAGCAAACTATTTCACATGATCACGGGCAGGAGTTTTCTTGACAGGTTCAAAACCAGCATAATCTGGAAAACATCTAAATCGGTGTGGGATGAAGCTCTTTTTGATCTTCTATCGGAACAGATTCATTCTCAATTTATCATAAACAAACCCAGGGAGACATACGCTAGAGATCCCTCCACGAAAAGCTCGGCTTGCTTTGATTTTTCACTATTTCCAGTAAATACGTATAAAGATACTTCTTCAAGCAACCCCAGTTAAATGTAGGACGCTGGCGCGTCAGGCAAGGCAACCGGCACTCCCGAACTGGTCCTCGGTGCTGACTAGAAACTAAGAGCCAAGCATCAAACCGCGAGAGCCGGCAACGCTGACATCCCTGCGCGGCGCCCGGTGCCTCCGAGCCCGTTCCCAACTACAGGCGCGTATCGGTGCTCGCCAGAAAGGCGATACTTACTGCATTCTCCCTCCACATAGTTCCAGTTTTAAGATCCTCAAAGTCATTTCAGTAGATTCCTTTGCAAACAACGAAGTGGAAAATAAGTCCCTTAATGCCTGGATTTCATCCTGCAACTTGTTCCCACCGCAGTAAATACAAGCCCGGCAGCTCTTTACCGCTTGAAATCCCGCATGATCAAGTTTTAGCAGAGCCATCGCAACTGAGATTTGCTCTTCACTTTTGGCAGGAGACATTTAAGCGCCTTCATTTTTTTTTTTCCTTTTTCTTTTCTGCCCCTTTTTGTTTGCTGTTTAAAGGGCAATCGCAATATTTCTGCAGCAGTTCCCTAGGACGGCAGCCTCGGAGCCCCCGCGCTCCTCTCAGCTTCTGGGCAGCGGCGGGGACTGGCAGCGCCGGTTCCCGGAGGTGCGGCGGGAACCACCCGCGGCCGCCGCGCGGGGGCCGCCTGCGCGCGCTGCGCGCCGGCCCGCTCCGCTCCGCCGCCCCCGCACCGCCGCCCGTGCACGGGCGAAGATCACGGGCGCCTTGGCAAACCGAGACCAATCGCGGCTGCTTGGAAGGCTCCCCCTACCCCGACCTGCTTCCACAAGCACCAGCGAATGAGTCAGGCCCGGGCAATCGGGGGAGGGGGCGTCAGACCTGGGGGAACGGTGAAAACACCAGGTTTGGGGCAGAAAAGCGGCGAACTTGAGCACTATTCCCACGTTAACAGCCCCAGTGAAAGGCTGGTAGCCCGGGAAACCCCAGAGTGTCCTCCTTTCCCTTGATGCAGGAGCTGTCAACCAGAAATCCCTGCCGTGCAGCTCAGAGGAATGAATGTGGAGCAGCAGCTTCCACACTAAAGACAGCCCTAAAAGCTCCAGGCTGCAGCGAAATATCACAAAAACGCTCTGTAGAAGTTGGCTCCATCTGGGCATCCCCGCTGCTCCATCCCCCATTCAACATCCCCCATTTCAAAGCATTGTGTCCATTTCTCCATCTCCCACTCATCCAGCACAGCCCTGGTGTCAGACCCACCTTGCTGTTGAGCAGCTCTTTCCTCCTTGCCCACACCACACACCACCACTACCTTCCTCCACCACACACTACCGCACCTCCTCCGTCGCTCCACTGCTCTTCTGCTTTCCCCTATCCACCAAGCTGCTCCAGCTGCCACAACTTACTTGGTTTTGCACAAATGAGTATACCAGCTAAATACGACATAGGTAATGTCCTCTTTTGTCCTCAATCCTTTACAATCATATGTATTTCTACACAGAATACGTCAGAGTAAGGCCAATTCACACACACCTACATTGAGTAGGTGCCACTCAACAAGGCACCTACACCAGAGGAAACCTTTAGGTTCAAATAGGATAATGCCAAGTGTCCACTCACTGAAGTTTGCTTTTCACCACATTAAGACACAGAATACCGAGAACTCGCTCCCAAAGACATTTAACAATGCATCAGCTTTACTGTTCATGGTGGTCTCTCCATAAAATTCCCCAATAGGTCTATGCCTTTTTTTTTTCTTTGAAAGATCTCATCTCATAACTTATAAGAGATTATTTCCTTAGACACTTCATTAGTCTTTCTAAGCAAAGCTATTAAGCTGCTACAACTGTGCGTTTTTTTTTTTAAGTTTGATGTTTTAATGCATCTTTGCATTTCACCATTGATGCACACTTTTCTTCTGTAAATATTACAGCGATGTTTGTTGCGGTTACTGGAGATGAGGTTGCATCTCCATCCTTGTGTAAGGGTTATTTCAGTGTTATCATTCAGCAGATTTATTGAAACAGCAGCAAAACCAGGGATTCGAGATCCTTGAATGCAAGTGAAATTCACAATGGCGAAAAAAATGTTGCTTTAACATTAGCATATATTTAAAATATTAAAAGTGACATGGCATCTTTGGAAAATACTTAGTATACAATATGCTGTGTACAATACATTGACTGAATTTAATGGTTTGAAAGACCAATACAAGAAATAGCCAAGTTTTCTAACTTTAACAGAGTTACATGATTTTCATTAATCTAAATTTAGACATACTTCAGTATTATTTCAAATATCTTTCCTCAATTACTCTTATAAAAGTTTGTGAAATATCACATTAAAACTTAGTCCAAATTAATTTACAAATCAGAATTAAAATACAACATATTATTAGAAGTTTGCTCAAACACATTGGGACCAATCTTGGCAGTACATATGCAGTCTTCCCAAAAGTCTAACCAAATTCAAGCAGATTACTGCCTACAGAGTTGAGTAAACGCTGCAGAATTAGACTGCTATTTTAATAGAGATCCGTAGTCCATTTCTAGGTATATTTGCACAGTTTAATTTAAGATTAAAGAGAAGAGCTGCAAACATGGTAAGAAATCAACTTCACTCAGCAGAATCAAGAAAACAAAATTTGCATTTAAGTGTCTTTAACTTACCCTTGTAATTTGTGTGTAAAAAGGGAACAATTACTTCAAAAGCAGTGTAACAAACACTAACATCCCTGCAGTTGGGAGATTAAGTTACAAATTTAGTATTTTCATGGAGGACATTTATTCTGAAATGCAGATGGATTGATACATAAGTGATTGCCTTCTCCACACAAACAGCCGCGCACTTATCTACAAGAAGCTACAACATAACTTCAAGAAGCTTGGAATCCTGCTCTTCTGAGGATATTTTCCAGCTGGGGTTTCCGTACCTCCTGCCTGCTACATAAACCCATATTTAAAGGTCAGAAACTTTCTTTTTAGTCAGTCCCTTCCAAAGCAAAAATAGATTACAAAAAGGTTTCCCTTTTTTGAAAGTGACCTGTTGCAGAGTACACTTGTCAACAGAAACAAGCAGCCAAATTATCAGGTACAAGAAATGTTTTCAAAGTAGGCAAGAGAGGCAGTGGGGTCTAATGGTCTGGCACAAGGCGGATTTCTATCTCTGTTGCTGACTCATTAGTCACACTGTGTCTGTTACCTTCTCTCCATTTGCTTTACTTTACCAGTTCTAAAATGCTTACCTCAGACATGTTAGACAGCTAAATTAAAAGCCAGATTTAATCCCCAGATTCAGGAAAACAAGTCCACCATTTTCCTCTTACTCTTAGAAAGAACAGTGTAAGTAAGGTAAGTAAAATCACCCTTTTTAAAAAGAATTTGTTCTCATGCAATGATACCACAACATTAGCCAAGAAAAATACTTCACACATTAGGTGTCAAATTATTGCCATTCTATTTTCAATAGAGGTAGTTTTTGTTGCAAAAGTTTAAGCCATGATTCAAGAGATCTCTCAAACAAATTGCAGATCTACTCAGTAATCCTTGCTGCATGGAAACACCATTACGCAAGACTTCATAGGTTTTGTGAAACAAAATGGTAACGAGAGATTACAGGTAACTGGCTAGGTTAAGGGAGAGAGGCTTACTTAGAATTCATTCCATCTTTAAAAACATTTCTAGTTCCAGCAATAAACTCCTCTTACATTTAGGGAATATTGCTGTAACCAGTAACAATATATTTACATGCATCTTATCTGCCACAAATATCTGAATTTCATCTACCCTGGGAAAACTCTCCAGCAAGAATCGAAAGCGACGTTGATGCAAAGTCATTTTTCAGTACCACACCGGATCAAGTCTGAAATGAAACCACTTGACTCAACAAAAACTTAATGCATAGCAAACAAGGATACAGTAACATAAACTTACTCTTGGGGGGCAGCAAAGTTACACGCGTGCCAAATGAACCCAAAATAAAAATGGGAAAGAACTCAATTGTTTTCAGACTTACTAAAACATTTGATCACAGATGGTCCTCTTATTGAAAACTGGCTTAGCTCCTCATTTGGCAGTGTCCTTGCTTGCACAATTTACCAAGTCATGCATGAAATGATGGCCTTAAGCTACTCTCAGTTTTGCAAAGGACATGAGCTGGCTGCCACAGAAAAAAAAGGAGGGAACATCACTGAATGGAGCTTGAGGCCGTTACAGCACTTCAGATTCTCTGCAAACACCCCCACCAGGGAAGGAACACCCCAGGGACAGTTCAGCCAGAGTTCCTCTTTCCCACCTCACCTCCAATTATCAGAGTTATTCGAGATTCACAAGGATTGTGTCTTTGCCTCTTTTGTAATCAGTTTCCCATATCAAATTAATCTTTAGCTTTATTTCCAAACTCTGCTATGGAGTTCCCAAGAGGAATTCTCTTTCTCTGGGAAATCACTGAATTAGTCAAATCTAACTCTAAGGGTCAAGCCAGAATTTTATTATGAACTCTGTACTTTTTAATTAAAGATGCTCTATTAACAAAGAAATCTGTGTCACAGCAATGCGGTCCCATGAAGACTGTGTAACAATCCCATTACACATCCAACTGCCTGCACAACGTCTGGGCTTAAAGGAATAGAACGAGGTGTAAATACCTAGTTTAAGACTGCTTCTCTTCTTCCCTCCTTCCTCTCTTCCCAATCAGAAATTGTGAAATACCAGTACATTTCTAATAAAACCTTCTAGGAACCCAACACCTGACCACTGCATAGCCAATACAGCTTGTTCATTAATACCTAGAACAGTAGAGAAGCAGTCAAAAATTGCCATTGTTTATTTAGGGCCGAAATATGATCTCCTAATCCTCACTGAATTCAGCAGAAGTGGCAATTTTTTAAAATACTATTTTACAGCAGAATTTTTTAAAATACTATTTTAAATCTTCTTTTCACTCACCCCCTGAACCATATAAATCTGTCTCTTCTGTATCTATTTCTGGACTGCACGATGGGCCTCCTAGCCAAGTAGTTACTAGCTTGTATTAGTCTATCTAAAGGATGCTCAGATTCTTGAGGTATATAATGACAGGAGTAGTTTTGCTCTTGCCTCACATGGACCATTCTCTGTGTCCCCACATTTGCGATGGTCTACGTCTATCTATACAGATTTTATATACCTAAAAAAGCCCCTATGTATATAGCTGATGTATATTTTCAAAAGTTTTACCAAAAATTTGTTTTAAGTCAGAGATTACTATCATTCTGATCTTTTGAGGAAACAACACATAGTTCTAAAGCCTAGTCCCTTGAATAAGTATACATGTATTAGGTATTCAAGGGGCTGGACAGACTTGTTAGGTTTGAAAATATTAATCAGAAAAATACCTTATGAATCTTGAAGATAGGTGAGCTACTAGTCTTACCAATATCAGTATCAGTTGTAAAACAAACTTTCATGGAATATTCTGAAGTTATTTCACTTAAAATTTGATTCAACACAAAGAAAACTACTAGTTATGACTGGTAAGAGACAGCAGTGACCTCTCACATTGTTCATTGGTGGTACTTGTTTGCTAAAAGAAATCTGTACTGAGTGGGAAGCACCAAGATGCCTACACTGCATCTGCTTCTCACTGCTTCACTAAGCAAATTTTTGCTTAGGGAGTTGAGACTTTCTAAATTGAGAAAATCAAATTTAGTAAAGGTCGATGGAAGCTTCTTATCAACACAAAGTTACCTCAGCTCTAGCTTGAAAATATTTTTAAGATGAGTAGTATTTTGCTCCTTGCACCCAACCCATTTCTCAATTGTAGGCACTAGCTCTATTAAAACTAGGTGCTAAAGGCTTATGAGACATCTGAGCCAGTAGGAATAGATCCAAGATAGAAAAATCCCCCTTGGACTTAAATTACAGTTCCACATGATGAGTCAGAGCCTTCTGTTACCTATTTCTGCCATACACGTTACGTGGCTTTTGTTCATATACAGGAATGCTATTAAGCCACTTGAATATTAGTTTTCTTTAAAGTGCAATTGCCACGGTTCTTCTAGATTTTGCATTTAGTCTGCTCTTGCTCCAGTCTAAGTAACCTCATTCCTTGCTTCCTGTAGAAACAAAGCCTCTTGCTTTTCCCTGTCCAAGGAGAATTCTGGGCTGCAACTCTACACCAACTGTGATTATTAGTAGATCTAATTAGTTTCATTTTATTGCATTTTCAAACCTTGCATGGCTTAATCTCACTGGTGGGAACAACGAATAAGACAAAGGGGCTTTAAATAAAATAACATATTAAACCTATTAAACATATTTTGTCTCCTACCTAAAATGCAGGCTTAGCTTACCCAGATGAACACATTTCTAGGAACTGATATCCAAATCAATTATTCCTATAGTTCTGGAATCTCCTCCCAGAAGAGGTAGGTGAAAAGCAAATGCTATTTCACCTACCTCTAAACTTTTGTCTGACTGACAGTAGCTCTTAAGCCTGAAAGAACTGGCTTCTGCTTCTTATGGCAGGGGAGGTCAAGTTGGATGGAAGAAGGAAGGATTCAAGGACTTTTTTCAGGTTACTAGAAATACAGGAATTGTCTGCTCTCTTGCCTACCTGTATATGGAATTAACCATTAGGAGGAGACATGACTTTTGCTTGTGGTAGTTTCTGTACTGTCAAAAGTTACAGGTTTAAATAGGCCTTTTCTCAGAAAAGTTACTGTTCTTTCCTCCTCTCCTGCCCTAAGGGGACAAAAGAAAATAATTCATTCATGTATGAATTCTGCAAAGAGAGGTCAAGGACTGTACAGGCTCATTTCTAGCTTTTATGTATCATTGCTTCTAAATCTCAAAAGTCACACTATTGCTTTAAACACTTGACTGGAGTCGGGAAGCTCCTGGTTCTCCAGGTGTCACACAATACAGTTCTATGTTGCTTTGAAAAGGAAGTCGAGTTCAGAGGTTGATGTTTATGGGAATCCTATACTTGGGAACCTCAGTTACACCAGGGAGGATACTGCTGACTGCAGACTTTGCTTGCAATATTGCTATGATCTGATCTTTCCAAGCTGGTTCAGTGTTCAAGACAGTTCTGTTCACATTCAAAAATGTAAATCACTTGCACAAAGATTTGTTTTGTTTTGTTGTTTTCATATTTGAACATAGACACCCAAATGCATTTTATATTTAAAATACACATAGGTACATCCTTTCTGATAAACTTTATTATGATAGCCATTAAGAAATACAGAAACTGAAAGCAAAACAAAAGTAACTTTTTCCAAATAAGGAGCCTTCTATGATTTAATATGATCATGACCTCATTATAGCAACTTAAGTGGATATGAATGAAATATTTGCTTACATTACTGATATTCTTTAAATTGAGCTCAACTACTCTTTGAAATACCATCTGCTAAACAATAGCACTGATCTATCAACACAAGTATTAAACCTCTTTTTAAACTCATAAGATAGACTCAAGTATATGTTCAAGTATATATTTTGAACTGTAAATATCCTCAGTTTTGTTTTATCTGACCATCTATATACGGTGCACACATTCAATCACATTAAAATACATGTAGGGTTGGGGTTTTTTTTTAGGCAACAATTATTATGTGGAATCACCTAGACAAATAAAAACGTCTGAAGGTATTTCACCAACCTATCAAAAAAATTGGTCCCAGACCTGCTTTCTGGAATTAATATATAATAGCTTAATTTTTATAAGCCAAGTAACTGGAATCTCGCTTGGCAGACAGTTGTATGCTCTCTACTTTCACACAACTATTTCTGTTCTCATCAGTCCTTTCTATAACAGAGATTCCAAAATAACTGTGATATATGTAGGAACAAGAATATTATTCTAGTTTAAGCCTGCCAGATCTTATCTTTCCCCTGCAAAAATCAGACAGATTTCTTGCTTTCTTGATTTTAGCCAGAAAGCTAAAATGCTGGAAGATGATAACCAAAAAGATAAGACTTTCTTCTTAGACCCTTCTTGCTAAGTGGGGAACAGTGCACTCTTCCAAGGTACAGAACACCGGGCAAGGGTTCATTAGCTACTCCATCTGTATTTACCTTCTGTTTTGTTTATCTTTACATACTTGATTATACTCCCATATTAAAATCCACAGAGTACGTGAATAATTGCAGGAGAAACAGCATGTGTTTGTGCAGTATCCCAAGTTAAAGATACTTAATATAAACCAGCTATATTCCTTAAGAAATTTCAAAACACACTGGGTTTATATTCACTCCTATGCAAGTATTAACGTAATAACTGCTTGACCTCACTGATCTCACTGTTGTCCTAGTCCATCACAGATTTATTTCATGGTTCCAAGTTCTCCCTGATGCAAGTCTGAAAAACTTTAAACATCATATTTTTTACCAATTGACTTTTCATCTATGCTGGTTATCAACATTCATCCTTGAATGCAGGTGCAAGAGCTGTTCATCCTAGACAAACACTTCAAGCTTCAAAAACAAAATGAAAAATAGACTCCGTGTTTAGTCTTTGCACGTTTTCCAGCCTTCATTTTTACCCCAGTTGAACAAAATTATCTTTTTAATAACACTATTTCCTAGACTGGCTGTTTACGCCAGGAGTGAGTTATGAAGTTGATAGGGGGGATTTTTTCCTCAATAACTCCACTTAGGGGATATCTTAATGCTATGAAGTAGGAGTTGGCTCAGTTTTTAAATAGGAGGCATGGAGTGGGGTTTAAGCAATTCATTTTAACCCGTCATTATTATCAAAATGTCTTCCTACCATTTACAAGGGTTTGTTTGGTGTCTTTTACCTTCTTCAAACCTTCACCAGCTCCACTAGCCGTCAGCATGTATACATGCATAAGGACAGATTTACAGATGTTCATCTTAGCTCATCTAGAACATCTGTTTCACTTACTAGAGTTGCCTTGCCCTTGTTAACATTATGGTATTTGAAACATGCTCAGAGTTGACCTAATTCCCTGATATTGACAATCCTGAGAGCTTTGATGTTTGGCATAGCCAGTTCCTCTAGATTTAGTGTCATTAAAACGTCACCACCATAAATTACACAGGGACTCAGAAAGTTAAAGATAATACTTACAAGAGCAGTGTTATTGAAGAGAGTACAGGAGGATGGAGAGAAAGACTTTCCAGAATGAAAGTTTAATATCAGTGACAAAAATGAGTTCAAAGTAACAGGGAGGAGACTGTTTCTATAAGCTTTCTAATGTAAACCAAGCATCCTGTTTTTTACCTACTACCATTCCAAGTGATACACTTTCAGCCTTCCCTCCATCATCAGATGCCTCACTCATTTTCAATTTAGATTATGCCAAGCAAATACAGAAATGTCAAACATTCTCACTAATATCTTGCACTGTAACTTCAAACCACTGTCACTCCGTGCCACACTGAAGTGGTGCCTCAAGCCTGAACTGTCTCTCCAGTTTCTTGTTCTTCAGAGGATTGTTAGCTCTTAGATCTTAACTACTCTACAACAGTGAACATTGCCATCTGTGTATCTGTAGAAGGATAACCAAATTTAGCCCCAAATTCAAATTACAACCTTCCACTCATTCCTCCACACACCTTATTAGCAAGTACATTAGTTAAGAGAAGCAATGAAAACCTGAAGACCATCTGACTATCTTTGTGCAATAAGTCACCTTCACAGGGCAAGGTAAGAGATAGATTTGTCTTCCATTACATCTCCTTTTTTAAAATCTGGTACCAGTTTGAAAAAATCACAAAATAGACCAATCTATATGACAATAATTACTGTACAATTGAATAACTAGCCAAGAAAACTTTTTTTTTTCCTCTTCAAGAACAATGTACAACTTTGACCCAAAAGAGATTTCCTCCAAGAATCTTAGTGGGGCATATTCTGAAGAAAAAAAAAACACTCAGCTATCCTCTTAATGACAGAGACTTTTGCTTGCTTAAGAAATCACCAAAATAATCCATACACAAAATTGCTATACGTTTACTATTTCAAAATACATCTTTTTATGCACACAGTATAATGTATATATTTTAAATATATCACATCTCTTCAGGCAAGATTACCGAATAACTTTGACAATTTTTCTTTTCTCCAACCAATCATAACAGGTCCATGAAGGTTTGGTACTTTCAACACATGTTAAGCTTTTATATTTCTTTCTTCCTATAAGCTTTGAGATAATCTGCTTCTTACCTTGATTTAATCACATGTTTTGCCTGCAAATTTTTAACTCAATGCAGTGGAACCACGGCAGGTCCAATGCCTTCACAGGTACAATAGCACTTTTGTAAACAAAAGTGTATTTTGCTCCCTGAAGTTCAATTAACTGCTGAGTTAAACCTCATCTCAAGATGATCAATTAAGCCACTTAGACTGCTGAGAGGGAAGAGCATGGGCGGGAAAAAGCTCAGTTTCTAGGGATAAGTGAATAGTATTTTCTCATTCAGACTGTTTTCAAATAAGTTAATTTTATAAATACGAAGAATAAACACACACTTGATCTGACAAATCAGAACAAATCCAAAACCTTTGATTTTATATATAGATCCATAAAAGGCACTAGCTTATGATAGGAGGGAGCATTAAGTCAAAATTCTAACTGAACTTATAAACATCATAGTATGAAGCACTCAATTTCTAAAAGAAAGACCAAAAAGGTAATCAATAATTTCTTCTCTAAAGAGCAAGTGATTAATCGTCTATAAACCCAGTACGTATTTTACTGAGAAACTGCACCAAGGGAATTGCTGCAGAAAGAAATTATTTCCCTTAAATTTGTTGTATTCAAATAATTTTTTATGTCTTCCTGTAGAAGAGGGTTATGGGCCATAATAACCTGATTTACCATTTAAAATAAGGTCTGATCTTACAGTTGTTCACTTGCCCCAAGATGCAGCCTATATAGCCATATCTCAACAAAGCATGCCCTGCTGCAGCTAAATAAACACACTAACAAGTGTCACACAAAGATGCGGTTTAGTGACTACAGAGAATGCTGAGAGCCCACCATATCTCATCTTCAAATAGCACATGGAGACTGAAACAGATTGTATATGTATCACCTTTGGAGCACGCGATTGTTAATCTAAGTACATGAAATCACGTCTATTTTTAGTATCAAGTATGTCACTGTATAAAATGCTCCTGTTGAAGTGTCATATGCTCAGAATGCTTATGCTTATTTCATTCACAAGGGCTTCTGAATAGTTAAAGCTCTGGCTAAATGCCAAAATTCCACTATGACTACTCTTATCAAGCTTAACAGCATCCCAGTGTTTGACCTCCCTCTGAGAAAAGGAAAGGGAACAGCAGGATATAATCCACTCCTTAAAATGGATGGAAAGACGGTCTAAAAGTCAAAGGACATTAGAACTACTCAAGGGGACAACAAGCAACTCCATACATTGTCTTGAACGGCAATTACCTAACAAATGCTGCATGTCACCAGAGTACATCAGTCTTGCATAAGCACAAAGCAACTGTATGCTGCACGTTGTTCTATAGGAAAGGTAAACTTAGAACATGAAAACAGCTATTTCAGCAGTTACCATGCCTTCCAACTGCAGAAGAATGACTAAACTTGTTAAAAATCTGTAGTGTTCAGGCTGTTTGTAGAGTCATTGGTACTAATTCCACCCCATGAGAACTCTTCTAGGTGGTGTGAATGCCAGTCTTCAAATTTCTTAGACTTTTGCAGGCAGCAGTGAAATGATGTATTGAAAGCTTAAATTGTGCTCAAACCAAATGCTTAAAATTGTCTCAGACTAGGTTTAAAATCCAGGCCTGCAACTGTACTGCAGTTTGCTCAGTTGGATCTAGAAAACTCTAGTCCATAAAGCTTCATTGTTGGACACTTCATTATAATTGCTGATGCACAAGCTAAGGAAAAATTTCTCTGTGGTTCTGTCCAACTGTCCAAAAAGTCAAGTCCAGAATGATACCAAACATATGGTTTTGTTCTCAGAGCAAAATTCTAGCCCCTATGTAGAAGAATACCCCCAGTCTGTATTAATATTTGCAGAGCATCAGTTGGACAGAACACCAAGTAAAAAAGTTGATTCTAGTCAACTGCATTGTTTTGCAACATAAAATCTATCCTGCACGAAACAACCCAAAGTTAATGTTCATGTTCAGCATAAGCAAGTTATTTTAGTTTGTTTCTGCATGGAAACTACATTTAAAACTGGGTTGAAGATTTCCAGTGCACAGCTATATTTATATTGTTTACACAAAAACTGTTTGAGAAGCTATCCACATACTGTCCACATCAAATTACTTTGTCAAGGTATGATATGTAACTACTCTTGAGTCATTAGCATGCAGCCCTGATTACTTAATAGGCACCTAACCACAGGAAAGGAAAACAAATCATGTAACCTCGTGCTGATTTAAAAATTTGTTACGGTGTAATGTGATGTAAACTGACAATGCGTTGCGGTTCCAGCACTGCACTGCGTCAGAGGTGAAACAAGCAGGCAAAGAAACAGATAGAGCTAAGAATAGCACATTTAACTCTGAAGAGTTGGTCACAACAAATAGCAAAAGCAAACATAAATTAGCCAGAGCATAGCTAGCATTGAAGAAATCCCCTTATTTAGGTCTTCACCAGATTAATCTGCTTGGGGCATGGGAACATTTATAGAACATAACAAGCATGCAGCCACAGCATGTGTGCACGTGAAGTGCCTTCAAGTACTCTCGAGTATACACACAAGCAAAACAAATTACAGATGATGCTTCCCTTCTTCCCTGACCCTGGTAAAAAACAAGTCTCAAAACCTTTCTGAATAGAGACCAAGATTTCAGTTCACTGCCTGGAGATATGATGGGTTTTGCTTTGTCAAATGCAGCACTGGGGTTGCTTTATTTCTCCTGATGCTCTTCAAATCAGTTTGTGAAGGCTGTGGGCATATACTCTGACCCTGGTCATCTATTTAAGAGCATGCCAAGTTTATGAGTGGAACAGTAGCTTCTTTCCCTTTAAAAGTTCACAGCTACATCGCTGCCATAGCCTGCCTGGAAATATCTGGAGGGGAAAAAACAAAGGACAAAAAGCAGATACCACTCTCTCTGTATCCATTTTCCCTCCTCTACACACACACAGAGCTCAGATCAGATTGTTCAGGTTTTGGCTGCCGTTCCCAAGTCATAACTGAGTTTGTACTTTCATTCCACTATATAAGTTTTAACTTTAGGTGTTTTTTCCTTTATAAGATTTTGAAGAAAGACTTGGAAGGGAACCTAAGGTATAGCCAAAACAAGCTGGGTCTCATTGAAGCACAGACTTCAACTACTTCACAACTTTTTGTGAAGTGTTAGTACCATCACTTGTGAAGAACCAACTCTGTCTGCCTTGTATGCCAGGATAGACAGAAGAATGGTTTTACCAACCACTTTTATAGTAACGTTCCTCCCACTGCTTCAGCACTGCGACCATGAATTCACTTCACTGGGTCTGAGTTTATACCTCAGTCCTGACTATTCCCTTTATATTCACTTTAAATAGGTGAAAAGGCACTAAATGGAAGGGAAAGAGATGCTGCAGCACAGCCAGGAATGTAACCTGCCTACCTGCCTATAGATCTTAACTCTTCCACATCACATGACTCTCTTCCCAGCATACTAGCATTTCTGTATGTGTAATCATTGTGAACCAAATCTATATTGCCTTTACAAAAACTTTAAAAATTTATGGCTGAAAGAAGCTAAGTAATCTCTGTGCAAAAGTCAGGATGGAAGAGAAAATGTAATGTGTGGAATTTTCTCTAACTAGAGATATGTCCCCCACTTCTTGTATTTCAGCATCTCACAATGTCTTAATATGGCTGTCCACAGGACTCTTGTGATGGAGAAAAGAGGCAAATGTTTTTCCATCAGCTTTCTTGGTGATGAGTCATTTAGTCTTTTTTCCTCAGCTTCGTTATCTTTACATAATATTACATAATAATATAGAGGTGTTCTGTTTCCCATCAAGGAATACCTCACATGTTTTTTTAAACACATTAAAGCAGATTTACTTCGAAGCTTTGGATTGTTTGTAGCTTCCTCCGACAGAAGCATCGCAAATATTGCGGTGTGAATGAAGGATATTTTCAGTTCACTAGTTAATCCAAGACAGGAAAACAATTTTGTTCACTTTAAATCAAAACTTTACTTTGAAGGAAATGCTGGGATATTAACCTTTTAATGGATATCTAAGCAACATTGTTTCTAAAACACCATGTCAAAATTATTTCTGTAACAACTGGACAAATTCAATAGTATTACATAGCAATATCATACCTTTGGCTGACCCAAATCTGTATTTTATACTGTAAGTGGCCAGAAAAATATGGCCCAGTTCTACTCATAAGTAGAACACGTTAGAAACTTTTCACTTTGTGTGCCACTTTATCCGTCCTGACCCCTCAAAAGAACTACTGGTCTTGCAGGATCCCAGTGCCTCCAGTGAAGGCTCCTCTGCCTTCCTCATGAAGTATTTTGAGCAGACCAGAGAGAGGACTAATTGCTGTTAACCACTAGAAGTACACCATATTATCCACCTTACAGCCTTAGTCCCTGGGAGGGCAACCTTTTTATGCACTGACTATTAAATAAGTCTTTCTCCACCAGGGCATTTTTGGGAATGTTAACCCATAATACACTCTATGAACACTGCCTCTGATATCAGAGAAGATAAATAAACAAAATTGCACATAGAAACTTATTAGTTGTAGAAGAAACTTACACTTTAAATTATAAAACTATTCCCCAATAAATTCAATTCTAATTAATATGACAGATCCCATGTCCCATGGAGGGAATGCATAATTTGTACAAAGTTTCAATAGAAGACAAGCTCTACATTATAACTTTTGAGCAACAGAAGCAACATCACTGTTACAAGTTCAAATTTTTAAACAAGTATGCAAAGTGAAAAGAAATTTTTCAACATTTTATTTTACCCAGAATAGCTTTATTAAGCTTTACTAATATTACCAGGTCTGTACTTTAAATACAGACCTGATAATATTAGCAACTCCAAGATGTAATAATCTCATTACAGAAGGGGCACAGGATTGGTTTATTTATAACATTATCATGGATACTAGCAACACATTTAAAAATATTTAAGTGTTTTACTGCATAATCACAAGAAATTAATCTACCAATTAGCAGATTTTCACTGTTTATAATGTAGACCACTGTGCATTAAAGGAGGTCAGATAGTTTCTCTTTGCCAAGTCCTTTTCTGCTCTTTGAAAGCTACAGCAATATTTGTAGATGTAACCGGTCTGCACAAATTGAAAGGAAAGACTAAGCAATAAGTGACTAACAACAGTTACTAAAGAAAACTGCTTGAGTGAGTCTGTACAGCTTCATTTGGTAAAATGCAGTAATTTGTTCTCTCAACTCATGAGATGCTGGCTATTTTGTTTGTCATGGATTATTTGCCTCTATCCATATTTGAAAAGCTGCATTTATTTTTTTGTGTTGCCCTAGTTTCATTATTATAAATTATTACGTTTGAAACGGCTTCTGACCTAGATCTTAAGAAACAGGATATTTCCAAGCTAGAATTCAGAACTTACATATTTTCAGTGACAGCCACAATTCTGGGACACAAGCTTAGATTAATGCAGGGGCAGGGGGCAGGTATTGGAAAGTGGGTATTGACATTTCTTTCAGCTAAGTGTCTGAAACTGAAAGGGACACCAAGCAAACACAGAAACCACTAGACTCATAATGAAGAAATCGGCAAAATCAGCTAGTAAACTTATTGTACTAAATAGCCACGATCTAGAATGTTGCATTCAAGGCCAGACAGAAGAAACCTCTTTGCTCAGCAGGAATGAGAAAAGGTCTACAATAAGAGCCTTTTTTTGTTTTCAAAACCTAAATCACATATGACTAATTTCCAGGGCTAACAAGATAGCAGAAACAAAAAGTCAGCAGAAACAAAAAGTCAGCCATATAATGGTTTGTTCAGAACCCCAATTTTCATCAGCTA
Source organism: Calonectris borealis (assembly GCF_964195595.1). Classification (NCBI taxonomy): domain Eukaryota; kingdom Metazoa; phylum Chordata; class Aves; order Procellariiformes; family Procellariidae; genus Calonectris; species Calonectris borealis. The sequence continues at coordinate 5,394,447 of NC_134327.1, forward strand.
AAAAAAGTCAGTTTCCACACAATCAGTTACAATATCTGGCAGATAAAACAGATGGGTAACTGGCCATTCACAGCCCGTTTCCACAATATGCATTCTTGTGGTCTATAAATAACTGAGTAGGGACACCTGCTTCTTGGCAATGCAGTAGAAATTCTCTTCTACCTTCATCTTGTTCATTATGGATAAGGATAAAGAGGGATAAAACAGAATTAAACAATAAAACTTTTCCCTTGCCAAGACAATGCATATTCTGCCACTGCAGCCTCAGCGCAACTGGCAAACAGCAGGTGCCATCCATTCACTTGACTGAAAACTACTCACCATCTCCCAAATTAAACACACTCTGAGGGAATTCATGTTGGGTTTTGTTGGTTTTTTTTTTATTTTTTGTTTTACAGGTTCACCTTCTGGGAATTGCACTGAAATCACTACAAAACTGCTACTTATCCTTCAAGTATGCACGTTTATTCTACTAAGTGTTACTTGTTTTGCTTTTTAAATCTGCTTAAGTCAGAAAATGTCATGCTGCAAAAAATGTGGAGAGTGACTCTGGCCAATTCATTTGTTCCTTCTCAAAAAAAAAAACCCATAGGAGCCATCCTCTAGGGTAAGAAGATGGATAATTTCTGGTGGACCTGCCAAAGGCAACTGTGGCCTTCTGTTGTGGACACAAGCAAGCTGGTAATGCAACCTGCTCTCAGGAGTCATTCGGATTTCATCATTTATTCCATTCCAACCAACTCACTCCTGTCTTTGTGAAATTTACAAACATGAAGTAAAAGAGCACCTGAAATCCTGAGCACAGGCAATCGGAGGAGAGGAAGAGATTTCTGCCACTGAACACAGATGCAATTAAAGAAGATACTGTTTCAGCTATGCAAGTCCCACAGCTGCATTGTCCAAACAAAAGTCAAGAGGCAACATTCTTTTGCAATGCAGAAAAACAGCCAGCGCTATCTGCCAAGAGCCATTTTTATGGTTTTGTATTTCCTTTATTCCAACCACTTGCATCTTTGCAGATCTGGATGAACTCTTCCCTCTCAAGACTTGCAACCTCATAATTCATCAGTCCAGCTTCTTCAAATACCTCGTCTGCCACTTGAACATCATCTTTTTGCTATGTTTTCCTTAGATGTCTTTCTTTCAAACTCCCTAACACCACTTTCCTCTATTTGTTTTCATTATGAGCTAATCACAATTTCATTTCCCTTCCAGTTTGTTTTCCTCTCCTAGGTATTCTCAGTATCTACCTACCCCTCTCACTTCATAACAAAAAAAAACATATCAGAAATTTCTCAACAGGCTGCTCTTCTACAAAATAAATGTTTCCATAGGGAGTACCAGCTCTAATAAAAACCACTGCTGAATTTCCAGTCAGAACCAGACACTGGCCCAGAAAAGAAAACAGTTTACTGACACTAACCTGGAATACAAAACCCCTGACTCAAAGTCTCAATTCACATAATGCTGAAGAGACTGGCTCCCAATTCAAGAACTTTGGAAGAAATTGATCTATCTCCATGCAGAACAGGAAAAAAGTAAGTATCAAAGTCTGAAACCAAATTATGCAAAATGAGAAAAGCTTCCCGTCTTGCTATACTAACAGCTAACTGTCATTCAAAAAGAAAAGAGAAAAGGAGGACTGGGGCCGGGGCAGGGGGGTGGGGGCGGGTGGTGTGTCAATCAAAATCCACATTCTTCATAACCAATACAACCATGAAGGATTTAGTCTTCACTAGTGACTCATGTGAGTCTCCCTATAATCCCACTCTTGCCTACTTTGTTCTCCTATTGTTCTATGCACTGTATCTATTTGTTCTATGTATTTTATGAGTTTTCCTAAGTAGACATTTATTTTCTAACATACATCTATTAAGTTAATATATAAATATAAAAAATATATATATAAAATACCTTAAACTGCAGACCACAATTTCCATGTTTGCTTCCCAACTCTAGCATTTTGCATCAGAAGCTGCCCTCAAACAAATCTGTCACACACTTAGAACCAAAGTCATTACTGTCATCGTTTGGGCTGTCAGCCCAATTCCATGCAAAATTAAATGACATGCAACCAAACCCCTTAAGACTAACTAAGTTTAAAAATAGCCAGCACACATTCATTTCCATCACCAACAATGGCGTTAGACCAATAAACTCAGATTCACAGGCTAATGCCCTTCAATAAGCAAGGAATTCTGACCGAATATTGATCTGAGATCAATGGTAATACCCTATATTGCAAAACATGAGCTTGATTTTTCTGCTTAATTGTTTGAGCAAAGAGTAAAGTATTTTACTTTCAACAGTTTCATGTAAGAAATGAAAAAGGTTACTGTTCTGTTACCAAAAAAAAAATCTTGTCTCTCCACATTGATTAATTATTATATTGAAAATTTAAATGCTCAGATCTTCAGCACTGCAGACCATGAATGTCATGGTTAGAAGACAGTTCCGGTAATCATGATGGCTTTAAACATTCCTGATCAGGTGCCGATTCAGCAGCACTAGAAAACATTTACCTCTGAAGCAGTTGTGAATCAGGTATAGTGAACCATTTTAATTAACACTTATTCATCACTACAAGGTAGATAGAGCATTTTCAAATGTTTATTTTCCTGGTCTGTTTGAGTTCATTTTTAGTGGTTTGTTTAGCTTTTTGAAATTCATTTAAAAGGTAATTTCCAACCTACATTCAATATCCTGTCCTTATAGTCATAGCTGAAATAATGTTTTCAAATAAAAGATGGATAATGTCCTTTAGTGAATGATGGTGCTGAGCACTGCAGTTGTGTATGATTCACATTACAGACCATGCTCCAGTTGAATTTATGTTACTTCCTTGAGATGCTAGGAACACATGTAGTAAACTGCCACTGACTAATGGGCAGTTTCTCCATTTTATTTGCAGGACAAGAAATAAAGCAAAGGGAATTAATTTGCATTGCCCAAGGATTTTACTTCCTAGCTAACTCTCCCTCTCACTTGGATATGGTTACCTATATGGAGAGGTATCAATAAAGAAAGCTCACTGAAAAAGGTTAATGAATTTTACAGCTTCCACAGTTGAGCTGCTCTGCAGTAACTGATAAAGCAAGAGACACCTGAGTATGCATCTCAGGCCCATACCTATCTAGACAAAAATGTTAGGAACTACACTTAACAGAGCATTTATATTTGAGGCAGTAGAGCTCAACATTTCAAATCAGAGCTTCTTCTCAAATTCAACATAAATTTCACCTGAAGAAGTAACAATTGAAATGTGACACCTTGACATTTCTATATACCCTTTCGAGGAAAAACAACTTGTATTTTCACTAGATGGGATTTTATGTATTTTTCAGCCCATACCTTACTTGGCTCATGATTAGATATGTGATTTTTTTTTTTTTTAATTTTTGGCCTGGGATGGGGGTTGGATGTGGTTTGGGTTTGGAGTTTTGACCTTCACCTATTCCAATAAAGGGAACAGTGAAGATTTCCACCACTGCATATTCAAGAATTAACAACCATGATCAGTTAAGAACTCTGATATTCAAGAGACCCTAATTATAAAACCATGCAAAGTCAATGAAATGCAGTAATAACTCATATTTATGGCTAGGCCCTCAAATTTGAGGGCTGATCTAAATTTAGTAATTTGCCTCATTCTACTGTGTATTACTTTCTTCCACATGCTTCATTCTGTTGCAAGTTACAGCTTAGCTATTTTCAACATTTAAGTATTAATTATAAACTGACATTCTTCCAAATGCTGTATCTAGAGACCTTTAAGAAGCATGTCAGAAATGAATGCGTCATCTAAAGCATTCATGAGATGAGATTTACACAAGATGTAAAAGCAATTGATTTCTGTATACCAGAGTTAATTAGATGCTTTATGTTAGTATGAAAAGGGACATAATTTAGGATACATTAAGATAAATATTTAACTAATCACTCTGAAATTCGGTTGTCTTTACTAACGGGTGGAAATTGACATCTTTCACAAACTTCCTCCTCTTGTCCCTGTGCCCACAAACCCACAGTTTCAAGGAACTCTCTGGAGTCTTATGTAAATACCATAAAAGCAGCTCTCTTACCCGGGGAAAAAGGTGCACCGCACAGATTTGGGGGCTTAGGTTTTCTTTACTTGGATATGGTAAATTTCTTTGGCTCTTTGTGGTTTTTAAAAAAAGTGGGAAATGCCTAAAAACCCCAGATGCTTCTATTAAGCTTCCAACAGCTGATGCTGCATAGTGTAGCCAAGGTAGAAAGCCTCAGTGGCATCCACGTGACATGTTGCAGCAACTTCAGGAATCTGGTGTACAGAATCCTCAACAAAACCATCACAAGTTGTGCAACAGTAAAGTCTCAATGCTTATTTAATCTCAAAAGCACTTCCATAAAACTGGTTAACTCCACAACCACTGCCAATAACATTTACATCTTTATAACAAAAATCAGAACTCAGGCAAAGGAGAGAGCAGTAGGAAAAAAAATGGCCAAAAGCTGAACCCGCAATGCTTTGAACAATTTACAAGTGTAAAAAAAACACTGGAGATTGATGTCTGAACGCTTTGAATTCCTCTGAGAAAATGGATGGGAGAAAACTGCTAAGGAAATTTCATTGATAAATCAAATCATCTCTATTGCTCCCATGCTCTGAAGGACATACCCCATCTGAAGTACACTCAAGTCCAAGCAGCCACTGTTTCCTTCTAGAAGTATGGAAACATGAACTTGTTATTCCTGATACATGGCAATTCTCTGTTTACACCACAAAACTCCAGTCTAATGTCCCATCCATCACCTCATCCTTAGCTTCAATCTTTGAGCAAGTTAATCTATAAATGAACTGCTTTATGTTAATTCTGAGGCATTAAGATGAGTCAAGGAGGTTGGCAGTCAGTCAGTTTCTCACTGGCCCATAAGCACAACAGGAATTTTAATACCCACTTTACTCATTTAGCTGACCCAATCCTCAACAGCACACTTACTAATTACAGCTTTAAATCCTATGAAGGAGATTATCTTTTATTATAATAGCCTATTACAAACACCAAGCTGTAGTATTGAACACTTTTGGAAAAACTGCCTCACTACTGGTTTTTCAGACAGTATCTGCATTTCTTCCATAAACATTAAAGCATTGTTCGCCTCTCACAACATATTAAGAAAGCATATAATTAACTTTGTGTCAAAAGCACAGCCAAGATCTTCAAAAGTGGTTAGCATTTTTGTAATGAGATATGAAAAATAAAATGTTCAGGATTTTTCCTAAAATTGAGATCCCTTTTAGTGCATCTCCAAACAGGCTCTAAAGAAATGAACACACTAAAGAATCACAACTTGTTTTTCAAAAAGCTCCTAGTATGTCCAGATTAAATGAACAGAAAGATCAGAACAGAGATGTCAAGAAAACCAAAAGCATGAACAAGAGGATGCAAAAACCATTCATGGACTGCCTCTTCCCTGCAGAATTTGAGGGAAAAGGTACTTTTACTGTCTCCTGTATCTCACATTAGAGAACGTAACTATCCTTGCACACTTCATACTGAGTCTCAGTTTTGGGGGGGGGACGGGGAGGGGAGGTCCTGTTATTGACATATGCACCAAACTGAAATCAACCTCTCTTTAAATCTAGGTTCTTTCTCTTCAACCAGTCCCAGACAGGTAAAGAAAAGCACCCCACCAGAGCAGTCAGCCAGCAAACAGGAGCTGTGAGGATGAAGCCCACATCTCCTCCCTGCCATGGGAGCACCTCTCTACCAGGCTGTAGGCTGGTCTGAACTCAAAACAATAGTCAGCAAGATTCTGTAGGCCTGTAGCAAAAGCAGCACACTATTGCCATTGCTAGTCATAGGCTTTGTATTAACTCATCCTTGCAAACCTCAGGAACTGTCAGTCTTTGTCTGGACTTGTCTTGGTCTATCTGGAGATCGAACAGGAGGTGGCTATTGCTCACCTTGTGTTAGTTGTAGCTTAGCTTTGTGCAATTGTGTGGTGTAAGACCTATTGTTACAGTAATTGTGAGATATTTCTGTGATTAATGTAGTGTAATAACAAGTAGTTAGTCTGTATAGAATAAACTATTTACGACCCTGGAATAACAATGTAGTGTAGCATAGTTCAGGCACAGGATGACAGCAAAGGGCTTGAAAGTACAAGAACAGGAAAGTAAGAGAGCTCTCAGCTTATGAATAGTTGATTACTGGTCATTAAATGCATGCAAATTTGGGAGCTGGGTAAAACCAGATATAACAGAGAACAAAGAATAAGCATCCGATATACATATGTACACAGAATATTTTACATTTGGAAAATTCAGCTGTAATGTGGAATTCCAGACATACAAAGAAAGAGTAAGGTGTAAGCATGCATTAGAAAACCAAAATAGCCCCAAGTGGACTCTAGAAGAAAAAAACCACCACCATCAACATCAGTGTCCTCCTTGTGAAAAGTTGCCAGACTGCCATTCCTTGTTGAGGAGGGCTGTGACTGTTGACCTTAGGGCACAGAAGGGCAGCAAGTGAATGAATGTAACACCAGGGGAAAAAGAGGGGTAGATACTAGGGTGCATGTGAATATCAAATTTAACTGTATTATGACTGAGACCTTTTCTACAAGAGTACTCTTTCTTTCTCTGCAATAATTATTCCTAGACTAATAATAACTCTTTGATTAGACTATTAAGACTTTAATTAGGCTAACAATACACTCCTGGCTTTGCCCTTGCATATGAAGTGTTTCTTCAGCCCACAAGCTGCACAAGGTGCAGTGCAACAATTCATGCAGCCAGAGGGAGAGCGCACCAGAAGAAGCAATTTCAAAATGGGAAATCCGGAGTGTCAGCTCCTATTTCAAAGCCTGCTCACAAGTTTCAAGTTAACCAGTCATAAATAAAAAAGAGACAACTTTGCAAACAGTTGTATCACTGATAATAAATGTTTTAATTTCAATGGGTTTTTGCATATGAATGAGGTTATTATTACCAAATTGCTTATTATTACCAAAATTAAACTGGCTTAACACTTATTTATCTCTAGATGAAAAAGAAAATCTGATACCAGCTATGCAGTGACGAAGTGAAGACATATATTAAAAAACTGAAGTTAATTTATTTCCCTACCCGTGTGTCTATAAAGTACTCATTTTGGAGGTACACTTAAGTATCTCTTAATTTTCTTACCCTCCCAAAAACTTCTCAGAAAACCAGTGACTTACTGATATCTGAAAACTGAATGATGACTAGAAACACCATCCTTGAAACAATACATGGGGCTTTTGTGGAAATACCTAGCAAAATTGTTCTGTCTTCTGTCGTTGAGTAGGCGTTCCTACTCTTTGAGATATAATAGTTAAGTGATTAGCATACCTATGAGTTTGTGCTGACACAAGCATTTATAGTACCAAGTACAAAAATGAAATACAAGAATGATAAGCAACAATTTTATATTTACTTTATGCTATTCAAATACCAGTAACAAACACTGCCTGAATAACACAGATTAGTCAAAATAGTTTTCAGGTTGGTGGATTTTTTTTTCCCCCCACAGTGATAGAGCTAATGGGCTTCTGTTTTCACAGGCACATCCATTTTCTCTGCAAGTAAGTTTTGTTCAAGCACCTCACAGTTTCTGTTTATCCAGTTACTCAGCTGTTTAAACATCCCTTCAGGTCAAGTAACACTGCACAGAGAAAGTAGCTTCAAAATGATTGCCAGAGGTTAAGATACTTTAAGATGTGCAGAGAGTATGGGCAGTCAGACAGTATAACACATACACAGTAAGACCAGTGCTTTCATTAGTTCCACAGCAATTTAGACATGATTTGAAAGCAGCATATATGGACACTACATAGTTCTTCCATATATATTTCAATAATGAAACCATAAACAAAAAGAAGATAGTCATGTATGTAAGGAGACCAACTTAGGAAAGGCAATTATGTTTGGAAAATTTAGAACAGTAATGCTGAAAACTATATTTGCTGATATATGCCTTTTTATATGCATGCACATCTGTGGTAGAACTTGTGTTGTGCTCTTTCTCCCTCTTAGAGTATTCCCCATTCAGAGTGGGACCTAGTTACCCATAGAGCACTGGGTCTGTAAGTCTGGCTACCAAAAAGTTGGCACCCACTTACTTACAAGCATAATCTTGTGAAGTATTCAGTTTCATCGAATTTCAGGAACCACTTCTGAAATGAAGGTGTTTTTAAAGTACAACTTTCACACACAAAAATTATGTTTGTTATCAGTTTGGATGAAAGTAGGATGAAGGCACAATTCCAGTGGTTTCACTACTACAGACATGAACCCTCAACTTACCTGATATTTTGCTTCCTATGTACCCATAGTGTGCCCAGAGTTAATGCTTCACTGCATCTTATGCATCAGAGGGACATCCTGTGCGCAATGTAGCTTTTCAAATTCTCCAGAAAAACAAGCTCTAATCTCATTTTAGAGACTCACAAGACCACAGCAGAGAAAAACAGGCAAGAAAACTATACAGATTCAACTAAAACTGTGACCATTCTCAAATGCAAGAAAGATTTAGTCCGTGGAAGCTGCTGACAGAGTCAAGATACTGAGATTTAAAAGTTTGGATGGAAGAACTGGATGGCCATAGCAGATCTCTAATATTCAGCACTCTAGTTTAAATAGTGTTAAGAAAATAATTATACAAAACAAAAATTTCACTGAATTTGCCCTTACCAAAAAGAGCAATAAAATTTTTAAAAAGACCTATATATGATGCTAAAGAATTCTATATAACTCTATTTTGAGTTCTCTTTCCTGCATAAAATCATTGAATAGTCAGTAACAACTGAACTCCTGCTGTACCTGCCCTCTGCTAGCATCTTTAAAGCCTGACTTCAAACCAATTCAATCACATCTACTGGTCAATATATTCTTAGCTGTGAACTGAAAGGGGGAGGTAGTGCTGAAAACATAAAAAATCCTAAAGAACAGATTTCATTAAGTTCATTGCCATCATCTGAAGCCATGAAATGCAGCACAAAAATATCCTCCTCACCACACGCCCTGCCCAGTTGTAGTTGGGAAGTTGTCGTATTACCTTTTGATCAGAGATTTCAAGAGTATATTGGGATTCTGCAAAATCCAAAGACATCCTGAACCTCCCCAGACACTGCAATGCACAGAACAGAACATGGTTGGATCGTCTACAGTGGGAATCCTGCATTTAAGGATTCCTGATCAGAGACAGTAAAGATCCCTTAACCTACCTACTCTGATTAAGATGCAAGTGTTCTGCAATTTGGTCATTCTTTTTCCAGAAACCTTACCTTACCATCCAAGTTTTGATTAAAATGAGGTAAGGAAGAGGCGAAAAACAGAGGAGGGTAGAAAAGATATCTAAAGAAAGGTCAAATTATATTTATCTGTTTTATTGTGGGGTCTTTCTTTCAACTCTGAATTGTACTAAAATTTAAATATCACTGTTAATGAATACCCTAAGTAGCAGAGATTCTACTAGTCAGCATCCAAGATGTTTCCTTATCTCAGCAAATGAATCCTTATATTTATTTCTGTTTACTGAATTTTCTGCTCACCTGCCACAATCCTAGTTCACTTCACTGCCTGCAGGTAGGGCACTGTCCAAGCAAGGTACTGAGTCCAATTACACTTCAGGAAATCCTGTCCCTTATAATATTTGATTAAGCCCAGAGACAGATTCTGAAATAAAAGAGTAAACCTTTAAGTACAATAAGTACAGAGGATTTTCTTGTTTTGGTGCTACTGCAGCATAGATCATAAACACCCAAGGTACAGCAACTGCGGGCAGCATAGCACCATTAATACATTTGAACAAACACTTTAAAGTATTCATTATCATGATGCTATGAGATAATTTGACTAAAAACTGAAAAAAAATTACCTGAAGCCTTAAGAACATTATGACACATCCCATAGCTCAGTAACTGTTCTATATAGAAAAGCATTTTTTTGCCTAGAACAATAAGTATATGTAACTGTAAGCATCTGAAAGTAGGATGAGAAGACAATCACCTTTAATGTCTCCTGACACAGATTAACATTCAAGTTTAACCTGCGGAAAACCACAGCAAACAAGTGCAAATACAGCCCCAAGATGAATGACGGACTGTACAGTGCTGTCTTATGATACAGGAGCTGCCACACAGCCTGCGGTATTGGTAAAGGAAGGAGGGTTCCTCCCCCACAGCCATTAAATCCAAATTTAGGACAGGCTGAACTATTTTGACAGAAAAAGTGCCATGCCAATCTTGTATGTTGTATATTACAGAAGGATTCATAAATCTTTACATAAATAATGTAGTTGTCTCAAGCAAAGAACTAGATTACTCTGTACTGTGTCTTATATTCATGGAAAGGAGGGCGGTGACAAATCCGTACTAATGGAATTTTATTAACCCTTTTTATTTTAACTGTCATCATAAAGGAAGTCTACCTGTCTAGCACAGCCAAAATCTTCGTCACTGTCTGCAAATATTTCGTCTACTAAACCACATAAGATGCAGTAGTATAGAGTCTGTTAAACTTCTTTATAATTTGCAGCTAAGTTTCACTTGGACGTCTGGAAAACACTGCACATTCTCCAAAAGCTACAGTCATTAAGCAGGAAAGGCAAACTATTTTTAGTAACATGACAACTTATGTTCTTCTGCAACCAAAGCTCTGGGAACAGGAATGATAAGTAAAAAAAGGAAAACAATAAATGAAAACACTGTTAATAGGAAAAAAAGACCAGGAAGGACAGTTCCGAAGAATAATTAATACGCACAGGAAGGTATAGACAAAAAAAAACCCAAAACATGGCTGCTAAAACTTGGGGGAAAAAGGACAGAATTAGAGGACAACACCCATGTAACAGTGCCAGAAGCTGGAAGCCACATCTTTTTGAAAGGGGCAGCTGCTTCTTGCTTCCTGTTCCCCCTGAATTCCAAGCTTCACAATATAGAGGAACCAGGAGCCACCATCCCTTACAAAGAAGATGCTGCCCGCTAGCTGATCAGCAACACAGCATCTCACAACTGGCCAAGGCAGCAGCTCTTGGTTCATATCCATTTCAGGAGTAAGCAGAAACAATTAAATCCCTACTTTGAAGATAAAAATATAGTTTCGCTCACTGCCTTTGAAGCTGCCAAACTCCATACTTTTGGATTCTCACTCCAAGTAACACAACAACAATCTTGATTAAGACTTTCTTAAAAATTAGGAAAACTGTAATAGTCAACAAAAGCAAGTCAGCCAGATATTCTTTGCAACAGCAAATCATATAAGGACTCTGGAGACTGATGTCTGAGGATGAAACTAACCTCATCACAGCCAAAAGCAAATGGTCCCAGCTCCTCCTCTTTCTGCTCCCAAGACTCTATGCTGAATTGATACAACTCCCTATCCCAGAAAAAATATTTCATTTCTCTTGGCTGTGCAGCTCAGCTGAATTGGCTCAGCAAGGGGTATAACAGCACAACACTGGAGAAGAGGAAGAAACTACAGACCTGGAAGAGGTGGTGGGTGGAAGGGGAACATCCTTTTGTCAGGGACATCGAGCTTTTAGATCAGCTGTTGTGATAATGGAATACTTCACCCTTTGAGATCTACAAGAAAATGACAAAATTGCATTATTCCCTTGCTCTATGGAGAACAGTCACAGTAAAAAGGTGACATGATTAAATGAAGGGAGAAAAGAACATTGAAAATATTACTGAGATATCTGTTTCACTAGCATATAGTTTCAATAATTCATGAACAAGTTAATTTAAGGATTTTAGAGAGGTTATAATCAGCCAACTATTCAGTGGCAAGTCACTACATCCCTGCAATCACATTTGAAGTAGCTTTTATTTATCAGCAGATGATATGTAATGAACAACACTTCAAGTTTAAGTTACATTATCAATGTTATGACATTTCAGCAAAATTGGGACCTGGTTTTCAGTCTTTCCTATGCTGCATCTCATGGGGACACACATGGTAATTTTTTTACAGTAATCTCAGTGTGGTTATGTCTCCATTGCAACTGACCAAAAGACCCAGTTTTGAAAACATTTTCAATCCTTCACTCCACATGGATCTTCTTTAGGATCTGTCTATTCTAGAGTGACTGAAATGATTGTATTTAATGTCACTCTGCTTATGACTTCCCATTTTCTGCAATATGAAAGTAGTATATTGTAAAGAGACTTTAAGGTGGTAACTTCCAACAAAAGACCATGACCTAGTACTACTTGAAAATCTAGAAGGGTAGAGCGCAACACAAAAGGCTCCCTGTTCCTCTGCAGCACAAAAGAGAGCAAGCTTGCAAACTTACTCAAACTCTCCACTGTTAATCTAAGGGTTTAAGAAACAACTGTACTTCACAAAGGGCAGTGAATAAAAGGAAGAAGCACAGGAAGCCTAAGAACAAGTTTGCAAGTTACTTCAATCCCCTAAAGCATAGATAAGGAAAGCCAGTTTGAGCTCAAGGTCCTGTACCAGGACAGCAATCCCAGAAGAATACTAAGACCAGTTGGCAACAAAATATGGTATATTAGTCTGGCTCTGGTTTTCTTCTTGTAGGTTGGCAACCCGAAAGTCAATTAACTTTGATTACCTTCACTATTGCTTCCTACAGAATCCCTAAGACATAAGGCCAAAATCCCAGGTAGTAGCACAGTTCCCAGGTAGCTTGTTTCCATTTTGATTTTTTGAGCTGTGGTTTTGATAAAGTACTTTATTCACCACTTCCAGCTAACTCTAACTTGCATAAGGCAAGTTCTGCTAAGCTGATGACCCTTTTTCCCCCTCCACTGTAATACTCATTGGTAAATATGAATATATGCAGTTTATTATTCAGACAACAAACTAAGCAAAGAAGTTTGGAAAGTGGAAATGCTCATTGCAATCACACAACTGAAAGAAAGTGATCCCTTGTACTGGCTTTTCTTTAAAGGGCCTATCAAACCAGCACAAGACTGAGTGGTTTATAGTGTTAGTTCACTTTCTGACATTCTCAATCAGAGATCTGAAGTTCTATATAACTCCTAGAACCACCCTCCCATATCTCACAGGCAGATGAGTAAAGCATCTAGTTTCGTGAGTAAGCATATAGCTAAAGCCAAGAAATAATTTAAGTAATTGCTCATCTCTGCAGTGTGTTCATAATATAGCTGAAGCACACACTGCATCTCCGAAAATGGAGGATGAGCAGGATCAACTGCCAAGGTCAGACTACAGATAAAGCTACCATTAGATCTGAACAATAGCTACTGAGCTAGAAAGCAAACTGAAGTCTAGAAGTGATATTCTAAAGTACTAGTACTTGCAATGTCAGAAACAGTAGCAATTAATGAAAGCAATTTAACCAGTACCTACATATAAAACAAATGCTTAAGAACATGTATTAGCTATTGTACTTGTAATCCCATGCCCTATCTTAGTCCCCTAAATAGAGGGCTTGCAAGGCAGAGCCTGCATACCTAGCCAAAGACTAGGGTCATGGCTGATGCGTCTGCTATTGCTTTACCATTTATCTTCACTTTAATGCAGGCTAGTTAATAGAACTGTTTGATGTATCATTTGGACAGAAGAAGCCGAGCAGAAAAATCTATTCTGGGGAATGGAAACGTTTTTTTTGCGTTGTGTAATTAGAAGCAATAGAAAAGACATTGAACATATCTTAATCAATTTAAGAAGTATTTCACTAAGCATTTAACTTAAAGTCAGGCACACTTCCTTTAGAAAGTAGATATACTGTAAATGCAGGGAAGGAAACTGGATGTAACATCAAGGCTAGCTCTCCTAACAAAATAAAGACCACATGAATACAGTAAGCTTTTTGCAAGGTAATAGTATTTACAAAGGCTGAAGTCTTTCTTGCTGAAACATCATAAGTTACTAGAAGAATAGAACAGACTATAGAAGTGAATCATTGGCAAGAAGAGTTTTGTGTAACTGTTAACTGTTGAATGAACTATGTCTCAAGATCTAAAGTTACTCCAAATTAGTGTAACTTGTGCTTAAAGAGTTAACATGTTAATATCTGTTATACATTTTAAGCTGAAATCTCCAAGGATGTTAAGAATACAGTTTCAAATACCAGGTAAGCTGTCATAAAGCTCAGTACTTGCAAACTCTGATCTGAGATCACGGACTACAGTACCATTACTACCTACTGCTCTACAAATATCTACGATTAGATTCCTCTGGCTACTACAACAACATACCAAGTGACATATATTGTCATTTAAAAAACAGCTCATTTTAGCAGAACTGTAAACCTAGAAGGGGTGATTATTTTAAATGAATACCAGTATTTGGGAAAATCACCATGCACTAATATGATTTTTTTTTCTTATTTTATTATGCAAGGAATTATTGGAAAGATAAAAGTCTGTTAAAACAGCTGACTTCTAAAAATGGATAGATACCCCTCTGCCAACCTTATACTTTGAAAGAATAAATAAAATGGAAATTGGTGATTTTCCTTGAGCCTACCATAGTCCAGCCAACAAAGCAATTGTCAAGGCACAGCAAGGGCTGGTTGCTCCCCACAGGACAGGGAGCCAAGCACAGCAGCACAGCCAACAGGACAAGGGCCTTGCCAGCCAAAGCCAGCACCCAAGCAAGGGAGCAGGGCATTTTCGGCCAAGAGCCCAGACCATCAGGCAAATCCAGGATGACAACACAGGTCCGAGGTCAAACCAAGAAGTCAGTCCGCACATCAGGATCAGGCCTGGTGACAGCACCCAGGGTCAAACACAGCCCAGTGACAGACAGGTCCTCATGGTCAGGCCAAGGCCATCAGCCCATGGGTCAGGGTCCAGCTCTGCAGGAGCCACAGGGCACAACCACAGCCAAGCTAGAGACCAGCACTCCTAACAGCCCAACTGGGGCATGGGCTGAAGGCTGAGTTTAAATGGGGCCTGGGCCCATGGGTGTGGGTGGAGGCCTCAGGTGAGGCTGGTCAGGGCTGTCAAGGCCTATTAGTGCCCTCAGGGCCCTGACAACAACAATCAAAACAGCAATGCTAAAACCTGCACTTTCCTCTTTACTGATTTACTTGTTTTCCTTTAAAGACTGCCTGCCTTCTAAAGTAAGGCAAAGACAGGAATCTCATTCTGCCTTTGATACTGCAGCTATGGCATACTCTGGTGTGTCAGCTTTTCTGACTCATCTGCATTTAAGTTTGTCCTGGATACTGTTTGCTTGCTCCACTTTGCACTTTATTTGCCTATCATTTACTCACTCTTCATCTGTCAAAATCTGTTAACCTTTTCTGATCTTCCACTTCCAGTTTCCCCTTCCCCTTTTTGTCCATTGCTGTTGTTCTCTACAGCTACACTCAATCACTTTCTGCCCTAAATGTTTCCTGCCATGATCTATCTTTCTCCTCTTACCCCATCCTCTCTAATAATATATCTGCTCAATAGGAATATGAACTTCTTAATACATAGGTGAAATACACTTCGGTTTTGCCTCTTCTTAAAAATAGCCTTTTTCAGGGACACTCTTAATAATATCCCTAAGAGCAACCTGCACCACTGGTTCTTAGTTCTGAATACCAATTCAGATGCTAAATGATGCAGTAGGTGGATTTTTTTCTCACTATTTAAAATAACCAATTGTTAACACAAGTTAGTTTCTCCCACTTCCAAGTCTGAGATACATTATACTATATTTCAAGAAATTAAAGACGTTGCTAAATAGTAACTGAGTGAATTCACATTTCACCTTTTCTTAAACTTACTGTTCAAGTGGTTTTGAAAGCTCTGATGCTATTTCAGTCTATGTAATTCAACAGACATAATTTGGCAACTATCTCATATAATAGCATCCTAGTTTGAATGGGTTGAAATGATACCTGAGGCAGACTCCAGAGCTTTGCTACGAACAGCAAGTGTTTTCCTGAGAACATGGATCATCTTTACAAATACGGACAGTCACACGTACTAGCCTTTGTATTTTCTTTCTCTTCTGAGTGATCAAATTTCAATCACTGAATGCAGAAAACACTAACATTAAAAAGAATTGTATTGTGCAGTGGTAATTTATCTAAGGCAATCGAAATTCTCCCTAAGTCATAGAAACAGCTCAGGGATCAGAAGTCAAAACCTCTATTCCCAGACTTCTGCTCAGCCCATTAGCCAGTGTGCTTCCATGTCTTTATTGTGACAACTTATGGTGAAAGAACATGCAGTGCAATGTAACCCAAAAGCATATAGCGGCCTCAACTCAAAACAGTGGCTTGAAACTGAAGATAAAGACACATATGATCCCACCGACATATCCATTTTCTTGATTGTTCCACAGTATCTCCCAAGAAAGCTTTATATTAGACACCATATGTACGTGCTTGCCTTATTTAGCCCTCTGTCCACAGCAGTAATGTATACTTTGATGACCACATGACTGGGAGACACTGAGTCCCTTGTAGGAAGGATAACAGCACAGACCCTTTGAATTTTGCAGCTCTCAAAAGCAAGCAGCTGTGACCCAGGGGTTACCTGTGTGAACAGGCCAATCATGCCAAGCTGATTCAAGGATATCTTTCTCATAAAACTTGCCTGGTATTTTTCTAGTAGAAGATCAAACCTTTTTGATGTACGTGTTAGTGGGAGATGAGAATATTCATCAAACAGTCATGATACTTTCTCAATCTTTAAAAAGAGGCATAAGTCCTTCTATCGAGGTTTTGAGTGGACTACTACCTTTTGATCACCAATTCAGACAAAACCATCCCACTTCTTTTTTACTTTAATACATCTCAACTTTTGAACATAAAACTTTAAAAAAAAGCAGTTAAAATACTTGTATTTTTTAGTGTCCTTAGAAAGGATTGGGAAATATCTATAAATCAAAAAGCAATCAATATCATTGTTCTACTGTACAAAATAATATGCAAATCAGCATACGACTGGGGGTCATGCTCATAACATCTTCCCCACTTTCCCAGAGCCAAAAAGCATGTCTTAACTGCAACAGTACAACAGTATCCTTATTAACATTTACCTTAAGACAGGTCACACAACACAAAGTGATTCCGCTTTGCTAATGAAGCCTACACAAGGCAAGATGGACTGGCATCTCCACACCCTGCAACTTCTGGCATGAATGTCTAGTGAAGACGAAAACATGCAGGATCCAAGATATGAACAATGGGACACCCTAAACATAATAAACAGGCACAATACAAGTCTGAACTTATTTGAACACACACTATAAAGTGCCAAGTTAACCGTTCTACAATCATGCATTGCCTTTTCTCCATCATGCAAGGCCCAGCTTTCAGATGCCAGAAATTCATTACCTACTAAATTGTACAAGTTCAAAGCAAATAAGGTAAACAGGAAAAAGCAGGAGCCTAAGTCACATTTATCCTTCAAAGGACAGAGTGACTTTTTTTTTTGAGCAGCAAGTAGTCCCATCTAATAATGCTGTGTGACACTATTGTCTTGAGATTTGACTTCAGAGTAACTCATGGGTTTTGCTCATGTTGCTTAACAGATCTTTTCACTTAATTTGAGACTTACACCAAACTGCTCTGTAAAGCCACAGGCCAAATGTCACTGATCGGACCAGCCATACTCAAGCTCAGATACATTTCTTAACTACACTCTACCTACTAGTTCACTTTCATTCAGAGGTATGATCCTGTTACCTCCTTTTCTTCCTCCCTTTTTGCACTGCCTCTGGAGTTAATCTGAATGTATGGTAAACCATTTCACCCTGCTAACATACAGCAAACTACTTAACATCTTAGTTTATTTTTTTGCCTTGTTAACGAATTCATCAGCACATCACACCATCAGACCAACTCCAGAACTGACAATGAAAGCAGGGAGGGAACATAGCTAAATTGTTGTCTAGTTGGGGGGCAGGGGAGGAGAACTACTACTCCTTTCTTCCTCCCAGCAGCAGCAAGCTATTAGATTAGATTAGCCATTCATGTGTTTCCAAAACATCTATGATAATGTAAGTCAGCATTACGACAGCCTAAATTATCAGTCTGTCCATCACATGGGTGCTGGCTCTACACTGACCCAACAAAGCTGACTTGGAAAAAAAAAGCACAACGCACACCCTGTTAGTCAGTTCCCTGAACGAGCGCTGGATGGATTATACAGCTGCCCTGTAAAGAGACTATGAGACTGCGTCATATGGAGGGCAGGGGAAAGGTGGAACCGCAGCAATATTGACTTGAATTAGTTTAAGCTGTTGTGTAACGGCATATATAACTACTTATTTAGCAGCTTAAAGTGATTAGAACATAAAGTCTTGAATGAATCTGATTCTGTCAGACTGGATACATACAGAAAAATTGCATAGACAATCTCAAGATGCACTTAGGCTTCCCTCAAGCTTAATGTTTAATGTTACCTAACTTATGGTATTAAGGTCAAGCTACACTGTGCTTTCTAGATGAGACACAAGTCTTTCAGTTCAGGCCTTTATTTTAAAGAAAAGTGTGTCATCCGCTGCTATTTCCCAAGCCAGAAGTTTTAAATGGCTATCAGATATTATTGCCAGAGGAAGCAAGTTAATGACTGAAAGATTGGATGACCCCAGAGGAAACAGCTACAGCAATAAATCAAAGATATGAAAACTCGAGAAAATGATGAGAGGGTCAGGAGAAGTTGTTCTTCAGCCTGGAGTACATCTGATAGTGCTAGGTTTCCCCAAGGAAGGCAGCCATAAAAACCTAAGACAGAGACCATGAGACTCAAATTCTCACTGTGACCATGTAAGCCAAAATGATTTAAGACTTGCTAGGACCTCAAAAGCTAGTGCCTTCTCCCCAACTAGAGAAGGGCAACTTCCTCATGTTGAAGCAAGACACTGGGCAGGTGGTTTTGAGGAACAGTGTCAAGTCTTCTCCTTGATAAAGCTGCCGCTGCCACATCCCAGTGGTTATTTCTCACCTCTACTGCATAAAGATATCATACCTAGCCTCCAACTGAAGGTGGCCAAAAAATCCCAAACTTCATAATTTAAGAAACTTTTACGGATTATACTTTAATGTAGATGGAAAAGGTATAGTTATTTTGAAATTTATGCATCTGAGTAGCACGTGTCTTTATCACAGCTTACTGGTACTTGCAAAATGAAGGCAAACATACTCTCATTTGCTTCTATCACAACACTAACAGATGTTGCAAGAAGACAAAACAAACAAACAAAACATATGGAAAAGCTTGGAAGCTGGTCTCTAAAAGAATGACACATCTGTAGAGACAAGTATATCAGCATCCACTACTGGTGTATCAACAGCTCTCAGGGTTTCCATTCAGGAAGGTGTAAGAAAAGTGATGTAAGTGTGCCTACACAGATGAGGAAAACAACTTTTCATATTATAGGCTAGGAGTGCCCGAATAGAACACGAAGGAGTCAGAATTATACAGAGAGAATATAACTTTTTTTTTTAAGTTGATGTAATAGCATCATGAGGTACTCGTATCATTTTTCATTAGTGTTCTCAGTAGTCATTCAGCTTTAACACAGTGCAGTTCATTACTACAGTTCAAGGAAGGGCACGCGGTCAACAAAAACAGCACAATGAACTCTCAGTTATTTTTATACCGAGATCCCAAGTGATCCAGACAGTGCTGATTTTAAGGCACAGTTAATTCTGGCTATGCAATACTGCGGTTCCAAAGTCCACTTTCCATAATAGTTTGACTCCTGGCATTGAAAACAGAGAGACATGCACTTTTACTGGAATAGGTCAGGAAAAGTTCTTTTGTTTGTCCCTCATAAGTACAAAAGAATGCAAGTATATCCACAGTATGTTGTAATGCAGGAACCCAGTATAGTGCCTTTTGTTCAGGAAAATGTGGCCAATTAATCTGATTGTAGATGTCACAATGATATTATTGACTTCACAAGAAAATAGTAGCCTTTAGGGATGACATGAATTTTCTGTGTGCCACCCTATGTGCATTTAAGTGTAAACTAAGATGAGTAGTTGCAATTTGTATTAAATTTTGCTGAACTTGTTTCCTTCCTTGTATATATACCTGAGCTGTAACTTTTTCAAATTTGGGAGTCCCAAATGAAGGGGAAGGAATGTATGAAGGAAGTTTGGGGATTTTTTCCCCAAAAGATAAAGGTAATTGTCAAATACCTCATACTATGTTTAATCAGTGAACTGGTCTTTTTTTTTTTAAATAGCAGTGGGATCCAAGAGTCACTTTGCACTTAAATTACAGTGTAAATTTACTGTAATAACTACTGATGTTTATTTAGTTAGGTCTGACTGCTGTCTGCAGCTAGCATGGGGTAAAAGAAGCATATTAATACAGCAGTTACAGAGTATATCCAAGTTTGCACATGCAAAGTGATACTTCTTGAAGTACATCTCATGTAAGAAGTTCATATTTTAGCATGGTAATGGCACACTTAACATTCATGACAGGGAGAATAACAAATATCAAGTCATTAAAGACTTTAACTTGCCAAACCGGATAATATGCACCACAGAACATCTAAAGAATATGCTGGAGAGCTCCATGACTATTTATATTCATTTTTAAATCATTCTTGAAAAAACTTGGGAAGGTCCAGATTATTTGCAGAAGGAAACCAGAGGAAAGCTTAGTGTTGTGCTTTTAGGAAAGGCAGTAAATGGGACTTTTTAAGAAATCATAAGTCATTTGGCCTGGACGTGCTGTTAAAGCAAGTCATGAAATTATGGAGGGTAATCAATAAACACAAAAATAAGCAAAAAACCCCCCGACAATTAAGCAAAATTATGTTACTTAGCACAATTTCAAGGAAGATTACTTAATATGACCACTAACTTTCTGATGCAATAAGTTTTCCAAAGTTTTGAAACAAATATCATACCCTACAAATTTATGTAGGACATTTAATTATTAAAAAAAATTATTTTCACTTTTTAATCTCGCTAATCAATATAGTTTTTTCAAGTAGTTCTCCCTTAGACCTACTAGTCCTATTCCAGACCTGTATTAAGAATTTAGATAAAAAAGTTAAGAGTTGGTAGGTAACAGTTAAATTTTTTATCAGCACTCTGCTACCACCTCTTGACTTATTTCCCTTTCATTTCCAATTTCTCAGCTTACTATATGACACTTACTGCTTGTTCAAAACCAACAGCACTAATTCTAACTGAGATACTTGATAGGCAAAAGCATTATATAAAGATCTGTACTGGGCTACTGTACAATTCAAGTTCTACTTTTCTATTTAACATTTAAGGTTTACATTCTTTCTCCATTTTCCTCCCCCTACGAGGTAAGGAGGAGAAATCAAATACCTTTTCTTATCAAAGATTCACACTACTCTGAACTGGACTTTTGCAGTTAGTGCAATTTGTTGTAGTTAAGGAGAACAGCTGGATATTTTCTTTTTAGTAATACTTCAAATGTCTCCTAATTTTAAAACAAGACTACATTCCCAAATAAATCTTCATATATTTGTCTTATATCTGCCAGCTCTTTATCTGGAAAGTATATTTTTACATTTTGGGTAGATTCACAATTATCAGTCATATTTAAGCATCCACTTTTGCTCTGACATATAGATGCTGGCAGCCATATAGACTCTTCCTACAGACACTACATAATAAAGTGCTAAAAAATACAAGCCACAAGTGGATGTGGTCAATCGGACTTGTGTCTCATTCACACTTGTGCAGCTCATATGATAGCGCTCAGAATCAATGGCTGATCACCCTCTCTACTACTATACCGAAGTCTCCATTTCATGATAGTTAAAAACAGAAGTGCATGTCATACCCTCTCCTAGAGATGTGGAGTTCGGGGGAAGAAGGGTTCTCAGATTTTCTGCATTAAAAGCTTTTATTTTCCCCTAGTTGTTTATTGCCCTATGCTGTAGGGAAACAAGTTTTTCTCTAGCTCTTAGGAATGTTTTAATCAGCTTCGTGGGTTATTGAAATCTTCTGGACAATGACAAACTTTAGCATAATGTACCTCTGAGAATCTCTTAAGGATAATTTTGAAAAAAATCTCACATGATACTAAGCTATTTCATATATCTTGAGTGCTTTTTTAAATAAAAGCTACTCAAAATTATAACTTCTATACAAAACTATTCCATTATCATTTTATTCCTTTCCTCCCACACAAGAAAATACCTCAGTACTTTTGATTTCAGCACAAGAATTGGGAAAAGTAAGATGTAAAGGTTCATATGAGTAACTATTTCTTTCAGGATGTTGAATGCTGTCTTCAGTCCTAGTATAGAGTACTTATTAGTACCTTTACTCTTTGAGCAATTCTGCTAGTTCATTCTTGACTGTTAAGATATCTTTTGCTGTAAATATTGTTCCAGAACTAGTGCTCCCTATATGAGAGATTAGATTTATTTTACTTGTTGCAGGGTGGCATTTCTTTTGAGCTGTTTTTCAGTAAAACAAGAGGATGACTCCATTTACTCCCTGCTCCCAGCCTTTGAAGAAAAATCTTGTATTCAGCCCATGCAGCAATTGCACCACCTGATGGAGCTATTAGTGGAATCCCAATTATCCTGCAGATTTTTCCCAAGAGCAGGTCAGAACTTACCTCCAATTATTAGCCTGGCTAAACACGGCTTCAGAAAATTTTTGAGCTAAACCCAACTTAATAATAGAAGTGTATGTACAGAATAGCATGTAGTAGATATTGCTTATATTCTTGATGTCCTGTTTGTCATTACAGTTGGTAATCAATTAACATGAATTTGAAGCAGAGCATATGTGTTCTGCCACATTAAAAGATGCAGTATGGAAGCTCTGTGTATTAAGGCATGCACAAGACAAGACATGACAACACCATGACCTGCATTTAAAAAGTAAAAGTCAAGAACACACATTCTATATCCTCATTTATGAATATAAGGTTCATGTGATTTTAAGCCAATTTTTTCCAGATCTGTGTGTAAATATCACATCACAGCACTACTCCATATTTCCATACAGTGTTCATATGCTCTTCCCTGGTGCAAACCAAGTCTGTTTCTGCTATCAAAGACAAAGAACAAAAAGCCATATAACTGAAGCCACAGCAGACAACCGCTCCTGGCTAGCTGTTTTGTTCTGTTCAAAAGGCATTAACATTTTGAAGTACTATGGACCCAAGCATATCAGACATATCTTGCTTATCTATTTCCACAGTAAACTAAGCAAAATTAAATTAGGTCCTCAAACTGTAATCTCACCACAAACTAAGAATTCAGCCAACTATCCAATGTCAGCAGTATTGCAAGCGACCTCCTGAATCTGAAGCAACTTATATCAAAATCCAAGAGCAAGGAGGGGGGAGGGTAAAAATTCCCATTTTCTGACAAGAGCAAAGAACTTAATCCAAAAGTGACAGTACCACAGCCAGCATTAGTCAGCACATGACAGGAAGGCAAATTTGCAAGATTCAATCAAAAAAAAAAAAAATTATTTACATCAGAAACTTTAGTTATTTTGTCTAAGTCACTTAGGAGCCTTCCGTAAGTTACTGTTCTCAGTGGCCGTTCGGATTCACCCAGTCAGACACCACAGCTGTCTGAGATTGGGAGCCAGAATCTGATTCTTTCCTTCTACCTAAATCTGTTTGTTCTGCAGGCAACCTGCACGTGCCTTTCTGGATGAAAAGTAATTGAATATGAGCTTGAGTACTACTTCATATTTTTAATACTGATATAGAAAATGTTAAGAACTACCTGTGACTACTATTGTAAAATTAATTTTCTTTGTTGCAGAATTTTTTTTTCAGCATAGGTGAATTATAGTAGCATTCAGAAACTGCATTCAATTTTATTTAAAATGTTCTTTCCATCAAATTCATGTACTAAGAATTGACCTTGTTATTGTTTCTATTTTTCCCTACAGAGCAGGGCAGACCATTATAAATGTGTCACAATTCTGGAATGAACTGCTGGTATTGGGGCCTTAATTTCATAAAAATGGCTTTAAACCCTAACTTCAGGACCTAGGTTTCAAATGTGGTCAGAGCACTACAAAAATGGTAAAAACTTTCAGATTTGGTCCCTGAAACTAGAGAGCGTGGTAACACTGATTCATTAACTGATAGCCTATGCCTACATTTTTAGTTATGCTTATTTTTTATTTGTATCATTCTTCCTCTTTCACATTTTGTCACTGGTTGAACTGACTGGAAGCTGACAAACATCTGCTTTCTTACTAATGCAAATTCAAAACTCTCTGGCACTTTTTAAAAACCTTACAATCACTAAAACACTTGGCTAGAAAGGTAATATAAAGGAAAAAAATTCCATTACTATTTTTAAAGACCTCTCTAAAAAACCAAGCAAACAAACAAACAAAAAAAGTGTTTGGCTAATGAGGATCAAAAAAACATGTAGAGTAGGAAAGGAGGCAAGACAATGTGGATTACCGGTAAACAAATTTCTCAACAGAAACCCTCTAAGAACATGTTCAATAGCACTCATAATTTTTAGATAACTAGAGAGGAGAAGCCAATGAGACATTCTAAGCCTGCTAAATGTCACCTCTTCTCCAGAAGATGGAGCATCATGCTAAAATATGACAAACCAAAAAGCATAAGTGAACTTCAGAAACATTATCCATAGATCTTTGCCTGTTTCTCTTCTGCTGAAGTGAATATGGCCTAGGGGCAAACACAATGCCTCAATGCACTGGGAGAAAAGAAGAGGGCCTGGCAGTGCTCAAGCTGGTGCGAGCCTGCTGTCACACCTTGTCCTTCCAGCCAACTTCCAGCACTGTGGAGTGGGCAGAGTGCTGGGCCAAACTTCCTTCTTTTCTGATTCTTCCTACAGCTGCCCCAGCAAATGCTGCCTAGATGCAGGGATATGATCACTCTAGAGGGTAATGAACCATCTCCAGTGAGAGCTCCAACTGTTCCTATCACGTCTCCAGAGCTTCTGTGGGCAGATTCAGAACATAATGGTCTCATCAGGCTTCAAAATTCATTTGGAGGAGAGCTTCTGGTTTCCTTTCCTTTAAAAGGAATGTAATTTATACATACAAACACTGCTTTAAGAACTGAACCGACATGAACTAAATTGAAATAATTGGGGGATTCCCTTCAAAACTGCACTACTGCTCTGAACTTAATTGCTAAAGCAGACAGAAGCCAAAGTCTGAACTGAAGTAGGTACACTGAGGAGACACAAGTGCTTTTACCTCCCTCCAGAGGACACAGAAGAGGAAATGACTGCGTAACAGATTAAGATGAGAGGCCAACCCAACTTCAACAGATATATGCTTATAAAACTTCTATTTGATTTTAAATAAATCTTTAAAACAACCACTCAAATAATGTATTCAATGTGATACAGTCAATTACGCAAGTTTATCATGCATTGGGCACAACAAAAATGTAATATAGCATATGATGTTGCTGGTATATAAGCTTGTATAGGTAAAAAGAAACAAGTTCTGAAAGCATCAATTTGAATATTCTTCCTTGTTCTATTTAAATTTGTAAATCAAAATAGCAAGTAAAAGGCTATTGTAGTTCAATCCAGGAGGAAAAAAAAACCAGCATAGACTGTGCCTTTCAAAACAAATTTTAGCAAGACAACGTTTATTTTGCAAGGCTAGTAGCAATATTGAAAACTGGCAGGTATTCAAAGCATAGCCGGTTTTTTAGAGACTTTGATTCCCTAGTCAGTCTATTGTATACCTAAATTGAACAAGTCCAAATACTGGCTCGTCAGCTTAGCAAGCAGAATTACTCTTCTGCTGCTTAGAAATCCTTTCTAAAGACATTTTCTTCTTACGTAGAGTTAAAACACCTCTGTCTGGTCTATTCCAGTCTTCATCCCCCATTTGCTGAAAATGCCAACCTCTCAGCTTCCATTCCTAGAGAAAAGCTGTAAATCACATTAAGAATTATTAGGCTGAATTTGTTTAGGTTTCACTGATATGACTTTTTTATTTTTATTTGTAGGTTCCAGCAATGTTAATCACATAGCAATATAGCTTCTGAGCAACTTTTCTATAAACAGATTTGCTTCTAATAAAAGTTATATGCTGAAGAAAAATCAAGTAGACCTAGATGGCCTTGGTCCACAGAAACACACTTTGGTATATGAGCCTGATAAGGCTCAAGACCATATGTAACAATGCTGATGTTAACTGTTTGCTATATAATCCTAGTAAGAAAAGAACAAGCCTATTTAATTATTTTGTTTATTTTACGTTTAGCCTGAAAGTAAAAACTAGTGTCTAAATTCAAACAACTTGATGAAGAAGGAAGGGATTACAGGAATAGAATGAAACTGTGGGATGGGTACTAAATATATTTTAAGCTAAAATCCAGACAGCCTCAAAATAATTTATTACCTGGAGATATCAGGCCATCACAGATATATGTAGTTCTCTAATCATTTGCTCATCCAGCCTAGTGATAATCTATTTGTCTAAGGAATTTCTAAACTTCTACTATACCTAGCAGAGCAGAAACAATGCATTTTTTTGTAGTTATTTTTATTTTGTAGTTATTTTTTACATAGGAATATCCAAGCTAAAGTCACGTGGGTTTCTCTGTATGTTGGGGTTTTGTTTAATAGTCATTGAGGAAAAATACATGACACTTTATGCTCTAAATACACTTCCCTGGGGAATGAGAATTGCTGTGTAAGATTGTAGTCTGAGCCATGATGGAGCAGCTAGAGAAACAGGAAACATAATAAATCATTTTGATTAATGAAAATCATGCATGCTATAGACCTTTCAGAGAAAAATAAAAATAAATCCCAACTCCTCTGTATTTCTAACTGTGAGTTTGTGACAAGACCCAGCAAGACAAAAGATTATAACTTAACAAAGGTCATCTATCATTCCTCTGTGCTGCTACTTTTGAGCTAAGGATAAAACAACAAAAAAACTCCAAATGCAAAACATTACATTTTTAAGTGTCCAAACAGCTTTTTACCCCAGCTGTATTCATCAACGCTACTCACAGTAGACTGCATTTGAGAACCTCAAATCATCTTCCTTTCAAAAAAGCTTCACAAACTGCTTGTGGGCTAATAAAATACTACGCATAGTTACGAATGGAAGACAAATATGTCCTCAGATTTACATAGCCTCTAAGTTACTGTTCTAATGTTCATTAATAGCTTTATATATATATATATATGAAAAGATGTATAATATTAATGTTGCTATTGAAAATGAATGGCATCATTTTAGAAAATGAAACATTCTTAAAATTGTAAAACAGCAACAAACTCTTAACTCTTGACATTCAAAAGGCAGCATCAAGTGACATTGTTCTTCTGCAACTTAACCCCTCTCCTGCCTCCTCCCTGCAAAAAAACACAACAGCAAAGCTTGGCCTGTAAGTTTCTCAAAGTCCTGCTTCTCATGGAGTTCTAAGGAAAATGAGCCAGACCTCCTGAGCTTGGCTCTCCCAATTCCTCTACAATACCATCATCACAAAAACATTCAAATTAAAAGCGACAATTCACTAACATCAGAAGAGCTTGGTGCTAGCAGAAACGCCTCTAAATTTAGTCATGCTTTTCCTTATCTTTGGAACCAGCACGATCAGAATGAACAATTTTAACAAACCAATGCTTAGGTTTGCAATGTGATTTCCAGTGTGTTCAGTTCCTGTTTGTCTGCACTGTTAAACATTATCATGACCAAAAAGAAATCTGCTGTCAGCCATAAAAAGATTAACTATCAATTAGAGTTAAAATGCTGTTCTTCTAGATCTTTTCTGTTACTGGGGAGGCCTCTTGTCTTTAAGCAGCATTTTAGAGAGATTAGTGCTAGTGCTCTGACTTAATCTCAGCTTCTCACACACAGTTATGCAAAGGGGCATCCTCTGAAGCCTGAACAAAATCAAGGCAGTATCTTTTCTCATACATAGATAAAAACAATAGTTCCCTTTCTTAATGCAGATTTGAAACATAGCCATCATCCTCGTTTATTATGAAGACTCAGACTGCACAGAGGACCATCTGAAAAATTGCCAGAGATAACAAATGCACTCAAAATATTCTTGTTTCCAAACCAATTATTGGACTAACATATTAGTGCATTGCAGGCTTTAATGCTCTACTACACCATTAATAAAATATTTCAGTGTTCACAGTTTTCGACTACTCTGTTATGCAAGTAACAAATCTACTAAAACTAGGCATCTCAGGAGCCTGTTTTCTTACTGCAATATCAAACGCTTCAATACAAGGAATAAATCATAAAATGTTCACTGGGTTTAACAGAGCAACAAAGTTCTTATAAGAAGTGCTAGATATCCTTTAACTATTAATCACCATTATTATCCTAATTTATTAAATACCTACTATATTGCAGCAATCAGTGATACAGTAACATTTAACCAACATTTCATGTATTGATAATGCTGAAACCTAACTTTAAGAGTGGAAAAGCTAAAATGATTGTTATAGAAAAAAGTGGCAGAGGATGATATATGATAGCCTAATCGGATTTGATACAGATGAGACTGATTACTTTTAGAAAAGAGAGCCCAAAGAAAAGGCTGAAGAAGCAGCCCTTGGTCAATTTCAAACATTTGTTGTCCTTGACACAGGAAAGCTGTTCTAAAATTGAACTTCACTGTTGTAAGAAAAACAAACTGATGGGTTTTATATTGTATGGACAAGGACTAATATAGGAAAGAGACCTCTACTCTTCTATTTCTTCAAAGCTAGCCTACAATATTAATCATACTTCTTTCAGTCACTAAACTTTATCTCAGAGAAAAAGAAAGAAAAAAACCCTGAGTTCTAGATTCCTTTCACAGATAGTCTTCCTGTCCTGTACCAGGAGGTCTCTGATTTTTCCTGTGTTTCAAATGGGAAAAGCTTGAGGCTATACTCTGAGGAACACATAACCGGCGTACACTGGCGCTGCTGTTGAAAGAAATGGCTCTGTGTGTCCTGTCACCCATGGAAACAAACAAATACCAACAATAAGAGGAGGAAACAAATGGGTTTATATTTGTAAACACTTACAAAGCAACACTCAGGTTTTAAAATTCAGGTTTTATGAAAAAATGAATGTTTGTCTTTTCATATTTTTAACTATATTTCATTGTATTTTCTGCTGTTGAATACATCTTCAAGTAAGGAAGGTAGCAGTACATTACAGAGATGGGCTGTTTTTGCTTGGAATTTCACACAGAGGAATTTTCCACACCTGGAACTAGCTCAGGATAGCTGGAGCTTTGCCGCTCCTATTCATCTTCTCTTGAGAAAGGCACTGTGGGTCTGAGATCCCAAAGCTTGCACTCACTCAAGTAGAGAGCAAGGAGCTACAGTCTGTGAAAACTTCCAGGACTTTCTCTTCCCTGAAGCCAACCAGCAAATTCTTTCATCCTGTACCCATGGTGACTTCCAAGTACCTTCCAAGTCCCTGAACCAAAATTCCTCCCCAAAATTCCCTCCTCTGCACTCCTTTTAACATGGCCTGGCTTGGAATTTGTCAAGAGGTGGAAGCACAGAATCAGAGTGGCACAAAATTACTTGGGTTGGAAGGAGTGCCTGTTCGAGTGGGAACCCCCCTCAAAGTGGGTCCAGCTAGGTCAGGTTGCTCAGAGCTGTGTCAAGCCCTGAACTTCTCCTTGTACATCATGTGTTCCAGCCCCATAATCATCTTGGTGGCCTTTGTAGGACTCCATTATGTCAAACTCTTTCTTGCACTGGCAAGCCCAAACTGGACATAGTACTCCAGATGCAGTACAGAAGTGTCAAACAGAAGACAAGGATTGCTTCCCTTGATCTGCTGGCTACATTCTTGCTAACACAGCCCAACGTGTGATAAACCTTCTTTGCTGCAAGGGCACACTGTTGACTCACGTTCAACTTGCCCACCATGACCCCAAGGTCTTTTTTTGCAAAGTTTCTAACTTGGAAATTATCACATCTTCATATGACTCTAGACTCTTCCTCACTATGATAAACATATGAAATACTACAAACCCTGAAAGCTACTACATACTGCCACTTAAAAGAACAGCAGATAAATCAAAACTAATATGCTCTGGCTATCAAGGGCAAGGCTGAAGCAATGAGAAGATTGGGCAGTCTTAATTTTTCAGGTAAGGAGGAGGGTGAGTGTCTTAAAAATGAGACTCTCCTGCATACAAGGAGAGGGCTATACTTACTATAGCAAGCTGCACAGGACAAATGTTAGACCTGTATTTGTTATAGGAGATTGTTCATGGGATAGGATTCGCCAATTTGCTGCACTAGAATAAAGAAATGCCCAACTTGAACTGAAAATCAGTATATAACAATTGCATATATTTATTTCCAAGGACCAATAAACATTATCTTAGAAAGAAAACACAGAAAGTATACAAAAAAATTTATTCTGACTTGTCATACGCAGCAAGAAAAGCACCATCTTTCGCGTCCACTTCAGCCTTTTAGTAACACTCATTTCTAGTAGGATAATTACTGAGGAAAGAAATTGTTCCTACCACTGGGATTTGTCATAAGGAAGTTATATTCCCCTAATTCCTCCTCTGGTGCATAAGTATCTCAGAAAATTTCCTTCCAAGTGCTGGGTCCCTTCTCCCCGATCACATAGCTGTGGCAGAAACCATGAAATTGGGCTGAGCTTGGCCCTGAACGCTGGTGAACAGCCAGTCCATGTCCCCCGCTCCCTCACATGCGAGCAAAGTGAGGGCTGGCCTGTCTCGGGATGAGCCTCCACAATGCACACATTGCTGACCAGAAGTGACAGAAAACAGGTGCAAGGAGACTCCATTTTGCTTCCAGTTTGTGACACGGTGGAGCAGGCATTCACCTTTCAGAGATTAAGCCGGCTCAAATCAGCCATCACCTCGGATGCACCGACATTTTAATAGTTAATTCTTAGAGGTAAGAAGTAATGTCTATGGCTACAGTAAAGCTCGAATTTGTAACCAACCCGTCAGGAGGCTGCCCGGGGAAATGTGTGGAGTCTCGACATCTGGGCGCCGGTGGCGATGAGGGCGCCCGGCCCCCGCCCCACTGCGGGGCTCGCGGCTGTGGCGGAAAGCGCCCGGCGAGCGGGCCGGGGCGAAGGACAGCGGCCGGGCGGGAGCGGCGCCGCGCGAGCGCCGCTCCTCAGGCCGCGCGCGCCCGTCAGGCTGTAACGGCCGCTCGGGGCCGCTTTGGCGCCTCACCGCTTCACGCGGGACGCGGCGGGATCCCTCCCCGCAAGCGAAGGGGGACGCCCGGGGCAGACCCCTCTGGCTGGCGGGGGTGTTCCTCGCCGCCTCTCACCCCCCTTCCGCCCTGCAGAAGGCGCTGCGAGCGCGGCGGCTGGGAGCCGCCGCCCGGCACCGCCGGTTCTCCCGCGCGCGGCTACCGGGGCGGCGCTGGGCTGAGGGAGCAGCTCGGGGCAGCTCCGCTTCGCCCGCTGGTGAGTGGGCGGGGCGGCCTGGCCGGCCCGGTCCCAGCGGGCTTACTCGGGCGGTCAAGGGCGCGGGGAGCGGAGGAGAGTGAGCCCATGGTTTCCTGTCACATCCTCGGAGACTGGCGCTGTCCCCAGCGCCGTGGGGCAGCGCTTGCAGCCGGCCCCGGGCTCGGCCGTTCCTCCGCCCCAGCCCTGCCTCCCGTTTGCCGCCTGGGCAAAGGGGAAGAGGAGAAGCGTCTCCCGGGCTGGCCGCCTCGCCTGGGCCAAGGAGGGATTTTGGCAGCTGTAGGGTCCTGGGGCAGGGGGCTCTGAGGGCAGTGAGAGATGGGGAGC
Organism: Calonectris borealis; assembly: GCF_964195595.1. Classification (NCBI taxonomy): domain Eukaryota; kingdom Metazoa; phylum Chordata; class Aves; order Procellariiformes; family Procellariidae; genus Calonectris; species Calonectris borealis. The sequence goes on from NC_134327.1 coordinate 5,426,090, forward strand.
ACGGCAGGGAGCAGAAGCATGGTTTGCTGCTTTATGGTGAGCTATGACCCATGCTGTCAAAAGAGATTATGGCATGAGATCTAATTTATACCAGTAAGCTCTTGTGAATACCCAAAGTTTTGTTGTAACTGATTTGTAACAAACTCCCAAAGTGGATGTGGTCACATCAGCATGAGGAAGCATAGCTATTTGCAAGGTGAATAATGAATTAGTATGTAAGTGTTATGTGTGATTTTCATAAAACACCTAGTAACTGAAATAGGTATCTTTAAATGTGAATTTCAGATACAGGTTGAGATGACAAGAGTCTCTGACCACTGGAAAACTGGTGAAATGGTGACAGCAGGGTGGGGGAAAAGTTGTCAAGGAGAAAAGCATGCAATCCTTTTCTTTGTCAGAAGCTATGGTATTTGCATCAGAGACTGAACAAGCACTGTTCAGATTATTTTAGTAAAATCTTGCTGGTCACACAGCAGAAAGGAAACGAAGGACAAAAGGAAACAGCCTCAAGTTGCGCCAGGGGAGGTTTAGATTGGATATTAGGAAAAAATTCTTTATTAAGCATTGGAACAGGCTGCCCAGGGAAGTGGTGGAGTCACCATCCCTGGAGGTATTTAAAAGACATGTGGATGTGGCACTTAGGGACATGGTCTAGTGGTGGACTTGGCAGTGTTACATTAACGGTTGGACTCAATGATCTTAAAGGTCTTTTCCAATCTAAATGATTCTGTGATTCTATGATTCTGTGAATGAAGGAGTGCAGGGAGAGCAAGGCTAGGGAGGGTGATTGGCTGAAATGCTGTGATGTCAGTTGCAGTTGTAGAAAAAGTGTGTTAACATGATCCTTTTGGCTTGTCTTTCTTCAATCCCATTCCCAAACTCTGATTTACTTTGCATTGTTCGCATCGAACACATAATGATTTCTTCACAGGCCTGGTCTAAACTATATGGATATAGACTGTATAGAATAGGACTTAAGCATATAGAATAGAATCATAGAGTAATTCAGGTTGGAATGGCCTCAGGAGGTCACCTAGTCCAACATCCTCATAACCCCTTGGCATGGGACGTGCAAGCCTTCTGACAGATTGACAACACCTTGTCATTTCTGTAAGGCCGTAAGTGGACTGATCTTCCCCAAAAACTGACTGCATGGGGTCTAGAAAAGAGCTCAATCAACTTGTTTTGCGGTGCAGGTGTGGTCTGGTTCAGAATCTGCTAGCTCTGAAGCCAAAAGGCAATCCATTTTAGTTGTCTGAGGAGGCTGGGATCTCTCCTTTCATGCAATTTGCAAAACCAGCGTGGGTATAGCATGTGATGGAAAATCTGAAAACTGTGGAAGAAATAGAGGAAATTCTTCGATTTTTTTCAGTGTTGCTCAGATGTTACCTCACACAGTGTGTTCACTGCATTTCAAGAGGAGGCACTGGAAGTGGCACACATCCAGAAGAGAAAAATGAGAATATTTAGAAGTGTCTGGAAAATATGATCTCCAAGAAAATACTGGATACATTGGAAAATGGAAGACTGAATGAAACATTAATCTTCAATTATATAAGGGGGCTTCTGTGCAGATGGAGGGAATAACTTAACGGTCCTGGAGGATAGGACGGGAAGCAACAGGCTTAAATTGCCAGTTACTTGTGAAGTGTAAACTTGTGGAGACTGAAACATGTGTTGGGGTGGTTGTGGAATTTCAGCTGGTGTTGAGAGTTTTGACAAATGCTTGCCAGGGATAATACAGGTATCATTTATCACACCGTGGGCTGGGGAATGAGCAAGTGACCTAGTGAACACCAAGCAGCTCTGAATGCTTATCTTTGTTTTCCTAACTTCTCAGTCATTTTGTGTTGAATCGTGGAAAATAGAATTTAATCCAGCTGGACCACAGAGATAGGGGCTTCAGAAGATGAGAAACAGGTGCCTATTTACCTTTGAAAGTGAGATGATAGATAAACCCTGTTAAGAGTATTTTTAACTAGCTGAAGTTAAATGGAAGCAATGGAACCAATACTGCTGTAAGTTTCTATCAATCACATATGTATCTTCACTATGAACAAAGGTTTTCCAGCACAACTAGTGAGTGTTCTATGCTGACCTGAATATGATAGAGAAGTCTGAAAAAACAGCATTGGGCATTGTTAGTGCTAACTCTTTGCATTTTGTTTAGTGTTCTGTCCATTGTAATTTCTAAATCTAATGAGGGGAACACTCTTACTTTGTTAGGGATGATAACTTGACGGTGTTTTCCTGCTCTGAAACAAGAAGAGATATTTAAAATAGGATTAAATAAACTGCCGTAATAAATGTTTTATAAAATATTGTGCTTTTGCAAAACTATAAGAAATAAAGATTTTAGATAAGAGTTACTCCATGTATTTGGTTTTAAAATCTAGTTCTTTGTTGTAGGGCACGAAAGGTGGAGTATTCACGTAAACATTTGAGAGCAAAAAATTCCATGGCTCTAAGTAATCAAAAGCAAGTAGAAAAGCTGAATAAAAAAAAGAATACTTCAACAGAGGAGGAGACTTTATCTGGCTTGCAAACTAAAGATCATTCTCTTCAGCCAAGTACCTTAGATATAATCTGCAAAAGTAAGGATTATGTCAAAAGAAAAGTGTTCTCTGAATCAAATGTGCCTTCCGTGCTAACTGAAAACCACCATCAGTGTTCTGACCAACAATCATATAAACCCCATTAAGAGTATTTTTGACCAGCTGAAGTTAAATGGAAGCAATGGATATATTTTATGATATACTGATATATTTTATGCAAATATATATATATATAATGTTCTTTTGGTGTAAATGTTTATCAAAATATTACTCAAAAAGTGTCAAAATCCTGTGCCTGAGATAATTTGCAACAAAAATTCAGATGCAAACCAACTTTTAAATGCTAGATGTTTAAAATACATACTTCATGAAAGATGTAATGATGTAAACATACAGCCATCAGCACCAGTTGAAGTGCATTTTTGCTCGAGTCTGAGGTGACGGCCCATTGATCACATGAGAGATTGCTTCTGTGGAGGCTGCAATTGCTAGTGATAGCAAGGGTAAGAAAACTAACAATGCCATTACCATCCTACAAAAGACGAACATAAAACGTTGAACAAAATCTGGAATGAAAAATTCATTCCAGTGTTAAAAAAATACATTAAATAGATGCCTCAAAAAAGGAAAAAGAAGATTTTGCTGGCTTAGTTGCTCCCATAAAGACTACAAGAGACAGAAAAACTGCTGGGGGGGGGGATAAATTGTGGGGTGGAAATTACAGTTCAAATATTTTGGAAGATTATGAAATTATGCTGCTGAATACATTGTCTGAGTCTAAGAATAAGTCAAGAAAAATACAGTTATAAACTAATCCCAGAATAATTATTTTTCATGGTTTTTTTTCCCTAGAGGAATATAAGATTAGAAAGTCCACTCTTAAAATATGCCCTTTAAGTGAACACTTTCTCTGCTGAACAAATTATTGTAGTTTGTTATTTGAAATTGTCTGCCCTTTAACCAACCTATGCTATGGGAATATTTGTAGCATTTTCTTAATAATCATTTTACCATATCATGAAATATCTTGACTTATTCTGAATGCATAGGTCAGGATAAATTGTGTTCAAGCATCAGCAACTCACTTACCAAGTCAGGTTTGGGATTTCCTAGGCAGAAGGAGTTGTTGGATTTGGGACTTCCAGTTGTAAGGACTGTATTGAATTGGTACCTTTATTCACATCTGTGATAGAGCATTAACCCTAACAAGGTTTAACAAGTATTTCACATATTCAATTGTTAACAACTTTGCATAAAATATATCAAAGCAAACCTGAAACAACAGAGGAGCGAATAAAATGGTTACAGATTAGTTTGGGGGTTTGAGGCAAAACCAAAGCAGTTTTCTCAACTTTGCTTTTATTTTGTATTGCAAGTGGCTGTAAGCTTTGTTCCTAATTTATGTTGCAGTAATACTGTGTTTATGCATAAGGGAATAGACCAAAGCAAACCTGCTTTGTTTAGCTTTTCATTGTCTTAAGAAAATCACACTTCATGTGTGCAGTACAGTAAAAGTGCAGTACAGCTTTCAATAAGAACTGCAGTAAGCATGCTTCTTGCAAACTCACATGGATTTTGAGTTGAAATAAATAAATGCTATTTTGTCATACATTTTAGTTACTGTTTTATAAATTCAGAACAGTTTTTTTCTCTTCAACCTTTGAAATGCTCGTGAAGTACCTTTTAGCACTTTGTACTGTGTTGAGTAGTTCATATTTCATGGATACAAAAAACTGTGTGCTTGCTTTAAGGGGAAACTTGCTAGGATGGAGTAGTCACTGAATTTCGTAGTTACCCTGTTCTATTGCTGTGTGCTTTGAAAGTTACTGTTTAAAGAAAATTAAAATGTAGGTAGCTAATTCAGTTGTTTTCTCAATCATTTGAAAGGTATTTGTTATATGCAGTCCTAATTACCCTATTTGATTGTGTTTGACTGCTTAATAGTACTCTGTATCTTAATATTCTGTTTAGAAAAAGATAACTAAGTTTTTCACCTTTCCCATTGTAATGGTAGCTCAGTTACATTTCTAAGCGAGTAGAAATTCAAACTTTCTTGGAGGCCAATGTCCTTATTAGCCTAATCATATTCAGCTCATTGGCTTTTACATTGTTCGGGGGTGGGGAGTTACTTCCAGCCCTATCAGTTACTTCAATAACTGCATCTACTGCTGGTGCTACTGCTTGAGTGATGATCAGTGGAGTGAAACAGAAATACCCTGTTCTGCTTGGTTGTGGTGCAAAACACCTCTTGTACAGTCATGAAATACTTGTTAAATTTATATAGCAGCACGGTCAAGTAAAGAGTTCTTTTTGGCAAGATAAGTACAATCTTGAAGCTGCACGTGCAAGATTCTTCCTTGACTACAAATTATTACCTCATTAAAACCCCTAGAGAATAATTTCCTCTATGTCATTTTTCATTTTAATAAAAAGAGGGGTAGGAGGAGAGACATTTCATTTGCTGGTAGTAAGAAAGAGTGTTTCTAAAATGATGATGGTTCTGACATGCCTCTGAGGCTGGCTTCTCAGCTGATAAGGCTTGAAGAATCCCTAATCCCAGGAAGGGGCTTTTCATGATATGTCAAAAAGCTCTTAGGTAAAAGAGAGATGAGGGGCATTGGCCCAGAATAGGGTAGGAAAAGCCTTCAGGCATATCTCATTTTCAGCAAGAAAAGCATTGTCTTCTTTTATTTGCTTGTCTCAAGGTGGAGAGCATGTTGTTGTCACTCGAAAAAACAAGGAAGGGGGTAAAATAGCTCTCAATAAGTATCTCTAATAAAGTTCAGTAGTAAGAAAATTAATAGCAGCAACTTGATCTTGTTTCTGTCCCCCTCTTCCCTCTCTCCACGCTTTTGCCTGAGTTTTTGGTTTCTGTTTCTTTTTGCACAAAATACTATGTCCCAACTCTAGTTCAAGATCAAACTGCTGCAGCATATTTAAGGAGGAACATCAGTGATTTGAATGATACAACTCCTCCCTGCACTGCCCTCAGTTGTAATTATTTATATTGTAATGTAGAAAGACGTTTGAAAGGTTGATGGTGGCTTTTTTTTTTTCTCAGGGAGCACTCAAAGGAAGAGAGTAACCGCAGTAAGCAAAGAAAATACCCAGTGTAAATGTATTAAGATTTCTGATGAAATCAAGAAAAAGAGTATTTGTACAATGTCAAAAAAGGAAGAAAGTCTTTTGGGAAAGGTAATGTGCAGTGATTTGAATGTTTGAATTGTTTTATATGTGTTTTAAAACAGATAGGATCACCCTGTTTATAACTTAAGCTATATTTGTGGGGAGGACTGATGATTTAGATTAGCAATGTTGGTAACTGTCTTTCTAGGGAGAATACAAATAGGTGTTTGGAGGGGAGAAAATACTGAAGTTATTTTGAATGCACTCTCTACTTATCCAAAATTTAAAATATTTTGATTGCTATATGAGACAAAATTTACACATGAATGCATCCAATTCTTGCATGTTTTAGGTGAAGTAACATTTGCTTTGTGAGTGGATCTGACTATAACTTTTTGAAAGTGTGTCAGACTGCAAGTTTGCTCTTGCATTTGATAATTTGCTTTAGACAGTATGGGCTTATGCTCCTTACAGAAGATAGAAACAGGAGGAATTACTCAGAGGGATAATGATTTCCATTTGTGGAGAATATCTGAAAATTCTCCTTTAGTTCCTTTCCATTTTAAGGGAATATTTCTTTATCAGCTGCTACTGTTTGAGACCTAGAATAAGGAGCATAGTGTCTAAGATGCACTGGAGAACTCTGAACCCTTTATGCAGCTTCAGTTAAGGGAGAAACTGCAACTTATATTCAGTTGGTCCTGAACAAATTTCTAAGTCAAAGAACTAACAATTAAACACTGATCAGCTGTCTTGAAATTGCTGTAATACTCCCACTGTGTTCAGTGGGAAGCATGATTTTATTATTTTCTTTTTTTTATTTATTTTCTTATTTTATTTATTTTATTATTTTCTGGGGATTTTCATGAAATGTATGATCTTCAGGGATCTGCTTGGTAGGGTGCCATGGGATAAAGCCCTGGCGGGAAGAGGGGCCCAAGAAAGCTGGTTAATATTCAAGGATCACCTCCTCCAAGCTCAGGAGTGATGCATCCCAACAAAGTAGTCAGGCAAAACTGCCAGGAGGCCTGCATGGATGAACAAGGAGCTCCTGGACACACTCAAACACAAAAAGGAAGCCTGCAGAGCGTGGAAGCAAGGACAGGTAGCCTGGGAGGAATACAGAGAAATTGTCTGAGCAGTCAGGGATCAGGTTAGAAAAGCTAAAGCTCTGATAGAATTAAATCTGGCCAGGGACGTTAAGGGCAACAAGAAAAGCTTCTATAGGTACATCGGTGATAAAAGGAAGACTAGGGAAAATGTGGGCCCTCTCCGGAACGAAATGGGAGACCTGGTTACCCGGGATACGGAGAAGGCTGAGGTACTCAATGACTTTTTTGCCTCAGTCTTCACCAGCAAGTGCTTGAGCCACAGCGCCCAAGCCGCAGAAGGCAAAGGCAGGGACTGGAAGAATGAAGAGCCGCCCACTATAGGAGAAGATCAGGTTCGAGACCATCTAAAGAACCTGAAGGTGCACAAGTCCATGGGACCAAATGAGATCCATCCGCGGATCCTGAAGGAACTGGTGGATGAAGTTGCTAAGTCACTATCCATCGTATTTGAGAAGTCGTGGCAGTCCAGTGAAGTTCCCGCTGACTGGAAAAGGGGAAACATAACCCCCATTTTTAAAAAGGGGAAAAAAGGAGGACCAGGGGAACTACAGGCCAGTCAGTCTCCCCTCTGTGCCTGGGAAGATCATGGAACAGATCGTCCTGGAAGCTACGCTAAGGCACGTGGAGGACAGGGAGGTGATTCGAGACAGCCAGCATGGCTTCACCAAGGGCAAGTCCTGCCTGACCAACCTAGCGGCCTTCTATGATGGAGTGACTACATCAGTGGACGTGGGAAGGGCTATCGATGTCGTCTCTCTGGACCTCTGTAAGGCCTTTGACACAGTCCCCCACAACATCCTTCTCTCTAAGCTGGAGAGATATGGATTTGATGGGTGGACTGTCTGGTGGGTGAGGAATTGGTTGGATGGATGCATCCAGAGGGTAGTGGTCAATGGCTGAATGTCCAGATGGAGATTGGTGACGAGTGGTGTCTGCAGGGGTCCGTATTGAGACCGATACTGTTTAATGTCTTCATCAATGACATAGACAGTGGGATCGAGTGCACCCTCAGCAAGTTTGCTTGGATGCTGAGGATGCTGAGGATGACACCAAGCTGAGTGGTGCAGTTGACACGCCTGAGGGACAGCATGCCATCCAGAGGGACCTGGACAAGCTCAAGAAGTGGACCCGTGTGAAACTCATGACGTTCAACAAGGCCAAGTGCAAGGTCCTGCACCTGGGTCAGGGCAACCCCCGCTTGGGGGATGAAAGGGATTGAGGGCAGCCCTTGGGGGTACTGGTGGATGAAAAGCCGGACATGAGCCAACAATGCGCGCTCGCAGCCCAGGCGGCCAACCGTATCCTGGGCTGCATCAAAAGAAGCGTGGCCAGCAGGTCAAGGGAGGTGATTCTGCCCCTCTATTCTGCTCTGGTGAGACCCCATGCGTCCAGCTAAGAACCCTCAGCACAAGAAAGACATAAACTTGTTGGAGCGGGTCCAGAGGAGGGCCACAAAAATGATCAGGGGGATGGAACGCCTCTCCTATGAAGAAAGGCTGAGAGAGTTGGGGTTGTTCAGCCTGGAGAAGAGAAGGCTTCGGGGAGACTTTATTGCAACCTTTCAGTACTTAAAGGGGGCTTATAAGAAAGATGGTGGCAAACTTGTTAGCAGGGCCTGTTGCGACAGGACAAGGGGGAATGGTTTTAAACTAGAAGAGGGTAGATTTAGACTAGCTATAATGAAGACATTTTTTACAATGAGGGTGGTGAAACACCGGAACAGGTCGCCCAGAGAGGTGGTAGATGCCCCATCCCTGCAAACATTCAAGGTCAGGTTGGACGGGGCTCTGAGCAATCTGATCTAGTTGAAGATGTCCCTGCCCATGGCAGGGGAGTTGGACTAGACGACCTTTAAAGATGCCTTCCAACCCAACCTGTTCTTTGATTCTATGATTCTATTGTCACATAGAAAAAAATTACAACATGTGACTTGAATTCCAGTAGTTCAACTATGTTATAGAATTCATAGAATCATAGAATCATAGAATCATACAGGTTGGAAAAGACCTCTAAGATCATCGTGTCCAACCGTCAACCCAACACCACCATGCCCACTACACCATGTCCCCAAGGGCCTCATCTACACGTCTTTTAAATACCTCCAGGGATGGTGACTCCACCACTTCCCTGGGCAGCCTGTTCCAAGGCCTGACCACTCTTTCAGTAAAGAAATTTTTCCTAATGTTCAATCTAAACCTCCCTTGGCGCAACTTGAGGCCATTTCCTCTTGTCCTATCACTAGTTACTTGGCAGAAGAGACCAACACCCACCTCGCTACAACCTCAGTTATACTGCTTAGAGCATTGTTATGCCTGCTGTATGTCACTGAAGCATTTGAATTCCAGCACTTTTTTCCATGAAAATGAAATTGAACTTTCAATCTGGTGATTCTCAAAGTGTGTTACCCCTGTGATTCCAGTAGTCAGTCCTTGATGACGCAGAGGTACTTCTGGGTAGAAAGGTGGGAGAGTACTGTGTACTGAGGGGCTGTGGACACAGAACTTAGGTAATGTTTGGTGCTAGTAGGAAGGGATGAGGAGCCAGACTTGGGTGAAAAATTACAATTTTTCAGCAGGATTGGAAAGAAATATGCATACACACACATGAGAATGCAGGTGTTGAGATTGTTGAGAATTCATTGATTAGATGCCAGAAGTCCTTGGGAGAAGGGGAATTTAAGAGATACATAGTCCTTCATTTGACAGCATTTTCTACTTCCTCCTGTCTGCATCGGAACTGGGGAGGAAAGACTGACAAATGTGGGAGGATATCTGAAGGAGAGAAAACAGGGAGAAAGAACAGCTGTGTAGGAAAACTATAGTTAGTTCTCAACTTATGGCTGCAGTGAATGACCATCAAGAGTGAAAAATTTGGTCCTGTGAGTGTCATCAACATAAGTATTTTTCATATTTAGCACTATTGTAGTACATCAGTATCTGTCAATACCTGTTCATCAATACGTATCTTGGAGATAGATTTCTCTTTCAAACTGGGACCCAAGACAATACTTTGTTCAAGGCATTAAGGTTGACAGTATTTTAAAAGCCTCAACATTTTAGCAATTATCAGGTATAATAGGAAATAAATATTTTAATTAAGAGAATTAAAGAAGCTAAACACTTTCTTTGCTCTTTTGCTTTTTGTCATGAAGAGGAAACTATTGTATTGTTGCAAGAAAGCAGGAGCAATTCAGTAAAATCCTTGAATGAAAGGAATGAGTTTGGCAATTTCTTTTTATCACAGAAGCAGAAAACAAGTACTCCATGTAAAGAACAATGATCAGGAATTTATAGGGTTTTTAATGGAAACTTTTTTTTCCCTAGGAAATCTATTACTTGATTATAAAATCTTTATTTTCCTGCGATTAAGATACACTCTCAGTCCTACTTATATAGACATTTTTTCCTTGTAGTTGGTATCAAGACCTGTCCTGATGTGTAAAATCAACAAGTAATTTTAATAGGAATAATTAAAATTATTTATAATTTATTTAAAATTTAATTATTCATGTTTATATAGTCGTTAAGAATAGTTTTATTTCTCAGGATAACAAGCTTCACTTGCTCATGAGTACTCTCTGCTTGAAAGCAGAGATCTTGCCTCTCAGCAATTTTTGATCATCAGTCCTGTAGAAAGTAAAATCCTACATTTTGTACGTAGAGAAATCATAAACATTTTTAAAAATGTTTAAAGCTATACTAGTGCACTGGTAGAGATTAACATAAACATACTAATTTTACCTCTTTAAATTTTAGAAGGTAGGTATGTTTTGATACCTCCTGTATGCAAAATGAGTTAAGTCCAATGGAGAGTGGCAAGGTACAAAATTCTATGTTTTGTACCTGCCAGAAATGCCATATAAACAATAGAAAGAAAATGACCCTACTCTCCTGAAACCTAGCTGAATTTTAAATTTAGCACTGTGTTTATATAGTCATTTCAATGTTTTTAGATTTTTTGATTCGAAACACAGCTTTTCTTTATTATAGATCAAACTTATGATTGGTGAGCGGATGGATATTTTAAATAATGACTTCTTTAATCAAAAACTAGAGAGTTTAAATAGAAGAATTGAACAAGTACAATGCAAAAAAACCCACGAAGAAATAGCTAAAACATTCCTGGTAAGTTTCTTTGCATATGCGTGTGAATATTTTGCATGTGTATCACATATGACTATTATGCTACCTTAGAGAAAGACCTCAAAAGTATGCAATCTTTTCATCTTGTGTGACATAAAGATAAGTTAATAATAGTTCTATTTTTAGCCTTTGTTCATTGCACTTGTTTCACTGTCTACTCTTCATATAATAATAAAATATAACTTCCTTATTTCAGGTGAACTCTAAGTGTTTCTTAACCCATACTTTTTCTGTTGCAGAAGAAAGTATCAAAACTTGAGAGACGTATTAATGCTATGTTAGCATTTCAGGAGGAAGTGTTCTCAAAAATGGCTCTTCATCAGGTATGATGCATCGTGTTTCATGCTGACTGTATATTTCATGAAAAAAATCTCACTTACTTTTACAGAAATATGCTTGTTTAAAACAAGTCTTTGGAGTCTAAGTCTTTTTGTTTTTTTCACATCTAAACGTATAAAACAATTGCATGTGACAAACAGGCAATCTTGTCCTTTTGTTAAAGGCTTTCACGATTTACAAAATTAGTTTCATATCTTTTTGACCTGTTCCCAAAAGAGCATAAAACAGGAAGGTCAAGTAAGATGCTTACAAGCCTCAAAATTTAAATAAGTGTTTGGGCTTTTTAAAAACAAGTTAAGCTCAAGGAAAAAAAAGTGCTTTGGTATTACTGTGGATTTAATGTGATTTTCTTTTGTTGTTGTGTTTAAGTATACCTTGACTACTTTAGCACTTTTTGCAAATATGACCAGGTTTATACTGTAGGTTTTATGACAATGCACTATTTGTTTCCTCCTTTGTCAGACAATGCTTCCAAGTGCAGACTGTCAAAATACAGTACTAAACCAGCCTGGACCCTCTGCTTTCTGTCCTGGTATCATAAATATACCAACAAGTTCCTCAAATACACTGTTGCTATCACCTTACCCTGGTTTCACTTCAGCCCATGTTTCAGAATATATAAGGTACGTATCTGGAGTTGAATAGTAAAATGTAGTTAATGTCCTTATATTGCTTTAAAACATTTATGAGAAAATTTACTCTTTCTCTCAACTTTCTTATTGACAGTTAAATTCTAATAGTTGGATTTAAATTCAATTGTCGTTAGGTGTCCAGTGTTGTTGCTGGTATCTCCAGCATATCCATTGCAGCTGAAGCTAGATGATCAATTCTTAATGTGCTTCAAGGTCTGTGAGGGTGCTGGTTTCTTACTGAATTACAGGGAAAAAAAGTCTCTGTAAAGGTATTTTAGTGGTCATGGAAGGACCAGGACCAGGTTTATATCCTTGGGTTTCATTGCGAAGTCAAATTTACATTGCTCAAAGCATGCATGAGATTTCTTAACTTGCTCTGGAAGGTAGTAATCAGCATTATTTTTCAGTATGTTCACTTCAAGTTGGTTTTTTTGTTATTCTACAGAAAAATGTATTTGTTTTTTACTTTCTGAATATCCTAATTAATTTTTGCTTATGGCAAAAATGAAATCAGCAAAGAAAATTTGTTGGTTTATAATTGAATATTAATAAGATTCAAAACATTAATTTGACACAGCTCGAGTAGTTTGGTTATAAGTTTCTTAATTGTTACGAGTAATCAACAACAGGGTATCCAGAGGAAAGAAGGGAAGAGCTGGCATTTGTGTGCTTGTAACTATCACAAAATGTGACTGGGATTCCCTTGTTTCTTTTGGGGAAATATTCTCCAGTGAGTCTACTGTGTTAAATCGCTGTTCTTTTGATCAAAACAGATGCAGTAGATTTAATGCATCCTGAGTACTTAATATTTCCTCTACTTACACAATATCCTGATGGCCAGAATCAGGAAAGCCTAGACAAGTGTACCACAATATGGGCAGTGCAAATGTCAAACAAATGTCCCCTTCGTTGATGTTATCTTTTTCTCCAAGTACAATTATGCTTCATGTGTTTCTAGTCCCTCTAATCTTAGACAGATGTTTTACACCTCAGATCAATTGGATTAGCTTAGCCGTTAATACATATATAAAGTCTGCAGGAATTAATTTACCTTCCACACTATAAAATCGACCCATTAGCATATATGTTTCAGTATGCCTAATGGCATCTATTGATATTTTTGAGTATTAAGTGACCCTGGATCTGAGATAACAAAATGTACCTCAGTACATCTCAAAATGTACTTCAGTAGTGCCATTTGTTATGTAGTCTAAGATCATTAAATTGCCGGGTTTTGGGTAATGTGAGTAATTGACGGTTACAGTTTAGAGAACACAGAAATGTAGTACAATTAATGTATGCCCCTATTTTCATAAAGCAAACAGAATAACTTTGTTGGTTTACAAAGATGAAAGCAAATAGAGTTTATTTCTATAAAAGATGTCTAGAATATGAATGTTCCTGATGCATAGCATATTCTACTGTTAAATAGTAAAATGTAGCAATGCACAAGTTAGTAAGTTGAATGGATTTAAATTTTTTTCTCAATGCCATAATTTATTAAGTGTTTTATTAAAGTTTGTTTACTGTGCCATTATTTTGTTGTTTGAATTACATCTTAATCAATGAGTTCAACTTTTAATGGTTGATATATTTGTGTAGCTATTCTTAATGCTTTTTTTGGAAATAATTCGTTCTTGTATATCTCCAAACAAGTTTTATCTATTTTTTGTTTTATCAGTTCTGATGAAGTCATACTGGTCTCTGTGGAAAACCAAAATTCAGCAACTGCAGATAATTCAGGTATTGAAATTTAATGTTGAATCCACGCATGCTAATGAATTTACTACAGAATATACAAAGTACATCTAGAATATTGCCAGCTACTCACATCTTTTCTTTTTTAAAATGTCATTAAAATCCAATTGTGATTCTGAAATGCTTACAGACATACCAGATTTTTGTGTGTGTTTTTTTTAATCGACATTAGCATGCTTTCACTTTATCAAGATGCCTATCCGTAGACTTGCATTATTTTTAAAATGTTTAAATTAAAACAATTAAAAATCTAGTATGAGGTGCATTAATGAGAAATTTTATACCTCCAACCCACTGTTTTATCATTACAACTTTTTTGTCAGGGAATAGCATAGAAAGAGGAGAGGATTAATTTTTTTTAAATCAAATTATTGTAACTTAATAGATATTTTAAAACAGTAGAAACACCACATTTTTTTACCAAGCTTGACTCTGTCATATAAATAATGTAGTGACAAAGTGAGGATTCTCAGCAGCTCTTTCCTCATTCTGCTTAAAGGAAATAAGTATCACCCTTTAATCAAGAGTAATCCACAGCAAGTTCTTTGTCCTCTCTACCCACGTATTTTCTTCATTGCAATTGGACTAATTTACAAGGAAAGAAACTTCTAGAGAAACGCTAGCCCACAAAATCTTGAGTAGCATCTCAGAATGCACACTTTCTCACACTGCTTCCTTACAGAGATGTCTTTGATATTTAGAACCCCTCTAAGTCAATTCTGGGCAGGTTGAGTTGACTTGCTAGATAGTTGCTTCTTAGACAGAGGCAATACTGAACATTCTCGATGAGTCTGTCATTTCCATAAGACTACTGTCCCATGTGTTCTGGGAGGGGGGATCGGTAATATTCTGCTGCTCTGACAATGATTAAAAAGTATTCTTGTCACAGTGTAAATTAAGACTTTTAGATAAAACACGTTTACATATTTTAAACTTCTGTGAAAATTGTGTTATAGCTATTCCAAATAATCAAATGTCTACACAAGCAGAAATGTCAGCAACAGTTCAGGTAAAAAAAATAAACTAAGGCTATTTTTCATGTTTTCTTCAAATAAAACCAATTGTTGATGGTACATAGACTGCTTCAATATCCTGGCTTTTGAGTTACTATTATAGGTGCTTAGATTTGGGGCAAACATATGAGCACAGAATGTAGGTTTGTGAACTATCATACCTCTTGCTTTTATTATTGTTCTATCATCTTCTTAAAGGTGAACTTACAGGGAAAAGAATTATATGAAAAGTGATGATGAAATGTCATGTTGCTTTTCTCTTTGGAAATGGAGCCCTTTGTCTCCTGGATGATTGTATTGCATGGAAAGCTACAGAAACAATTAGATTGCAGGGCACAGAAAGTTGAGCAAATGAGAGGGGAAGAGATGATGGTCAATCTTGAACTATGTTAGTTTTGTAAGCACTTATTCAGCTTTATTTATCCTTCATTTTGGATAGAAGGTGAATATTTAAAAAAAAAATAGGTCTGTCTCTCCCAGCATCGACAGCTTAGTCAAGCTTACTTTTTGATCCCTTAAACAAAACGAAGCTAATGCTTTCCCATTTGCAAGGACATGTTTGTGTTAGTATGTGTTCAGAATGTTTTTTGAGCAGTTTTGATTCTGAGTAGTCCATCTCTGAAATTTTTTGATTGCTTGGGGAAAATAATCACAGGTAATTGCAAAAATCCAAGTCCTGACGAGCATGTCTTTTACCATGGTAATCTATACATCCTCAGAGAAATCTAGAGATCATGATGGGACTGAAGTGTTTTTCATAACCTCTTTCTTCCCAGTGTATTAAGTCAGTGCAATTATATTGGTGACAGCAGCTCAATCAATGGGAAAGAGTTAACTGTGGGGTTTTTTTGTTGAGGGGGGAGTAGACAAAATTTTGTTGGTCTAAGTTCATGTAAAAACTGCTACAAAAACATGGTGTTCTATGGTTATTAATTGAATAACTATTTTCCATAAGAATATCAAAGAAAAAAATTATTATTGGTGTATCTGGTAGTAGGTCTGATTGTACTAGAAAGTGTCCTCAAACAATTAGATAACGTTCTAAATAGTTCGTTGTGAACCATCAAGTATTGCTTTTACTTGCTTGAATTTCTGGATGTATACTATGCCTGGCTCTATAACTTTGCATTTTTACAAGAATTTTCTTTTTTTGTAAGAAATCTAAGCTAACAGATAGTGTTCCATTCTGCTAATTGTTAAGTAGTCTTGGAGATACTTGATAAAAGAGAAGCCTTCCAGTGAAATTCTATATTGTTTTATCAGAGTGAAATGAAGGAACAGAAACTCAAAGTGATCGATCTAACAGAAGAAAACCACAATTGTAGCAAAGGTAAAAGAGAAAAAAAATTTAATTTACTTTTCAGCATCACCCTAAACTTAATGCCTGAGGTGAAACTATGTAACTTAATTTAGGTAACTTTAAGGAGAAGATAATTCTGTGGAATCATAAAACTGTATCCATTGCTGTATTGGGTTTACCTGTGAAGGTTTTGGTAGCAGGGGGCTGCAGGGGTGGCCCCTCTGAGAAGAGACCAGGAGTTGGATCAGATGGATCAGTTGGATCATGTTGGACAGAGCCATTTCTAGCCAGCTCCAAAATGGACCTTCCACTGGCCAAAGCTGAGTCAATCAGTAATGCTGGTGGCGCCTCTGTGATAAAATATTTAAGAAAGGGTAAAAAACACTGCACAGCAGCTGTGAGAGGGAGGAGTGAGAAAAATGTGAGAGAAACAACCCTGCAGACACCAGGGTCAATGAAGAAGGAAGGGGAGGAGGTGCTCCAGGTGCCAGAGCAGAGATTCCCCTGCAGCCTGTGAAGACAACCATGGTGAAGCAGGCTGTCCCCCTGCAGCCCACGGAGGACCACGTCAGAGCAGATAGATATCCACACTGCAGCCCAAGGAAGACCCCACCCTGGAGCTAGTGGATATGCCCTGAAGGAAGCTGTACTCCATGGAGAGCCCACGCTTGGGCCCACACAGGAGCAGGTTTTCTGGCAGGACCTGTGGCCCATGGGGGACCCAAGCTGGAGCAATCTGCTCCTCATGGACTGTATGTGGAGAAGACCTATGCTGGAGCAGTTTATGAAGGAATGTGTCCTGTGGGAGAGACCCCACGCTGGAGCAAGTGAACAGCATGAGGAGGAAGGAGCAGCAGAGATAAAGTGTTATGGACTGACCCCCTGTGCCGCTCAGGGTGGGAGAGGAGGTAGAAGAGTCAGGAGTGAGGTTGAGCCTGGGAAAAAGGGAGGGTAGGGGGAAGGTGTTCTTAGGGTAAAAAAGGGAGGGTAGGGGGAAGGTGTTCTTAGTTTTGTTTTTATTTCTCACTATCCTACTCTATTTTGAATTGGCGATAGCTAAACTAATCTTCCACAAGTCAAGTTATGCCCATGATGATAACTGGTGAGCAATCTCGCTGTCCCTGTCTTGACCCACAAGCTTTTTCATCTTTTCTCCCCATCTTGCTGATGAGGGGAAGTGAGAGAGCATCTTGGTAGGCACCTGAAAACCAGCCAAGGTTAACCCACCACAATTTCTCAAAAGAAAAACACTCTTGTAATAGCAGCTGCCTATGCATTTCTCCATGATAATGCAAATTGATTTTGGTAATCAAAAGCAGTATTTAAAGAATTTGTCTTCTCGTAAGGGATGTGTGTTTAATGACTAAAAATTCTGTCTATTGCTGTCACAACCCCTACTCCTACAAGGAAAAGTTATCAACTTACACTTTGTCACTAAAACAAGCTGTTACACGGAACAGTCTTGTTAACTGCTTGGTAATAAAGGTAGTCACACGATATGCTTGTAAAGGATAGTATTGAATACAAACAAAAGGGACTTCTATTCTTCATCCAGCAAACTGGAGACTTGTTCTCAGGATGATAGGAACTGCCCAGATGTGTCTTACTCGTACTAAAAAGAGGCATCGCTTTCTTAGTTCCTCAGACGTTCATGCTGAGGTAAGAGATGGGATTCTAGAGGTTTGGGAGAATCAGATTATAGAACTTTGCAAAAGAAGTATTAAGATTGGTATGAAAGAAACATGAATGGAAATTTTTGTGTGCAGAAGTACCAGAAGAGCAAGAGAAAGAAAGAAACAGAAAGGGTCAAAAGATAGCATGGGTTGTTAGCAGAGCTTAGCATTTCATGGACCACAACCTCTGTGTAAAAGATGACATTAACTTCCCATTTTTAAAAGGGTATAAAAGACCAGTTCAGCGTTACCAGCAAAAGGAGACCAGGAGATACACTGAGGACATGATCATCGGTGTTCCCTCATCCTCAGTTGTTGCGCACAAGTAACCCTGACTGGACTGTTTGGATTCATATCTCAGTGGTTGTGTTTACATGAGTGCGAGTGGGCAGAGGCAGCTTTTGTAGGAAGATGAATAAAATAGCACCTTTGCCTTCTGTATGGTCTGGCATTGAGTTTTCTTACACTGATGGCTACAAAAGGATAAAGTCAAATTATACTTTATGAAGAAGAAGATGCTGTTAAAATGTTACAAAAGCATACGTTAGGAGGACCTTTGGGGATTAATGTAAAACCACAGTCTTTGTCAGGTATGTCAAACAAGTATTAAATTTCATTTTTGCTTAGTGAGTTTCACATAAATATCACTGTCTCCCTATTTTGATTTGCCTTTGTTTGGTTTGTTTTACCTTTGGAGCTGGCGTAATTTAGAAGTTCTGTCTACAAGCTTTCCTCCTTGAAGACGACTATGCATTTTAATTTTTGTCAGGGAAATTTAGAGAAACAGATCAGTACTGATGAAATCAGATTATAAGAACTCCCTCGATATTTCATGTGTTCTTTACTACATTTACAGGGTGGTTTTGCTGATCAATCTGAATTGGAAAACACTTGAAGGACGAGTGCAAACCAGGGTGGGGGGATCCTAAGCCATTTTAGGAACAGCGGACGTGTGGGTTGTGATGTCTACACCCCTAATAGTTACACAAATTAAGAATGGCTTTAGGATTAAGAGGAAATACTTGCAATCTCTATAACTACCCTTCTTTGCAAGAATGTTTGAAGAACTACTGTTGTACCCTAGTAGTGTGACATTTAAAAATTCTTTAAAGACTCCTTGGCTCCTGTAATCTAAGCTATACCTAAGGGAAGGGAAAAGAGAAAATTGGCATCTTCCTCTACACCATTTGCAGGTACTTAGGTAGATTCTCATTCTTGCTGTGAACGTGTATCAGATAGTACTTCTGGTGAAGCTAGGCCTTTTGTTTTGTGTTTTATGCTAATAAAATTGAGTCCTGATTCTTTGTAATAACTACTGGTCACATTTCTTATTAGAATAATTTTTAAATCCAGTGATGTGAAAAATGTGATTTGAACAAATGTGCTACTAGGTCCATTTGATAATTACTATATTACTTGAAATTAATTATCATTTTTGTGAACTGCCCCATTGGTATTGTGCCATTCAGTTGGTTTCACAGTTTTGATAACAGGTATATAGCTTTGAAAAAAATTTGAAAGCTCTTTTGTCAGTGGAAGAAATTTGCTACTAATTCTGTGCGGGATGAATTAGTAACCTTCTAGTGTCTATATGACTGAAAGATGAAAATCAGTGGTTACAAGGATTCAAGATGGACTCATTCAGTTGAAGTTTCACTTAATGATAATCTAGCTGGACTGAACCGAAGCAATCTTCCAGTTTCAAGAAACTTTCACTTGGTGGATTGTTTTGTAAAGATAAGAGTCTTAGCCTGAAATTAACACATTTCACAATAGGAAAAAATCCCACAGCATGTGAAGAAAAATCATTCATATATGAAGTAAGGATTTTAACAAAGCTGTCTTTTGATAGATAGAAAAGTAATATTTAAAGCTTGCATCTTGTTTGCAGGCAGAACAGAAAAAGATGAGAAATATTCATTGAACAAACAGAATTCAAACCTCAATTAAGGGCTCCTAAAGCTGAGAGAAGAAACATCAGATGAGGTACTCTTTTATTCAACTTTTGTATTATAACAATTTTCATATTGTGGATTTGCATATTGCAGGATGGTTTAGAACTTGATGGAAACTTAGACTTTTTAAAGACCTTTTCAAATGGGAAAGGAACAGTGTTTAGATAGTTGGCTTTGAAGGAGTTGGCTTCTCTTTCGCCACGAGGAGGCTCTATTGTAACGGTATTGGAACAGTAAAACATTTTTCTATAGAAGTAAGCAAGTAATGCCAGGAAATACCATCGTTAGAAATAAACACAAAAAACCCTAACTCCAAAACTTTTTCCAGTCGTCCTTCCCCCTTTATCTTCTTTTTCCTCTACTTTGTCTTTTTTCCTCCTTTCCCTCCCTCCCCCTGCAAATTTGTCATGCCTAATGTGTGAAAACATTATTTGCTAACAGGATTTACACTTTTATCCTATGAACTTCTAGGATCCAAAACAGTTTTAATTCTTCAATACAGATACTTTAAGCATAACTAAGGTTTTTCTGCTGAAAGTGTTTTACTAAAAAGTAAATAATATCTAAACTAATATAAAAAAGCCCTCTCAAGAAAAAAGAGAGTATGGCACCTCTTTTACTTCTTGCTGATAATATATTAAGAAGGTTGAGTCTGTGAAGCAATGCACACGTGCCACATTCCTACCCTTTCCTTTGTAGCAATGTGTGCATATTTGGTTTAAATTAAGTTTTCTGAACTTTAGCATTTATAACAGCAACACAATTGCCTTTTTTAGAAATACACTTTTTTGGTTTTTTTGAAGAGAAATAGAACACGAGCTTTTTTCTCCAAGAAGCAGCAGTAAAATAGACCAAAATCTGCACCACGTGATACAGTTCAGATATCATCAGGATTGTTTCATATCTGCTGAAATTTATTATAGTAGCTGAATTTCATGAAGACACCTGCAATTTTACTCATCTGTGCAATGTACACCTGTTTTAAAACTAAGTAACTAAGTACATGCACAGGTTTATGGCTTTTTGGCTAAATTTATTAAGGGGAAAAAAATAAGAAAAAAAAAAGAAAAAAGGACACACCCTCCCCCACATCTAGAAATTCAGTTAGTGCAATAATGATCCAAAGTAAACAAATATCCCTCTAGATGTAATGGTAACCTCTTCAGCACTCCTTTTGATAGCACACAAGTTGTTCTAAGTTGTTATTACTAGCGTGAAAGGAATATTTTCTACTTTGGGGAAAAGCTTACTGGACAGATAGAAACCAAACGTCAGCAACATGCTGAATATTAATACATGAACATCAGGTAATCTGTGACACTTTTGTTAGTTTGGAAACAATACAGACCATAACAATTCAGAAGTTTATATATTTACATGAAGCTAAGTTAGTATGAAAAACAAGTGGTGTAACTGGCTTATTTGTTATTGTTGTTGTTTAAATGACAGCTGGTTTTGTCTTGGTACCTAGACTTTCAAGCAATTTCCACATCTTCCTCTACTGCCAAGGATCCCTCTTTGTCCAGAGCTTGCTGAAGAATTCAAAGACCCTCCTCGGAATCCTGAAATTGAAAGTGGCTTGTGTGCAAAATTTGAAGGGGATTGCACTGTCATGGACCCTTACAGAAATTGATCCAAATTGTGCTTCCCTCACAGTTACCACTTGTATCTGTTCCATGAAAACCTTTGTAACAATTCTGCATCACATTGGAAGAAAATAGGCAAAATAAGGGCTTTGCCACTTTCAATGGCTTGCTGTTTACCACAGGTTATCATCCCAAAAAAGTACTACTTTGTCGTTCAATGAGAAGATGTATGTGGATGTTACAGACCATTTTATGATATACAATCTATAACTCCTTAAGAAACTCTTTAGAAGACCCAGACTACCTTAGCAAGTGGCCTACTATTGTTCCACTATTAAGTACTATAGTTACCTGCAGTGAGTTCCGAGTCAAAGCATTATCTGTACTGCAGACACTATTAATTTCCTTATGTTTCCTACTTGTTAGTCTGTTACGAACTTCACTCCATTAATTTTGTAAGCTTGTTTCTACAGCCTTGAAAATGAAGTCTTTTTAAAACTGATTTACTTCCACATTTCACTTTCTTTCATCTTATTACTTCAGAGGGGATTATTGCACATATGAAAGAAATGGAAAATATAATAAAATTTTCAGCTTCATATTTTTTTTTTTATTTCAGTGGCATTGATGAACCATGATTTTAGGGATTTTAGCTCTCTTTAGTGTTTGGAAAGGTAGCGGCTCATCTTACTCCTATTTTTAAAAATTACAGGAAGGATTCTTTTGTTTTGTCTGTTTTGTCTGTCTAAAGCTTCCACAATGCTCAAGGTAAGACAACACTGCTGTAGTCCCTCCATTATTTTGAAGCCATTAAGAACCATGTAAAATGAATTGTTGATGTAGCTGGGGTAATAAAATAGTTAATGCCTAAGCAGCACAGTTCCTGTCACCTAAAATGCATTTTTTTAAAAAAGATATCTCATAGCAAAGTAGTGCAGAACTTCATTTTCTCTTGTCCTGAATGGAATACATTTAAAAAATACGTATTTTTTTAAAAAAGTAGATTGACATAAATATTCTAGATTTGTTTTCCAAGATTGTTTCCTGTACTGCCTTTCAGATGCTTACTTGCTGGGTAAAAAAAAGCCAACGTAGATTCACAGCTGCTAGTGAATATTTCAATAGTTTGGACTTCTGCCTTTTGTTCACTATGATTAGAAGGCAGAAGTTTTATGGGCTTTGGGAAACTGTTTCTGGGGAGTTGGGAGGCTTGTTTTGGATCAATCTGTACAAACCCATCTGTACTTTTATCATCTCAGTGCAAACCTGAAGCTTGGACCAGAGCAGATACAGAAGTCACTGGCCTGTTTCTAACATTATTTTCTCACATGGTCAAGGCACTCAACCTAATCTTAAATACACAGCTGTTTCTGCAAATGATTAAAAAAACCACCTTACAACTAAACTTCTTATCAGAGCATCTGTGGATCTTGCATTACTCAGTAGTTATTCTTTTGACACCATACACTTAAATGTTCAATACACTAATATTTTCTCTGCTTACCCTGGAAGGTCTTCAACAAAGGACAGAAATAACCAGCTTGTGGTTCTAGTACAGGCAGGAAGAATTTAATTTTACCTGTTCACACAAATACTCAACTCTTCTCATCCAACATTGTGTAAATATATCCCAAGCTTAAAGACAAGGTCAGATTGCTAAATGTATCGAGCTTGCTATTACAGTACAAGAATTTGTTTTAGCTTTATTTTCATGTACAGTTTCAGAATATATAGAGCATAGAAAATGGTATATTTTAAAGGCATATCAGGTAGAAAGAATATCCTAAAATATGTTTGTCCTGTTAAAACTCTAGTTCAAACTGTTTTGGCATTTGTTTTCTTGGTATGCAGAACATTCCCATCTATTCTGTTTTATGTGGCATCATGTGTATGCTGCTGTTTGTACACCGTGGTGTGCATGCTTTTCACTTTTAATTAAAGGGACAGATCTTTTACTGTGGAATTACGCTGCGTGTTCATGTATATATACACCTTTATTTTAAATATTTGCTGTATAAATGACCCGAGCATTATCAAGGCAAGAAACTGAAGAAGCTTCTCTTCAAGTCAGTGACGTAACAGCTTAACTTACAATTTTACAGGACTGTCTTCTAGATACTAGATAGTTTTAATCTGTATTTACTTAAGAATTTCCCTTACTATTTCATGTTTGAATAAAACTAGCAAAATGCCTAGCTAATAGTCTATCTACTTTCAACCTTAAACCTGCAACTGCTTATTTAAGACAAATTTTGCTTGCTAGCAGAATTCAGGTTTTGAATCTGAAATGTATTCAGCAAATTGTAGAAACACTTTTTTAAAAAGTAGGGTACTAATTCTTGAAATTCAGAGCATTCCCACTAAGAGAAAAAAAACCTGACAAAATAGTAGCATCATGCTAGACTGGTGAGAACGCATTTTGCTCAGACTGGTTTGGGTTTTTTACTATGATTATTACTTTTAATGTGTTGTCCTGCTTACTCGTCTAATTTAAGAGTCTTGCTGGGCTTTCTTTGCTCCCAAAAGGCAAGTAGTACATGCCAAAGCATTTTAGGATGTTCAAGGAATGGAGACGGAACTATACGACCTATTACTCATGTTGGAGACAGCTCCTACACAGTTATGCACTTGAACTTTTACTTTGTGAGAAATCAAGGATGAATTATCTGAAGGAATGGGTCAGACCATCAGCTGATGTATAATGCAGTAAGTATCAACTTTAGTAGAGCTACACTACTTTGTAATAACGAATTTGTTCTACATTAAGTGTAAAACCTCATTCAAAACCTATTTACTGTTTTATTGCCTGTGTATTGGGCCAGCCGTAGTGAATATACTGAAATAAATACATGGTTAGTGCTCTTACAAAGTCAAATCTATATTCAAGCATCAAAGCTGTGACTAACCAAAAAAACCCACTTCATTCATTCTCCACACTGATCGCCCAACTCCAAAGTCACCATCAGCCAGAGCCAGTATTACACTGCTCAACAGTTAAGCCTGGTATTACAGTACAGACTGATCTCACAAAATTATTGACAAACAAAAATCACCACGTCATTTTATCTTGCAAAACTATCCTGGAATTCATAAGCATAGTAACTGCGCTCTGATTTATTTAGTAGAAGTGTTTAGTTCAAGTAAAATCCACAAAGGAATTTAGAATGAATTTTTTGAAGGCCTATCTCCTAATGGGCAGACTCAAGGAATGCTTTCGTAAATGATGTATTAGCCATGAAATCACTACATAATAAAAGCCCAGTGTAATAAAGGTGTTGAGTTTGGCTGTAAAAACCTAAATTTGGCATTGCTTGATCACTAATTTGCTTAGAAATTTGCAGATGTAGGCAAGGTAATGTGGTTTTTTTTTTCCTTTTCTTCCTTCCAGAAAGACTATGCACAATGCAAAAATAAAGGGATGTAGGACCTGAGTGGGGTATTTCTTACTGCTCAGACTATGACAGTCCCAAGTTGTGCAGTGAATTTGCTGGTAAATTCTCCCACTAAAGGCTCTGTATGCTTAAATTAAACGTGAAAGAGAAAAAGAATCATTTGCTGCATTACAAAAAGGAGTTGTTTACTTTTGCGAAGCAAGTGGTTTTAATAAAAGCTTGATGACACTTACTGCACATTATAAATAGCAGAACACTAGTTCTCTGCCAGAACAGACGCACTGAGTGCAGCTTTGGGCTTTTGTAATTCTTCGCTTTTTCACTGTGATCTGGATCTCATTTTTTACTCCCCCTATATTTATCCCAAAGGGATACATCTAGTCCAGGAATATAGTTAGCATATTGCTTACAAATTAATTTGCACGGGCTTTATTTGTAATCTACTAGAGGCCAGGAACGAACTGTTAATGGCTAGTAAAGGGAAAACCATTTATGATGATGAAATACGTAGAAGAAACAACTTGGCTCTGTCCTGCTCAGACCCCTGACCTGTAGGTGCCAGGCATTCCATTAAACCTGCCATTTTTTTTTTATTCTGTTTCATATCAAGAACACAATACATTTTTAGAGAAACAATACCTTTACTACAAAACCATGTAAATGATTATATACAAAATGGTTACTGGAATTTGGTTTTGTACTGCAGTGACAGAAATAACTAGCTGCTGATGTTTATTTACGCTTCCTTAATACTAGGTACATAACACCACTGATCAGAGTAAAGGCAAATGCAATCCAGGCTAAGACGAAGGAATAGCCATATTGGCCTTTAGAAACTTCAATGCTATATTCATTGCTCTTGTGTAGTTCTTCATGCCTATCTGTATAAATGGAAGCTGCAATCATAACACACAGACCTGGAGGAGGAAGAAAATAGTAAAGTTTAGCATATTAAAAGATTATCAATATGTACAGCAACTATTCACTGTCTCTCTTCTGTCAGCTGCTTCCACCAATGTCCCTTTTTTGCAGACACTCATTTCCCATCCTCAAACTAAACTGGGAGCATTTCTGGACATGTTTGCAGTTTCTTTGGCACGGATTAAATTTGAAGTGCTGTTGTGTATTTATGTCATTTGCGATGAACACAAAATTATTCTAAACATTTGGATAGTTTTAAAGACTAACAAAAAATTAAGGAAGTACCTGCCTGTAACAATTACAGAGTTACTTAATTTGTTCAAGCAGTTCAGAATCTCAGATTCTTTCCCTTCAAAGTTTAAATGACTTTATTCTGAGCAGTGATGTGATCCATGTTTTAACTGCCTAAAGGGTACAGAATGGAGCAGTTCACTGTTTAAACAAATATGAAGGATAAGCTATGACCTCAAGAGCCCTACAAATTTCTCATGCAGCTCATTCTTTCTGAAATCTTTTTCCCCTTCCCTTTCCTACTTTCATGTAAACATCATTAAAATCACAAGTGTTGAAAAATCACTCACATGACAGGAGCTGGATAATAGAGGTTAACACAAATCTTTCTCCTTGCTTTAGACGGAAGAGTTGAAGAATGAAAACCAGAAATGCCACACAACAGAAAATAGTAGATAGGATCATGGTGGCCTGAACAGCCTGAATCGATTGATATTCTGCAAAAACAAAAGCAGCCTTGATTAAAAATACAGTTTCTCTCTTTGCCTACTCCTGCAACGAGCAGAGGGGCAGAGCTGTGTTCTGTAAGTAGGAGTTCAGCAGATACAGCAAACCAGTTGTGCATGCACTGCCTAGGGTGATTCTTCTCTGCTTCCTTGGTATTAGAACAGCCAGTGCTTTAAGGACTTTTAAAAGCTTTTCATGAAACTGAATAAAAATACTGAAGAGACTATTTCCGCCGCACCACATCCTTTGCTACCACCTACGTACTAAAAGCACAGTGAAACTGCCAGGTGTCCCAAATGGTTTACAAGTGCAGACCCGAGCCTCTCACCAGACCTGGGGACACTGTATCCGATAAGGTGTCACCAGACAGGATAGCCACACTTGGCACAAAAGATTCCGTTGATTAAGGTTTTTCATCCTGTCAATTAGTTCCCTATAATTAGGAGCTAACGTAACAATAAATTTGTAACTACATGGAGCTGCTCTGTGTAACTTGATTGCAGTAATAGGGCCAAGCCGAGCTACATAGACAACCTCCTTACAGCACCTCTCCTCTAGCACAGCTGTCCTGCAGTTAGTAGGTCTGCGAACAGCAGACATACCTGAGCTACTCATAATCTAGCTAGTTCGGGTAACTAATTTCAATAAATGCATAGTAACACAGTCATCAAATGCAAATTTGTTAAATTCGTGTTAGCTTAGATATGCCTGTGTGTAATGGATCATCTCACTGCAGCACAGATATGCTCTAAACCAACCTGATGCTTGGAAAGCAAAGTTACTTTGTTACATGGCTCTTCAAATCATCT
The DNA here is from genome assembly GCF_964195595.1 of Calonectris borealis. Lineage (NCBI taxonomy): Eukaryota > Metazoa > Chordata > Aves > Procellariiformes > Procellariidae > Calonectris > Calonectris borealis. Next base: position 5,453,141 of record NC_134327.1, read on the forward strand.
ACCTCTTTAATATGCACAAAGTTTGAAAGTATAGAAATAAAGTAAATGTAACATTTGAGAATTTTTTTATTTTTTGTAAAGCGGGATGTTAGGCTGTGCTGTATATTAAGTCCTCTTTGTTAAAACTTCAGCTTGTGTTCCGACTTTCTTTCACTTTTTCCCCCATCCCTGTACGCAGCCAGTATTTTTATTTTGGTTTTTCTTTGGAAGTTAAAGTTCAATTCTGAGGCAAATTGTATCACTTCAGCCACACTTTCAGATGACTTCACTGTTATCACCTGATGTAATTTTTTAAGAACACTTTAGCACTCGCTGTTAGTAGTTTGTGTTTACTCTCTTGCACTGGGCTTTCAAGTGCACCTGACAGCTCCCTCTGTTTTCCTTTTACAGAAGCTGTTGGAACAGTTTGTTTTTCCAAAATGGAAAGACAGTATTAAAGTTTTTAGAAGACCTGAGCAGCTAGAGCATGCAGCTTTTTGAAAAAATATATTATTGCCCCTGCTAATTTCGTAGCGATTTCACCAGATCTCCTGCTAAAGGAACCGAGACATAGGCATGGCGAGACACTCACCTCTGAATTGATCAGTAATAGCTGTACAGGTGCTAGTATTTGTGGCACACGTTCTCCAGACATCTGTAGAAAAATTATCTCCTACCCACCAGGCCTGCAAAATAAGAGTAAAGAGCTCTTACAGGAAAAAAGCCACCAAAACTACAAAACTCTTTAGTTGTCCCAGTGTCTCCTGATCAGACAAATCAGCTGGAAAAAATTTCTGTTCAGTTTTGATAATCAACCATTCAACTAACTGTGAGATCTAATAGCATTTTGGAATAAAGGGTATATCATTATTCACATGTCATTTCATTTTAGACCCGTATAAGGTAGAAAAAGGAATAGATGGCAACCTTAAACATCCCAAATTGCAAGGGATTTTCCACTGTTCGGGGAGAAATTTTGGATAGTCAGTAATTGCTTTCTCCTTAAGATATCTAGACAAGATCTGCTTTGTTCATCCTATTTAGGATGCACAACTCTTTAAAGGCACAGCATTTTTTAATTCGCAGGAAATACCAGGATATATATCTATGAAACAGAAGCCCTCTATAAATTTTCTGGTTCCTGACACTGAATTGAATTAATCTCCACTTAATGTAGCTGTGCTGTCAATGTGCAAATGCAGGATGTACACTATGGCATCTGACTGGAAGTGGCTAGTGACAAATTAAGATCCTCCTGTTGTATTTCTATTTTGATGTTTAACATTTAATGCAAAATAGTACTACAGTGACTGAATGGATTTTTACGGTAGCCTGAGAAATGCTGCAAGCACCCCACACAAGTGGCATTTCCTCAGGAAAACCATTCCCATTCCGATAGCTACCCAGGCCTTTGTTTTGACTAGAGCTGGAAAAATACGACTTTTAAATATGACTCCTGGTATCATCTCCTGCTTAAAGAGACATTCCAGAAACCACACACCTTACTGTGCAGCTTTGCAAACAATACTGCAATAAAAACTATAATATATTACGACAATAGGCATATGTGTAATAGTAACACTGTGTTTTAAGAAAAAGCATTACTTTCTCAGGATGCCATTCATTTGGATTTTGCAGTCCAAGTTAAATATATTATTTTTCAGCTCTGAGCACAATATAATCCTTTCAGTTATTTTCCTTACTATAAAAAGCCTCTGAAGATGATAAAATCTAATAGAAGGTGGTTACACAGTTTAAGTTCGTAATTGTTTAAAAGTAGGCAATGACACAAAGCAGAGTGCATGGAGTTTTATTTCTGTAATAATTTGATTTGTATGTAGCAGATCCGAACTAAGAATAAGTTGCTTTGTCCACTGTCCTAGCTTTCTAAATATTCAAAGGAGCAGGGTAAGACAACCTGCTTTAGTGCTCAATTAATGACCTACTTCAACAGAACAAATCAACCAGCTAACTGAAAGATAACATCTGAGTTTGTACAACTTTGCAATAAAAAGTTGTGGGTAACACATCATTTCACTTGGAGCATAGTCTTGGAAAAGACTATGGGATTCAAACCAGCTTCACTGAGTACAGTAAAGTATTTTCAGCAGACGATTTTGTTAATCCTAAAAGCCTGTACATACACCGACCCTATTAGAAAAAGAAAGACTCCAGTGCACAGTTAAGAGTACCAATCAGGGTAGTGGGCTGTTTTGGAAAGAGGAAAATTCAATTAAGAGCTAGATGTAAACACTGGAAGGTAAATTCTTTCTGGTCACAAAAATAAAAAGGAAATTTGAGAAGAATGCAACATAAATTATTCTAAAACTATGTGCTGAAATTGCTTAACTGAATGGAAACAGATAAATTCATGGTGTCACTTTCATGATTTAATTGGGCATCTTGGACAACCACTTCTGAGGCAAAGCATACCTTGACTGAAATTATCCCCACACATTAATCATGAGCTATTTGACTTCATGTACTCGACACAAAAGGACGACAGATTTTTCCCCCCCTTTCCCTCATATCTAGCTGAACTGAGTCCCGTAACTCCACCCTACAAGCATGGTAGTATTTGTAAATATACTCTCTGGCCAAGTATCTCACAGGGTAGAAGATTAGCTGCGTAATGTGGGCTTATAACATGATGCCATACAAATGTATGGCATGTTCTTGTATAGTCTTATCCAGGTATACCAGCAACATGCGTATTCAAGGCATTTTTGTAACAAAAAGGTGCAAGCAGAGCAGTGTGCCTAACGAAGTTACGTGCTTTCAATAAGCAAGCTGAAGACAACTAAAGAAGAATAACTTCATTTTTATGAAGCAAAGAAACACCTGTGTGTTTGAGAGAAAAAAAGAAGAAATGACACTTACATTGTCAATAGTTGAGATGAACAGCAGTGCTGCTGAGGTTATGTGAAACACAATAATGAAAGCCAGAAGAATCAACATCCTTGATCTGTGGAGGCTTTAGCTGGAGATAAATCTGTTAAAAATAAGAACATATATGATCAGTCTTCAAAAGCTGTTAACTGATCCACCTGTCATCACACTATTTCACTGTGGCTGTGGGTAGTCAAGGTCAGTGCGAGTGTATTTCAGAGCGAGGTGCTGTTAGAGTCAGGAACGTCATAGGCAGTTTGAGTCCACAGCACACATTCTTTCTCCAGAGATAAAAGATTTCACATAATCAGAGTTTTCATCAGCATAACAGCTTTCTGTTTGTTATATGTGATACGTAACTAGCATCATTGGTGTTAAAATGAATCACAACCTGAAATGAAGCCAAGAGGTGCATATTGCAACCTGTCAGTGGGATGGCTGCAGTGAGTAGAACACAGACGTTTCTTTCTGTGTGCTTCTCCAGCAAGGATATAAAACACTCCTTCATGTTGACTTCTAGAGAAGAGCTGTTCAAATTACAGCCTCATTTGCATGTGATGCTAGAATTTCCACTGGCTTCGGTAAGGTCTTGTTTCAACCATGCTTTCAAAGTAGGAAGAAAGGCAGATTTCAAAAGGATGCTTGTAGAACAAAATTAAGTGCATCAAGAACTACCTCCTAGATTTAGTAACAGCTATGTTGTATCTTAGGTTTCATACAGGTTGTCCTTTGTTCATATAGTTACAAGTTTTATCCACTGACGAATGACTTAAGGCTACCATTTTCTCCAATATATTGCTCTGACTGGTAGGGTTGAATAAACCCATTAGTCATGTAATAATCCAATTAGTTATGTTATGTTCTGTCACTATAGACTATAGAGTCTATAGTCTACCTATTACCTTCATACCTTATCTAACCTATTTATTATCATTTCACATCTCAAATGAAAAAAAAATATTCTTATGTACAAAGGAACCACAAACTTCATTTTAACTGGAATCCCCAGGAAATATAACAAATAGCTTAGGGAAAACTACTGTTACTAATACATAGAAATGCACAATTGGTGGTATATCTATTATCTTTTTCTTCTTTTTGTGTAAAAATGCTTGCCAATTAATATATGTTATATTCTATACGGCATCTGCTGTCTTGCAGGTATTTTCTTTGCATTTAATGTGCACCATTCTGTAGTATTATCTGCATGTTACCACTCATCAGTACATTAATGCATGTTTCTCCACTTCCTTTGCTTTGGACACATTCTCTTATGTCAAAAGATCCCACCCACATAACACAGCAAAAAAACAGAAGAAAGGGCAGTTATGATTTTTTTTTAAGACTTCCATGATTTTTTTGTCTAACCCTCTCTCCCCTACTGCCATTTACTAGAATCACGAACCACACGGAGAATTTAACCAAATAAAAGGACTACTTTGACAGCATTTTTAAAGCAGCTCTACTGGCATTCTCATCAGGCCAAAATACAACCACTCTGCAAAACCTTAACAAAAAGATAACAGACAGGGTATGAATACGCTGAATAGAGACTAGAAGTTCCAGACTAATCCTTTACATCCACACCCCAGTAGCGTTTCACTGCAGCACAGCGTTACAACAAACACAAAGCCAAACAGTTTTAAAGTGCTTTTGAGAAAATGAAAATTGATCGGATAACCTTATATCCGTATCTCATTGGAATGACTGTATGGGAAAGCTAAGTCAAATCCTAAAATAAGGAAAGCGGCTACTCAAGCTTTTATTCCTTCCCATTTTCTCACTGTTAAACTTTGCCTTCTCAGCCACAACAAAGAACAAAAGTGGTAATTTCCTCCAAAGAGCCGATTCTGCTGTATGACTCAAGATCCTCTGAATCTAGTTCTGCTTCTAGAAATGTCATTCATGGCTCTCTACCGAGCCTTTCTTGAATGAAAGGAAGGAAGAAGGAAAAGAAGATATTTTGTGGTTTTGTATAATGCCACATCAAAATATTTTCATTGTGAAATGTACCAGTCTTCACACAGCACTCTCTTATCTTGTGGCTGGGTTTTTTTCTGAGCTTCATTGGTTGCACAGATGGTATCTAAGCAGACAATAATGCAACAGTCATCTGCCATATAAGGAGAGAGAATCAACTTGTACTCAGTATTATTTTAAGAATAACAATACAATTTCATCTTATTACATGAAGCATCATAAAGTAAGAGAGACAGAAAAATGTAAGCTAATTAAAACCAATCTTGCAAAATCAAGACTTGCCAGCACAGAAAAATCCACTTCATCTTCAATCAAGTGAATGTTTTTGTTTTACTGCTTTCAGCCATAAACAGAAGTGTTTCAAAGAGGATGGATAAACGTGTATGGGTGATGAGGAGAAGCCATTTTATGTTTTACCCAAATAAAGCCAAGATTTAAATGAAGGAGGTTTTTTGTTTTGTCTTTACAAAAAAATAAAGGACAGTAACAATAAGTTGATGTTTCTGTTCTGAAGAACCTTCGTAACAGCCATTTTTAGGTACCTCCTCCTGACTTGCTGCAATGGCTCCTTTCATGAGCTGCTACAGCTTCTGTGCACACAGTGCTGCAACAGCTATACACAGATACGGGAATTAAATATGCTGGGGGAAAGGAAGGAGACAGACCAATTCCAAATAATTAATATCAGGAAAAGACAAGAACTTGTAACCCAATCTGTCACGCCTGAGCAGGGATCCCAGAAGTGCACAGAAAGATCTGTGGACTTCCATCACTCCTAGCAACTTTCTCTTCCCGTGGAGACCAAGGAGTCTCTCTGGTTCATCACAGCCTGCGCACAGAGTAACGAGGGCAGGAGGGTCTTCCAGCTAAACTCTGTGTAACCTGTGCGCAGGAAGCAAAGAGCAGCTCCCTTCTAAGACACAGCCAGCAATGACGCAGAAGTTCCTGCGGTATCTGCATCTCTCTCAAGGAAGAAATTCTGGACTTCATCTCTCAGGGGGCACTATTAGCACCAGTCTTTCTCCACTCCAGACAATGCTGGAATTTAAAAGTTTATTTTGGAGACTCAAGATCCTTCCACTCCCTCAGCAAGAAGCTCTTCCTTCCCCGATCCTCTGAGGACAGCCTGCCTGGGTACCTCTCCTCCCTCTATGAGCAAGGGCAGAACACAGTTATGTTTTCACACAGAGAACATTGTTTGCATTAACATTCAGAATTCTTACTTTAATAATTTATTACTAACCAAACACTTTGGTAACATCCTATTCTGCATACTAGCTGTAGTTCTCTTTGTTTCTTATTCAACATTAACTGTTTCTCAAGGGCTCTCTTCAGGTTCACAATTGTTCCCAGTTCTTTTAGCAGCTGCTAAAACCCCTGCCAAAGCTTGCCAAACCAACCACATGCCACCTGGCAGCAGCTTTTGTCTCGCTCTTTCAAAATGGAGAGTACTTGCAAGAACAAATAAGCTAGCCCTACTGTTTAACCTGGCTAATTCTGCTCGATGGAACAACCAGCAATCTGGGTTAGATTAAAATCCTATCATCTCTTACTTTTAATGTATGCAGCCACAAGAAAATATTGCTTAAAAGGGGTTGTTAATAAGAACAGAAAATGCATTTTTAAATCACATAAATTTGGGACTCTAGTACTTTATACTATTGCACTGAACAAGCATCTGCAAACAACTATATTAAGAAGATGCATAGAAATGATCAGACTCTTCAAGTAAAACTTTGGTATCAATGTGTCATGTGAGGGATTCTGTAGTATTTTTTTTTTTTGCTGTTTTGCAGCTTTGGAAGCACTGCCCTATTATCAGTGCTAATACATGCTGCTATGAAAAGGTCTCTTGCTCTTATAGGAGTCTTGCTCTTCTCTTTCTGCTCAACTCTTCTGTTTTAGTCTCTTGATTATAGGTAAAAATATTTCTATTGATCAAAAAAAGCTTCCTGGGCCCAGTCATTTTTTACTTTCTATCATTCGAAGTAATATGCACTATGCTCTCAAGTCAAGGTGTTCATGATTTTTAAGTACGCTGCCTTTAGGCATGGACGAAGACTGGGATGATGCAGCAGATATTGTTCATCATTTCCCAGAGTGGTTTGAAATCTTTTAATAGTTTTTACACACACACACACACACACACACACACACACAAAAGAAAAGCTTTTTGGACACACTATAGTTGTCTTTTAATAGAGATGATGGAGCCACTCAGAAGTACATGATGAAAAGACTAGAGGCAACAGTCACAAGTTACAACAAGGAATATTCCAATTGTGAAAAATGTATTCATTATATTAATGAGCATGATTAAGCACTGGAACAGGGCTCAAGAGGCTGTGGGACATTCTTGGGCATCTTCATAACTTGACTGAAGGCCCAGAGCATCCTGAACTAACTCCCTGCTTGGAGCAGGAGTCTGGACTGGAGACCTCCAGAGGCCCCTTCCAGCTCTGCTCTCCTGTCAATCTGTAGCTATTTCAGGAACCTCCATATACTAATCACCAGCAAAGCTCTGACAAAAGAGAACATAAAATTTGACTTAGCTCATCACTTGACATTAAAAACAGATTTTGGGGTTATAGTAAGAATGACATTGGATGTCAACATGAATTCTTCAATTGCAAGCCTCACCATTTAATACCACTTTACAAAGTACATTGTAAGGCAGAAATGTACAGGTACAGCTGAGTTAGTAGTGCAGACTGCCACTGAATCCAAAAAGAGTAAGTTATGAGAATCCTACTGAACACATCCAGATTTGCTGTGGTAATAGGGTTTCCCACAAATGCTGTTAAGTTGCAGGACACTTACACAAAACACATTGAAAACAGACGGCCAGTTATATTAACAACAAAGATTTTTTCAGTTAGTGCAGAAGAACTGTTTCTGGGGAATACTCCAGTGCCACCTTATTTTGCTCAGGGAGGATAAATGCAGCAGTCACACTTATCTTTCATCTTTTCAGTAATACAGACTATTGGAAGCAGCAATTTGCACTTTCGTTATGAGAGCCTGATGTGCTTTACAAGAGGTGGCTAAGAAGGGCCTCTGCTATAATCTTCTAGACATGCAGAGGCAAGTACCTTTTTACAAGATAAAACACTACTACAATCACAGAACTGCACAGTAAAAAGAAGCATCCAGCCCAGGGTTCCCTACATTTCTGTACTGTAGTAAGCAAACACATTACAAAACTGGATTGCCTCCCTATGTCACAGTCCACTCCCCACACACAAAAAAAGCCTCAGTTTATCTTTAAGATAAAGTTTATCTTTAATGTCCAGCAGTACAAAGAAACATGCCTATTTGAACTTTTTCTGCTGTTTAGTACAGCAAGCAAGCAAAAAGGAAAACTCTGCCTTTGACAGTTGTTAGCAGAAGGTTTATCACTACTTTCCAGTCCAGATGTCATCTCCACAACCCATGCTTTCATTTCTTCCCATGCGGTTAAATCCTGCTGCCAGGCTATTTCCCATGTTTGTGCATATTTGATTTTTGCAACCAGAGAAACATGTACGTAGTACAGTATGTTTATCCTGTGCTCATTTGCATTGAGAAGGCTAAACCTTATCCTACCACACTGCCTGCTGCCCTCACTTCCTAAGATCAAGTCAGTTTTTTGTACCATCTTCATCTGAGTCCATGTATGAAAAAAATCTTAACACAGACAATCCTGGTTTATACTCCTAGAAACACGGTGAAAATACGACAGAAAAGCTCCTGCTCTGTACAGACCAAGGCTGGAGGTGTGCAGACTGCTCATCACCCACGTTTAGTGTGCTGGAAAGACACACCCAAAAGAAGGGGTAGAGGATCCTGCTAAACAAGTTACCATACCTGCAGCTTTCTGCACTCAGATTTTTCACTACAACTAGAACAGCAAGTCTTTGGGCCATCAATAAGCATTCAATTCAGCTGAACTTTCTTGAGGTCACTGGTTTAAAACTGAATGAAAGCAAGCCTTCTTAATTATCAATTCTTCTGCCCCTCGGTGCTATAATTAAGTCTGCATATGTGAAGTTAGAAGAAAAAGCTTGTATACTGGTGGCATGAGAAGTCTGTCATCTTGTGATGCATCATAAGATGTTTGGATTTACATGATAATCACATCGTTCTGCTCAGTGTTCTTGTGCCACATCTCATGGTGTCTCATGACAGATCTCAGGAGTTGGCTCATGTTTTGCCTGTACCGTTGCCTCTAAACTTGCATAAAATTCCCTGGTTTATAAGGAACAGAGTGATACTGTTAACTTTTTTCTTTTACCAAATATGAAGGATTCTGTTTTTCTTGGTGATTCTCAGAACTGGAACCGAAAGTGAACTAAGTTCAGACAGCAGAGTTTCTCCCAAACTAGCAAAAGCTTTGAGGATTTCAACAATCCTCTAATGCCTAAATATCAAACAACATAAAGGACAAGAAAATCAGGAAATTTAACACCAAGGGAATAATTATACCAGTTGAAACAACTCACTCCAATTTCATTATTCCTTCTGCCCAAGTTAATTTAACAATTGGGAACACCAACATTACCAGATATAATTTACTGAGTTATATTCCTTAAAACGAGACAGATAATATCCAAACTCTTATACTTTCTTTCTATACTTTGGCCTTTTAGTGTTCTCCAGGCTGACCATTGCTCTGACCCTATTCACAGTCTGCGGTATCTGTACATTAATCCATTCTTTGAGTAATTTCCATTGGATCACCACCTGCCTGTCATTTTTTGTTGCTGCAGGGTTAACCTGGCCACATGCCCGAGCTGCCAGGCTGGCCTGACAGAGGTGCCCAGCGCAGCAGCCCATCCTCACTGTCCTCAGTGCTGCTGTGCACGTACCCCGGCTGTGAGACATTTGGATCCTTTCCGTGTCAGCTACAGAAGAATCCTTCTATCATGCAAGGAGAACTCTGGGAAGGATAAGCACATCCTTGTACCCTTCCTTCTTATTTTTTCCTGTGTCATCAACACATATTGGAAAAGAAAAGAAAATACAACTAAAGCAATCTAGTTCTATTTTAGATGATGACTTGGGAGACTTACTTTAAGGAACCGGCCTTTAAACATTTCATAGGACAGAAGTGCTGATCTTGAAGCTAACATTGCATGTAGATTTATAAACAGCATGCAAAGGTTTTGCTGCCAGTAATCCCTGAAAAACGTATTGATAGTTCTCTAGTTCAGGTCATGAAGTGACCTGCTACCATTAGAGTTCACAGGTGTACAAACTATACAGAAAATGAGTTTTCTCTTTTATTAAAGTCTTCTTTGTAAGTGTAATTCAGTAATTAAAAATATAAGTTGACCAACAGATGTGGAAGTCTCTGTATTTACGCTCACATATTCTCTGTTTTCAGGGAATCAAACATATTGTAGAACTGGACCCCAGCCGACCTATTCTTCATGTTCAGGCGTAGATTCAAATTCTGACCTGTTTTCACGCTCAGGTATTACAGAGCTAACAGTCAATACAGAAACAGTATGTCCTCTTTCAACCAGTGACCTCTTTAGCCAGCTAGCAAACCTCCACGAAGTGCTGGATGGCTCTGACTAGACCTCTACAACATGGAACGGGAACCCGGGAGGGAAGTGCAAAATAAGGGTAACAGTCTACGCAGCAGATGGGCTCCCACCCAATTTTTTCCTGATATGAAGCTAAGCATGAAGAACAATGTACGCTCATCAAGAAATAAAATTTCAGGCCCCTGCTTGACACTGGACTTTGAATCAAAAGGGCTAAGTGTCCTGTCAGCCCCTAGATGGCAAAGATACCATCAGCTCTTTTTGCTGACAAGCAATCGGTTAACTGAGAACACACTGAAGCCCGTAGCTCTTCGTGCTACCTATTTTATGTGGAAGGAAGAGATCTTCTCACTTACACTTCCAGCTGCTTTTCAAAGTCCTTCATCACAAAGCAAGGAAATCAGAAGGAAATGAAACAATGTTCCCTCCACACAATCACTGTATGTAGGCAAAAAAAAATCAATACAGCAAAAATTAGTTCACAGTATTTTCTAGAGCTCTATTTGAATTACAACATTTATGCTTTTTTAACTCAATGGCAGAAAACGAAAGTAGGGTCATTCTGCCAGATCTAGATTTGTTGGTGCCCTTGCAGCAGGTTGTGTTAAGACCCAGCAACCTCCAGCACAATTAAAGCAGTCGGCTTGTTGTATTTTAATAGCGAAATACAGGGGCTTGGAGACAAACTGGCAAGATATGGTATGACCTAGTTTTTATCCAGCTTCTTTCAGAAAATCTTGCCTTGCAACCAAAGCCCTGAGGTCCGCTTTTTGTGTGCACCAAGATTAATATAAATGTGCACCTATAGCTTAATAAAGCCTTTTGTTATTATGGCAGTTGGGTGTTTGTCCATCCTACTGGTACTGCGTGGGACGCCCTGAACAATAGTAAACTTACAGTGAATAAGCTCATGCTCTTGGCCTACCTATCACCTATGTGTGGATACTGAAGCACCTTTTCAGCTCTTTCTGAATCTATTTCATAAACAATAAATCTTAGCTCCTCCTCGGAAACCCCACCTCGTTACCAAAAGTAGAACAGACCGTGCTTACAGCTAGGCCTGGCAGATCTTCCTCCATACCTTCTCACCCTGTCCTCCTCATTAGAGCTAAGCTATTAAGTCAGAACTCCAAAGTTTGGGAAATTATAACCCTGCTATCCCATTCATTTCCAAACAAAAACAAGAAAAAAATTGCAGCAAAAATGCAAAGTGCTAGCCTTGAGTACTGAGACCCAAAGAAGCTGATGTCTCTAATTTCTTAGGAATGCTTTTAATAAAGTCTTGACCTAGGGATGCCAGCATTGCTGCCACTTCTGTAACTCTGTCGGTCATTTATTTGCAAACAAGTTCGGACCGGGTTTAGACTTGCCCTACCACTCCTTTCACTATGGCCCTACTGTGTGCACTGCCGAGGGAAGTCACTCTGCCATGAAGCCTTTGTGGGCAAACTGAGCAGAAGAAAACAGGCAGGACCTATGGGAAAACACGAACACAATGCCCTGTCGCGGGGTGGGGAAGTGGCACTTTCAGGGAAAATGAGCCTTGTGACGTCTTACCTGAAAATCCTAAAAAAGAGCCTCAAGCTTAAAAGATTCAAGACAGCTGTAGTGACATACTCCAGCAAAACCTGGAAAAGAAATGTAATAGCCACTATACGATGAGAAGACAATTTAGCAGGTACAGAAGCCAGCTACCTACACCCACAGACCCTCGACTACAGGCATATTTGAATAATAGTCTTTAAGCCTTCATCTTTTCAAAACTGCTCTTTAGATGTTTTCGTGTGTTCAGCAGAAAGACAATGTTCATCCTCCTCTAGCAGCACAAACCAGAATCCTCCTCAGGAGTAAATCTTTTATACACTCTTCTTTTTCCCTAAAGCACTTTTTCTTGTAACTGCACTTTTACGTTAGATAATCATCATCTCAGATTTAACCTGTTCTACATCTGCTTCTAAACCCCAACGCCACCCACAGTGGTGTAAGGTAGGCTGCCTCATTACTAAGTAACACCTGAAACGGTTACAATTCATCTCCAATTCCCACCATAGTCATTGCTTGTGCCCTCCGCCCTCTGCTCATCCACCTTCAGTTTATGCTGAGAGTCACAAGCCTTTGGAAAAATGCTGACAAAAACCGGTCTTTAATGAAAGACACCCCATGGAAGCCATCTCTTCAAGAGATCAGTTCTCAAAGGGCACATACTGTTTGAGAAAACCCAGCAGTGATTTGAATGAAGGAACTGCTTGTATACTGTAGTTTCTGGTTTTTTACAAAACATAAACGTATTCTCTCAGCTTTCACAGAGGCATCTGCAAAACACGTTACAAAATGCTTGTAACTTGAAGTATGTATGGGTAGAGCTTAATTGTTCGCTTAGAAATTGGAAAAAAGCACACCATTTCAGGCGTTCCGTGCATCCTCGTGTTCAGCCAGTTTGCTTTAAGTTGCGTACCAGATACCACTTCAGTATAAACAAAGTTGTGGTATACATTAAAACCTTCTTAACAATCAAGTTGGTCTAAAAGTACTAAAAGCTTGTTTTCCTAAGCTAAACAAGACAAGAACTTCTCGTTCTGACTTGTTCATTTTCAAAGATGGGGATATACTTGCTTGCAGGTCAGGGCAAACACATGGAAGGAAAAAGAACTGTTTAACCTAAAGACGAAAATAAATGGCTATAAATCAGGTGTGAGAACATTTAGGATGGAAATTATAACTCAGAGCTGTCAGGTTCTGGAACAACCTTACAATCACCACAGCACAGGAAAAAAAGACTCGCCTCCACAAAAAAGGGATTATGTGATCCAGTGATTGTGCTGGCAGGGCAGCAGACCTGGTGACCCGAGCGGCCCCTCCAGCTCTCCCTCCTGCGAAGGCTATCCCAACAGTTTCTTTGAGGTCGCCATAGGTTTTGCAACATGCTTGTGCATGATACCCATGCCCTTGGCACTCTGCTCAATTCTCTCCCGTCCTTAAGGACTCCAGGTAACACTGGGAGCAATGCCGACTGTTGATCTGTACAGTGGAGTAATACAAGCGGTGATCATGGGACTGACGGCACACAATCAGCTTCAAGGGAGGATTCATTCCTCAGGTGGGCGGTAAAGCTACAAAGAGCAAGCGAGGCCTGTCCCCCTTTTCTGAGGGTGACCTAAGGGCCACCGTTGCCTCCCAACGCTAAGGAGCAGTGGTCAGGAACACCGGGCTCTTTGCAGCCCGCTGGCACGGCCCTGCCTCTGGCTCGGGGAATCAGACAGCCGTTTCATGGAGCTGGGACAATGACATGGGGGAGTACCAATAAGCTATTCAAGCTATGAGAGGCCTCCTGGGAACCTGCTTCTTAAGCAAATAACTGAACTGAGGTGTGGCCCGGCCTCACCCCTGCTCAATCCCTGTGTGGCCACATTTTGGTGTCAAGGCTGTCCCCGTTCAATACCTCAGCAGGGCAGGGAGGGACAGACCAAGTATAATACCAGACCTTTTCATCAGGTTGACAGATTAAATGTGTCCTCAGTCTGATCCAATGAAAAGCAAAAAAAAAAGCACACCTGCAGCATTAACTCTAGACTATTTAATATAGTTCTGAGAGCAAATCTCAGACCCCGCGCTCTACTGACTGCAGACTGCTGCTTATCCAGAGATTATTCCAGATACAACAGAACAACTCGAGTGATTTATGTTGTTCCACCTAATTAACCAACAAACAAAGGCAGAAAAGGTCTGTCTTTGAAAGCAATGCGTTTAATTCAGTAGAAATGAAAGCTGATATTGTTTTAACTTTGGCAGATGCTCTATGGAAATTGCTAGCAATTAAATGTGTTACATTCACTGTTGTAAAATTTTCAAACTGCTTGTTTTGATTTGGCTTTGACTAGCTCTGTATTGAGAAATGTTGGTTTTAGTTATTTCAGAGTTTACACATCATCTATCAAGAGTGTGAAAATACATCTCTATTGACATTACAACAGTTGGCTATAAAATAAAAAGGGCAAACTCTTCCACAACTACTACTATTTTGTTTCACAGCACTACTGTAGCATCTGATTGGATTTAATACTCTGCCTACCTTCAGAATGTCACTTTTACATTCTAATTTGTAATTGGTGCAATTAAAGTAAAACTTAATGGTTGCCATGTGAACTTTACCAGCTCAGGTAGAAAGATTTCCAACACTTGTTTCACTGCACAGTTGAGCACACAAGTTGCACTGCTCTTCCACACTCTGGCTGCTCTATGGAAGCAGAGCCCAGTCACCTCCCGCTACACCTGCGTCAGCTTTGCTCTACCCTACGGCTCCAGCTCGACCAGGCTGGCTGCCCGTACGGCGCCTGGGTCACTGCAGAGCCACATCTCTTCCTACTAGCCACAGTGCCAGGTAAAGGCCCCGTCAAACACACCGGCACGTGACAAATGGGCAGGCTCAGCCAGCTCTCTTCAGCTCTACATCAGACTCTTCTTGCAGTCTCTAGACTTCGGTTTGTTTCTGCGTTTGAATTAAGCGGCTGGTTTGTTGCTTCCGTGGATTGAGAACTGTCAGCCTTAGAGACCAGATGAGTCTGCAGACTGACTGCAGAGACCACCATCAGCACACGCATCTCAAACGGGTATCTGGGGACTTCGGAAGGTCACCTTCTGCCTGGAAGAAGGCCATAATTTTGATGTATTTCAGGACACTTAACACCTGCATTATACACCTGAGGGAGTGTTCATACTGCCCACCTTGGCTGTTTGCGGCCTGTGCAATTCCAAACACAGCACAGTGTTTAAGAATCAGTGAAGTAAACCATAAATATATATCCTATAGCCATCTCTAAGGGGTGTTTGAGTCAGTCCACTTTCTGCCCCACCTACAGACTCCTGTGAACATCTCTACGCAGCCAGAGGGTTGTATTTTAAGGTCACACCCAAATTATGAGGCTTCACCTGGCAGGCACACACCATCATTAAACCTGCCCATGAAACTTCATAGGCAAAATAAAAAGGCGTAATTACATTTTCCCCATTCAGTGAAGAAATAACAATTCCTTTGATGGATGAATTCAAGCCATCAGGCTTTCTCTTGAATCCCACCCAGCAAGATCTATTTTCTAAAAATTAAGATGCTTATCTTCCCAGTGAAGTCATGAGCATCACCTGACATATTGAGATATATTTTACAAAATTATCTTCTCTCTAACATAGTAAAGCTTCCAACAAAAATAGTGAAGACTGAGACCCCACCACAAAGATCACTGGTTTGCTTTGAGCATCCAAAAAACAAACAAATCCTAACAAACGTTGAACAGCTCCATGAATGGAATTCCTTAGTGCTGTGCTTATGTTTCCCCTGCTTTCCCTCTGAGACTGATCTGATTTCAATAAAAGCTGTGCATTCCTTTCTACTTTCAAATTTGGCCGTGCTGAAGTATCACATGGATTTTATATAAAGTGTTTGGTACACTTCAGAGTAAATCTCTTTCTTATTAGATCCTGTATAACACAGTGCCTCATTCTGCTGGGTCTTCTTCCCACAGGAACATGGCAGTGGGACCTGGAAACTACATCTTTTGCCAGCTAGCAATATGAAAGATCTTGTCCCCAGAGACCTACTTATCTCTTTAATTAAATACATTCTTGTACTGATTTATGTGGTGGTGTCATGTCTTACATGATGCTCAAGACACAAATAGAACATGAAGTGTAAGTGGAAAACCAAAATACACACAAACCACTGAGGTGAAAAGGGAAGAGTCTCCTTGTGCTGCCATCCAACTCATTTTTAAATGCACAGGGAAACAGCACTATGAAAGGAGACAGGCTACGACTAATATACTTAGCAAAAGTGGAGGAAGGTCTTGCTCCTCTAAATATCCATATGGGACTCATCAGTACAACATTCTCCTAATCATTGTAGGAACGTCAAACCCAAGATGAGAAACAACCTTGAGACAAACAAGACAACAGAAGAAAAGCCACGACAATGGAAGTAACAGAAAGATACAAGGCAACTGTGAAGCGAGAGATGCTAATAAATCAAGGGGTGAAGAGTGCATTAACTCAAAGCAGGGATAAAATGAAGGTAGAGATGTTAATTTCTTTTAAGCAATGTTGGCCAGAAACAATAACTACAGCGTCTAAGAATTGAGACAGAACCCATGTCTAAGAGAATGATGTTGCAGCAGCTTTCAGTCTTGACCTGCTCAGTCTGTTGAACAACTTCCTTTATTAACAAGGTTTTAAATCTGTGTAAGCAAATAGAATACACTGTTTTTCCTCACTGGCAGATCCACAGCATAATCAACACTGATTGGGTGCTTATGATAGAAGTCTTTCCAGAGACCACAAATAAAGAACACAACACCAGTAGTGTCTTGTCTACTGACAGTATGTTGTTTTTATTTTAAATAATATTAACACACCATTTTCCTTCCCAAATGAGCATACTAACAAGAAACTGATCACCTCCTAAGAGTTTTCATGGTATTACTGCATTTCACCTTGAGTTAATGTTGATGGCTATCAGCAGAATAACTCCTGGTTTCCTGGCTGGGCAGACAGCTCTGGTAACATCCACGTCAGTCATGCAGCTGACATGATAAAATCTGTACATATCTTTATTCAGCATGGAGGATGAATCTTCCCCCAGGTATCCCAACAGTCTGTTCTCCAACTTTATTCTATGAGTTCACAAAGGGATGCAGAGGATAGCAAGAGTTCTTTCTTTCAACGTCTTTGAAGCAAAGGTCAAGTCCTTACATCTTACACTGAATAAACTTCAGCTTCTGGTGAACATGTTTTCCATATACGTTTGTTTCCACTCCCACTTTGATTTTACCAGCTGTGGTAAGTACCTATACCTCAGCTGCATTCCTTAGCATGGCATTTAATATGTCACGCACTCTCTTACTAAAAAGTAGCTGGACTCTCCAGTACATTGCAATTCGCATTTCTCCCCTCACTGAAACTCATGCCCAGTACTCCCCCACCATTTGTGTGGGTTCCTGCCTATCCACCTCGGCAGCCACCTGCCACCTCAGCCCTGGCAGCCCAGCCTCACAGCTCTTTTCCTGAACCACCCTACCCTGCCTGGACAGCAAAGACCACAAAATCAACATCAGAGAGCAGGTCTGGATGGAAGAGTCATTGCAGACTATTTTATCTGACAGAAAAAACATCTGCTCAGGCACGCAAGAAGGGTTATTTTACATAGTTAACATACCAGCACTGTACATCTGAAAGTTAGTGAAGAGTAAGTGCTACTTTTTCTTTTTTGATGGAGGTTAGCCAACCACAGCTGTTTACTTCCAAAGTTCCTAAAGAAAACTCTAAGAAAATCTAGTGTGTATTTTACAGCTATTCGGTGGGTTTCTTCACAGCCCTGTATCAAGTCAGAAGATACTTCTAAGATGCTCCACTGCAATAACTACTGATCATTTACATATTATTACCAGGTGTTGGGAAAAAAAAGACCTTCCTGCACCACGTGAACAAAGTATTTCTGCCAAGAAATTAATGGAGCGGCCGAACTGCAGGTTTCTTGGTGGCAGCATTCTGTGAGTAGGAGCAAGCCCTGGGTATGTCTGCTGAGGAAAGGACAGCGGTGCACTATTCTTCCTCGAGATGTCCAAACAAGGAGCTGACCTCTAAAATTCAATACTCAATATTACAAGCAACCCATGTTACTGAAAGCTGCCTGTCTGGTATCTGGCACGTAACCTCCCGGGTATAAGTTGGACATTACAGAGAGAAAACAACCACCAATGAGAAAGAAAGACTGGCTTATTAAAACTGTAGTTTGACTCAAGTGGAAAAACGTTTAACGCTGGCAAAAACTTTGTAAACCGAAATCTGCACTGAATTATATATATATATAAAAGTGTGTTTTCCTTCCACTAGGGGGGGTCAGCTGCCAAGAACAATCAAACGTTACTGTAGTATACGCAAACTCCACTTAGAGTACATTAAAAAAAAAAACAAACCATCCTGCGGAGACGGCGAACTTTCTGCTGCTTTGGCCCGGCCTCTGAGTCACTTGCGACGAGCCCAGTTTTCCCGCCCTGCCCCGCTCCCCCGATGCCGAGCGGACCGCCCGGGGCCGGCGGCCGGAGCGCCCCGGGGCGAGGGAGGGGGGCCAGCGGCAGCACCCCCCGGCCGGCGTCAGAGCGAGCCCGCCAGCCCCGAGGGGCGGCTCGGACAGCGGCCGCCGACACGCCGAAATAAAACTTGTTCTGTAGTAAACAAACCCCTCGGTTTGTATTTTTCCCCCTTTTTTTGCGGTTTCTCCCCCCCCCCCCCGCTGGCAAAGCCACCCCTTCCCCCCGCGGCGGCCCTGGCCGCGGCCCCCGCCCCGCTCACCCCCGCGCCCCCCGCCCGGCCGAGGCTACTCACGGGCGCGGGGCGGGCGCGGCGCGGGGCCGGCGGGCAGCACTCCGCGCGGGCTGCGACCGTCTGGCGGCGGCGGCGGCGGCTGCCTCCCGCCCGCCCTCCTGCAGAAATGATGTCAGAAGCGAACTGGGTGTGGAAAGAAAATGGTTTTCAAAAGTGCCCCTCCGCCGCCTGCCACGGCAGAGGTGTGCGAGTGCGTGTGTGCGCGGGGAGGGCGGGACGGGCCGGGCACGGAGAAACTTTTCCCCGCCCGTTTCCACTCCGCGGCGGGCGGGCACTCAGCCGCGCCGCCGCCCGGCCCGCCCCCGGGGGCGCTCGGCCCGCCGCCCCCTGCGGCCGGGGCCGGTCCCGTGAGCGCTGCCCCGGCGGCGCGCCTGGGTCGCGGCGCCTGGGCAGGGCAGGCTGGGCCCCGGCCGCAGGGGATGCCACCGGGCGGCCGCCGCCCTCGGTCTCGGCGGCGTTGGCTGAGGCGGGAGCGGGCCGGGCGCTGGCCCTGTCACACCCGTCCCGGGGAGCCGCGCACGGCGAGGGGCGGCGGGGCCCCGCCAGCCGCCTGCCAGCCTCTCGTCACCGAGGGCGAGGAAAGGGGCAGGGGGGACGGTGCCTGCCCGGCGGCAGGGCGAGGGCTTTTCCCGGGGAGGACGGGGGGAGGCCCAGGGCGGAGCCCCCACAGGAGCCGTCTGTGGGGAAGGGAGCCCCGGTCCCCAACGCGGCCGGGAGCGCCCTCCCCGGGCCGGCAGCTGAGCCCCGCGGGGACCCTGTCCCGGCACCGCAGGCCCGGAGAGGCCGGGCGGGAGGACGGCGGCGCGCTGTGCCGTGCGGGCGGGGGGCGGCGGAGGAAAGGCGCCATTTCGAGCCGGCGGTGCCGGGCCGCCGCGCTCCTGCCGCCGGGGATTGTGTAACCCCGCCCGCCGCGGGCGGCAACGCGCCTTTCCGCGCCGCCTCCCGCCCCTCAGCGCCGGGGATCGGCGGCCTGCGGGGGAGCGGCGGGTTCCTCCTCCCTCGGCGGGACGGTGTGAACGGCTGCGGCCGCCGCCCGGGGCCGTCTGGGCAGCGAATGCCATGTTAAACCAGAGCCTCCTTGGCCGGGAGCGTTGCGCCACCGAGACGCGGCTCACAGGGGTCTTGGCTTTTTCGTCAAGGAGAAAAACTTCTGTGTGGAGAGCTGAGGAAATCTGTGTTTATAAAGCCATCTCCGGGCAGCTCAGGTGAGCCCCAGGGGTATCTGCTCGCACCTCACGAACCTCCTCTCTCCTGAGGAGGTTCACTAACCACCATCGCTGCTAGTAAGCATCAGTAACAAGCTGTGTCTATTTTCACCTTAGTTTTCACAAAATACATGACAAAGTAGATAAAATAATGACCATCACCAACTGGGTGATGCTATTTACTCCTACTCACAAGCAGAATGAAGACTAATTCAACTTTTTGGCTGCCTTGCAGATTTTGGTGTTGGTACAGCCTCTTTGCTCAGAGGGCCAAAAGGCCTCACCTGCTGCTCAGGATTAGTTCTTACCACTGTGTAAAGTTGGCGAAGAAATCTGGCTATTCCAGTGTGACATCAAGCTGTCTGGTTTATGTTTGTTTTCTTCTGTGTCTTACCTTCTGTTACAGTTCTGCATAAGTTGCTGTTAACGTGTTTTGGATGTTACCTAAAAATCAACTAGATCATGACGCTCTGGATTCAGACTGTACGTGCAAGTTTATGGGCAGTGTTTCCCAATCCCAGAGATTACCTGTTACTCTTCTTACCAGTAAGAACTGTAGTGAATTCCAGCAATATCATCCCTATTCCTAAAGTCTTCACACATATAGCAACTATTATGTTGAGCATAACACTTGTGTTGGTTACAACTCAAAAACTAGAAGCATGACCTTACTTCATTGCACCTTCATCCCTTCTGAAGTGCAGCATTAGTGGCCATGTACAGCTGTTAGGAATCTCATGCGTTGCTAAAAAACAAAATTAGAGAAACACTGAAAGAGTTGCTTCGGCAGTCTAAGCGCCACCAACCACCAAACGCTACAAGCAATTCAACCAGAGTAAATGGCGTTCAGTGGCATGATTATCCCTCTTAGAGAGTCATTTTCACTCTGTTTGATATTAGCTTTAGCTCTGCCAAATGTCAAAAAAATCTTGTGTTCATAAATCACTTCAGGCTTATACACGAGAACATCCAGTGCCATAAAGAGTCCCCACTGTTCACTAAAACTTTAGGTTTCTATATGCTCATATATTCCAAGTTTCTGGGTAGAGGGACTGGCAAAGACCTGTAGTGGCTGCTTCCTTTGTACCATCACCTATTTTCTGGTAATTACCTTGTGGTTGGAGTGAAATAAGAATTCAAAGTGGCTCTCAGGGGAGATGCTCATAGCTTTGGGGCTGAAAGAGCAGAAGCAAGAAGCTTGGGAGTATCGGTGGAGGAGGCAGCCTTGCTTGTCGATTCCCAGGGACTTCAGGAAAGAAAGTGGTACCTCAGGCTGAGCCAACCACTATAGTTATAAGCAGCCTGACTGCCAGTGGGCTGAAGCATTAGAGCTGAAGTCCCTTAGTACAGAGCTAAGTTTGCCAGTGGAATTGTGGTATGAAACAGAACACTTGATTTTTAAACAAAAGATGTTGTTGCTTACAACTTAAGTGACTAGAAAGAGGAAAATTGACTGTTCTACTTCATCATGTACTGCATTAAAGGCACTGCTTGCTAATAAGTGTATAATATTGTCCCTATAAGAAAACATCTACTGATAAAAAGTCTCCTTTCTTCTCCCTCAATTTCTCTTACTTGTGTTTTTAATTGTTGTATAGTTGTCATCCATATTTTATCTTAGCTAGAAGCTAAGAATAAATATTTTTAAAGCAATATCAACACACTGCCAGATGGCTTCAGGCTTTTCCTGGAAACAAATTATCCAGGTTCTCCATTTCAGACTTGTGTTGGACTGATATGCTTTGAGTGATTTTTTTTTTAATGCAGTGCTAAGTATCTGAAAGTGGTGTTGACCTTTTTCCTGTCTTCTCATTCCCTCATTTGCATGAAGGATGACGGTGTGAAGGAAAAGGTGGCATATCT
Source organism: Calonectris borealis (assembly GCF_964195595.1). Classification (NCBI taxonomy): domain Eukaryota; kingdom Metazoa; phylum Chordata; class Aves; order Procellariiformes; family Procellariidae; genus Calonectris; species Calonectris borealis. The sequence continues at coordinate 5,474,958 of NC_134327.1, forward strand.
AAGTACCCCCTTCTGCCTTGGTAAGCTCATCTTGAGAGATAAGCTATTTGAAAGCAAAGTTACTGACAGTGGAATTCATAGTGGGCAAACAAAAGACACCGTTCCATGCCAGTTCTTCCTGCTTGTCTTGCCGTATCCTAGACTGTATCTTTGAAACCAGTCGAAATTCATAAATGAACAGATGTATCGATCCCACTTCCCACTACCAGCTGTTATACAGTAGACACAATTTGCCTGTATATTTGAGATAAGCCTTTCTTCCAGTAGTTATAATTCCCTTTTATACATGAGGAGCTTTCAGAGCAAGGTCTGAAAGTGCAGGCTGAGTAGCCATCACAACCAAGAGAGACTGTATAATGGAAATACAGGCTCAAATGTTGATCTTAATGGCACATATGTGCATTGAACATTGAAAGTTCGATGTGAAACAGCTTACAGACAATTGGCAGATATGTAAAATGGGACAGTGATATAAGTGTTGGTCTCATTAATTTGTAGTATAAGGAGTGGAATAATAAGTTGGCTTTTTTTTTTTACATTTAGTGATTACGTAGCTACAGTTTATGCCTTATCATGTATCTGTCAAAATTAGCAAACAAGTTCAGTATTTACATAGCTAGAAGGGATCAGGGCATGCTTTCTGCTGTGCAATAAGAGGTTGTAAGTAAAAACACAGGCTCACAAGATCTTTGGATTTATCTGAACAGGAATAGGAGGGAATGTGCAAGAAAGGAACCTCATGATTGCCGGTGACTCCAAGAAAGAGAAGCCTTCAGATGAGGGAGCTGCTGATCAGTAGGGTAATTGACTAATTACTTGTCCAAATCTTAAACGGCTTCTGATAAAAATATCTCTGCCTAGATAGGCTGTAATCTGACCTCTCTCAAAGTGGAAATACTATGCCAAAACTCCTGATAAGAGGAACGTAAGGCAACATCCTCTATAGGCATTCTTGTAATACCGATCTATTAGTTTGTCGCAATGAAAACCAATTTACCAATGAAAGACTTTTAGCACAATAACAAAACTGACACTGTATTTTTCTTCAAGAATCTGTGTAAGAATCATCCAGATTATTAATTCAGAGTATACAACACTACCAGACCCTTTTCATGCTTACTTTTCAAAAAGAAGTTACATTTACTGTCAATATTCAGCCATGTAGATACAAGTAATACTGATGAGCTAGTGCTGAACGGTAAGAGGTTTCATCAATGAAGCTTAGTTCAAATGTAGGCTTGTATGGCTCTGCTGCCATTGTTATTGAATAAATTGTTCTTAATCTGCTACGAAGAGAGATATGGATGTATGTATTCTGTAAACAAGACTGAAAGTTGGAGCCTTGATTTTGCTCATTGCCATCGATCAGGAAATGAGGTTCGCAAGCTGACAGCCCCAAAACTATGTACTTACAAAAAAAAACCAGGACTACTTGCAGGCACAACTGATTTCAATCTAGGGATCTGAAGAAGGGTATAGAGGCCTTAATTTAGCATTCAGATAGGAAGTTGAAAACTCTTAACTTCCATAAGGCCTTTCAGACATAATGTATCATTAGTAAAATAAACGGGACTAGAAGTTTAAATTGCTCAGTTTTCCATTGTAATAAAATACCAATGTTATTTTGCTTTAAAAATAGCTTGTCTTTTTCATCGGTTTATGGAAAAGTTTCCTTGATTTAAGGGCAGCGTGAAGGGACAAATAATATACTTTCCATGATATGTATGAACAGTATTACGAATCTTCTTCATTTTCACCCATTAGTTGTTTTTGAAGTGTTTGCACATACAGAATGATAGAAAAGTCTAGGTTGGAAGATACCTCTGGAGATCACCTGGGCCAACCTTCTATTGAAAGCAGGGCCTTAGATTAGGTTATCCAAGAGCCCGTCTAGCTGAGTATTACCAATGAGGTAGATTCCACCACTTCTTTGGGCAACCTCACAGTTTCTCTCAGTGAAGATTTTTTTTTTACAGCCAGACAGAATTTCCCATGAAGCAACTTGTGTCTGTCACTTCTTGTCCTGTCACCATGCATCCTTGTGAAGGGAGTATCTCCGTCTTCTCTGTAACTATCTTTTAGGTATTGGAAGACCATGATTAGATCCTCCCTGAAACTTCTCTTCCCTAGGCTGAACAAACACAATTTTTTCAAGCTTTCTTCAGAAGTGAAGTTTTCCAACCCTCTAATCGTCTTAGTGGCCCTCTGCTTGACCGTCTCCGATATTTCAATGTTTCTCTTGAACTGGGAGGACCAAAACTGATACAGTATTCCCTAGATGGCCTAAAAAGTGCGAAGTAGAGTGGAATAACCATATCCTTTAGCCTACTGGCAACTCTTGCTAACACAGGCCATCATGTGGTAAAACTTTGCTGCAAGGGCACGCTGCTGGCTCATGTTCAACTTGCCCATCACAGCCCCCAGGTCCTTTTCTGCAAAGCTGCTCCCTAGCCAGTTGGTCCCCAGCTTATATTGTTTCTTGTGATTTTTCAGACCATATTGCAGGATTTTGCACTTTTTGAACTTTGTTGAACTTTATGCAGTTGCTGTAAATCCATTTTTGTATTCTGTCAAGGTCCTTCTGATGAGCAGCCCTGCCACCTCACTTATCAACCATGCCTCCCAGTTTGCTGTAGTCTGTGAACTTCTTGGGTGTGCACTCCATGCTATCATTCAGGTCATTAATAAAGACATTAAATAGCATTGGTCTCAATATTGCCCCTGAAAGATGCCACAGGTCATCAGCTGCCAGCTGGACATTGCAACACAGGTGACAGACTTTTGAGCCTGGCAATTCAGCCAATTTTCCATCCACTGTATTGTCCACTTCTCCAGTACATATCTCACCACTGTGGTGATAATATCATTAGCGATATTATTAAACCATTTGGACAAGGCATTTGGGGGCTGTGGTAATAAAGGAACATTTCTCTTCCAATAGTTGTTCCTTTCATTCCTGGTTAGTTTTATTTTACTTACTATTTACTCCATTTCTTGTGTTGGAATATAGGATGGTTACCACTATTAGACCTGGTGACTTACGCGTTATATCTGTAAAAAGTAATACATGGGTTTGTATAAGGGGTTTGTATAAGGATTTTGTATAAGATGACCTAACAAACTCGGTCTCTTTTCAGGTGATTTTATATTATAAAGTTTTTAGTAAGACACTTCCAGTTTTGCATCTGAATTGGAAGAATGAAAGTTGGTTTATTTAGCAAGCTTAGACCTGTTTTTTTCAGTACTAGCAGATGGCTTATATATTCCTCAAGATATGAGGTGAGTTAAAGTCTAATAAGACAGTGAACTCTCACTCATCTATTCTTCTTTAATGAGTGAGAGAATAACCCTTTCATTGCAATTTGCCCATTATATTTTTTGAAAGTGGTTATCTAAAAAGTAGATTGTAGGTTGTTAGATTTCTCTTAGTTTCTCTCTCCCGGCAGGATGGATGCTGAATTGCCCCAGTCATTGCTTCCTCTGGCTGTGAAAAAAACGACTGTTTGAGAGTAAACGTACTCCTGTTTGAGCTATGTTTTTTCCATATTAGTTTTTCACATGAAGAGGCAATAGTTGCCAAATACTTAGGGAGGAGTAGAATGGACTTCAAAGCATTCTTAAAAGAGCACTGATGGAAGAAACCTCAGTGTTTCTTCCATCAGTACCTACCAGGTACAATAGCATGGGGAAAATTAGCATGCAGTTTTAGGTAATTGAAAGGTCAACTTATAAATGTGTGTGTTTTAAAAAAACAGTCATTTGTAATACTCTGTCTAGCAGTTCCTGTGAAGGGTAAAATGTTGCCCACAATTCATAGAGCTGTCATCCACAGAGATTCCCATGCTGCAGCTTTTATCCTTCCATTGTTTGTTACCTTTTCTCAACATAAGGTCTAACAAGCAAAAAAGCTTTGCAGAAATACTAAAGTGAGACTCGTATCTGGTTTATTTAGAGTTAAAAATTCTTATAGGAAATTCTGTAAAATAGGGCCTGCAGAGTTCAAAGGTAACATGAAACACAACAGTAAATGCTCAGCATTGGAAATTTTGGAAATCTGGAGCTGAGATTCCTAAACTGCTTGCTTGGGAAGCATCCGTGCCTTATCATGTGTTGCACATAGTGTTAGGGACAGAGAGACAGGAATACCATTCAATTTACCATAAATACGTATGTCTTTGGGAGCAAAATCACACTCTGCTAATGCTCAAAATCCAGATGAATATGATTTCTTCCTTCCTGTGGACCTTAGGAAGTATGCTGTAGAATGGTTCCACTGTTCGACAGCTCTGTGAGGGGAGGAATGGAGAAAACGATGAGAAAGTAAAGAGTGAAATGGACTTTTCCTCTCTTATGGGTCTTTAAACGTCCATACAAAGGGAGCTGCCATGCCCAGTGTAGAACATCATTTCATTAGTCACCTTAACAACCACTGAAGCACATCAAGGTTCTCACAGCTTTGTCCCCCTTCTCCTTCCCCTCTGCAGGTGTTAGCGAGTTCTTTGCTTTCATCCCTGAGAGCCCTGGTATACTCATAAAAAGTATCTCAGATCCTTACAAACCTTAGTGTGTCCTTGGTAAACAACCTTACTCACATACCCCTTCCCACTCCAGGCTTGGGAACATTTCCTCCTCCCCCTCAAAGGACACGGTGAGATTAAGAATGAGCAGCAGCTTCTCAACAATCCTTAACTCCTTGAGAACTGAAGTCCTCTAGGCTTGCTCAGCCTAGAACAAGGAGGTTGGAAGGAGTTCTGACAAACTTAGGAAACTTTGAGGGATCTGAAGATACTTCCTTTTTCTCATTCCCCGCTTCCATCTCAGCTGGCATACTGCCTCTTATCCCGCTGTCATCCTCCAAACCACAAGTCAAAAAATATTCCTGAAAATGAATGCTTTTAGTTAGCTGCAGTAAGGCTTTGCTGAAACAAGTGAAAGACTTGGGCATAAACAGCGCAACATGTCAGGGAGCTATGTTCCATGGTTTATAGAGCAAACATATATAGGATATATTAATTCAAATTTTTGTTTACCATGCTGATCTGCGGGATCTGCAAATCTGTGGAGATGACAGTAAATGAAAAGGAGGAGCTTACCCTTCCTTTCTTCCCGACTCTCGTGTCCTCCCCGCTTTTGTGTGTTCTCTTGGAAAATGCTTTTTTTGTATTAATGTTGTAATTAATTTAAGAAAACCAATAAAAAATTCTGGCAAAAACTAGCCAAGACAAACTGTAGTGCTGCCCCTGGAAATGTTATTACTGGATCAGACAAAGCTGTTTACCAGTGCAGTGATCTCATTATGAGAGCTTATTAAAAGCAGTATTTCAGAAAATGGTTATGGATGATGGTAGCAAAAGCATTGAGTCCAGGGGCCTTTAAGTCAGGAGGGTATTTTCATGCTCTTGACTAGTGGATCACGTCTCTTTAGCCCATTTGCAGAGCTTTTCTATTTAGTCAAAAGTTGTACGGACAATGGTAAATTAAAAATTAGTTGCATAACTGGATCTAGCTATTAAAATTCTTTAATGTTAGGATTTGACAACCTAGCTTTGTTTGGAAAAGGAAAGGAAATAAGTTGGCAAGGACTAAAGGCAAGCTGCAACAAAAAATAAATCGTGGAGCCTCTGAAGTACAGTACAGTATGTCAAGGACTTAATACATTACAAATAAACCTGTATGTTGCTTATCATCCTGCCAAAACAATTGCAACCCAACCCTCTAAACATATAGCTTTACAAATCAAATACATAAGAAAACAACTTCTAACCAGTCACTCTGCTAGAGATATGAATATGGGAGCCTAAATCTTGTTATTAAAGAGGGGTAATAAGGACTTGGCCACAGAAAACTTGCCATTGTTTGACATCTGCAGGAGTGTGTGGTTAAAATGGCAGGACTAGGATTTCATTGCACAAACAAAATCCAAAACAAGGTCAAAGTGCCCTACAAGAAGACACTATTTTGAAAAGTAGCCACTTGTACTGCTTAGAGGGATAATATATTTTGTCATTTTGGTTACTGACCTTGTCATCCAAAAAAGCACAAATCTTTAATCACTCATAAATCATTAAGAGTAAATTAGGAAATACGCCTGTTTGCTCCCCCAAGAGAACTGCTCACGCTCAGTTTATTTCAAATAACATCAAGTATTTAGAATGTAAGGAATGAATAAATCACATTTTCATCTGATCTGTACAGTAAAATAAGCTACTTAGCATTTTTATTTCTTATTAGTGTCCAAACACACAAGGAGACTTACCCATTTGCAGCAAAAGTTGACTGACAAACAGCTCCACCAGTGAGGGTGCTATCTTTCTGTATGACACTGTTCTGCAAAACAGACATGTAAATAAACAGCTCTAGACTCTGATCCATGTATAAGATGGTTCTGCTGCCCTCCCCATGGAGCAAACCACAGCATTCCTGCAGCTTTCTCACTTAAATAGCAAGCCTGCTGTGCAGATACACTTCTCTCCATATAAATTTGTGCACACGTACACATGTACACTTCCAAATATGTACACATAAACATTCAAATCCAGGAACTGGGTCATCTGAAAAGAATTTTTGAAATTTTATGAGGACTAGCACACACTAATAAAGGCTCTTATTCTGTACACCGTTTGGAAAGTCATCATCTTTGTTTATTATTTTGATATGTCTCCATGCATGTAAGTGTTAGCTCCTTCTAAGGCTGTCTATTAGAAGAACACAATATTGTTATTCCTACTGAATTCTTACGCAAGTTTAAGTATTTTAATGATCACTTAACCAAATTTCACAGTAAAAGCATTACAGAAAAGGGAGAAAACTCAGCCTCTACAGATTTTAACACTTGCTGAAGTCAGTGGAATACGCATTTAACTCTTCATGGGAGCATTGAGGTGCTGCATGAGACACAGATATGGCAATGAACCAGATTCTGCCTGCAGATATGCATTTTTTAATCTCATTGACTTAAGTGGATGTTGCCACAGGCAGGATTTGGACTTGTGTACTCTTAAAGTGGAAATTGTTTTCATAGCGATTGCAAGTATCGATACTAAATGGGCACAGCATGAGCCCTATCATTAATAAGAGCTAAGTTTTTAGTGAATTACAGGCAATTTTAATAAAAAAACATAAATTAGAAGTGTTAATGAATCTTACAAATTTTACATTTTAACTTCTACACATAAACAGTGCATAAGGGTATCAGGAAACAGCAGTGTGTTGTAACTCTTGCAACATTATTAGGAGTCTCAAGGCATTTAGTGTTTTCTCAAAGACAGTCATAGGAATATGAGAAAGCCTTCTACCCTCATGTTAAAATAAAAGGAAGAAAATATATTTGTCATCTAAAGGAAGCCTAAAATTCAGTTTTTGAAACCTATCATTTTTTAAGCCAATCATAAAATGTATTGTGACCTAACTCATGGTTTTTGAAAATAGGTACTTGCCAATACCAAGATGTTATCATACGGGTCTTCGTCCAAATAAAAAAAAATATTAATAATTCCACAAAGCAGGTGAAGCTGTATTGTAATAGCTAGGACCTGTGTATGTATTCTAATTTTAAGTAAACTTTGGGAGGGAAGTAAATGTTGCAGCATTGCAGCAGACTCTAAAAATCAGGTTGATATAAAGGGAATGAACAAGAGGTACTGATTAGTTCAAACAAAAAGACTGCTAATGACTGGAAGAACATTTGAAGCTGAGAAGGAAAGTACTAATAAGAGAGTTAGGTCTGTCTGTACTGGGCTTGCAGAACCTGGGTGTGTACAGCCCTCCTCCCTTTTCCCTCTGACCCATTCCCCGTTTCCACAGGAAGGAAATACATACATGTAAGTCAAAAGGAAATCTAAGTGTGCACCACCAGGCTGGCCAGTTGTCCAGGACTGACATCTGCCCTTCATTATAGATAATGAATTAGTTGGGCAATTTGAACAGCATCACTGGGAGTAAACTGAACAGTGGTAGGATTTAGATCAAGGAGCAGGACTTTGTTGAAGGCAGGAGTAGCATTATAAATTTTAAGTAGAAATTATTAAAGCTGTATTTTTATTTTTAATTTATAAGAGAGGGTATTATTAGGATGTTCAGGAAGTGAGATGAGGCAGAGTATGAGATCTGTGCAAATAAGTTTTAGATAACTGAAGGGGCGTCAGGTACGTGCCTACAAAAGATGGGGAGAGCAACAGTTAAGGGCATAATCTGGTGTTCTGAGTACAAGCAGAAAGATTTCAGTGAGATTGATTTGCATGACTTGTGCAGTAGCTGTGTTTGGGACTCGGCTTTTCAACCTGATCTGCACATACTTGTGTTAAGAAAGAGGGAGATGTATTTGTCTAACAAAGAGGAGAGCAAACTTAGCTAAGCTGAATTTCACCACTGATGGGAGGTGAAGTCTCCTCTGGAACCAAGTGCACTTCTGGGAAAATGATTTCTTTCTCCCTCCCGCCTCGTTCCAGGACTTGAACACTTGTAACTGTTCCCTTGCCAGGCAAATGTCATCCACCACACAGTTGGATCCACTTCTTTGCTTCTTGCATTTATCCTGCGATCAGTCTAGACTTGTCTAGCATTGCTTGCATTCCTGGCAATTTCAAGGAAACATATGTCTTGCTGGCTGCATGTGGGCTGCTCAGATTGAACGAGTTGTGGCTGGAGTGCCCAGGCTGGCCTATTGTCGGAAAACCACAGCAGCTTCATCTCTCTTCCTCTTAAGAATTCTGTCTAAACTGCGTTGTGTTCTTTCCTCCGTGGTTAAAACATCATGTAGGATGCTGTTTACAATCCTAAATGTGGAAAAGCATATTCTGATATAACATCTAGGCTTGCAGTTCTTCCTCTTTCACTTAAACTGAGTGGCTAGTAGCTACTAAGATTCCAGGAGGGGCACTAAGTATTGAGACAATCTGTATCTTATTTTCGTTCCTGTATAAAACCATTTTGTAGGTGTATATCCATGAAGATTTAATGGCAGATAAAATCCAAAATATTTCCGAAGGAAAGGAATAACAGGAGTTGACATGAGGTTTTGCAATTTATTTCCACATTAAACTTGGCCTGTTTAGCCTGTAGAGTAACCAAAGGCGCCAAGTGCATCTCTTGAACCTGTCCTGAAGGTAAAAAGCTTGATAAAAGGGCACTTGCAGCAATGATTAGAAGCCTCAAAATCAGATGATGATTATGATGATAATGATTCTATTTTGAGATTGGGCAGGTAACCAACCCCCCCTCCTGGGCAGCTCATTGAACAGGGCAGAGGGTTTTGGAGATTGCTTCTCTCTATGGTAAATTATTCTGTTGGCTAGAACACAAGTTCAAGACTGCAGAGCCTTTGCTTGCTTTACTCTTCTCATAATGCTTAGCTGGTGACTTCAGTTCTTACCTATGAAATGGATTTTAAACTTACATGCCATCCAGACTTGTTACGAAGCTTAATCAGCCCATGTATGAAGAATTCTATGAAACTTTCAAGACAGTGGTTATGATTATTTCCATAGATCTGATATGGTTCTTATTGTAGTACTTTTGCATTACTTTCATGGTGATCTGAGATTCAATTGCATCTGAAGAATGATAGAGTCAGAAAAATGTTGGTAGGAAGACTGAGAGAAGCTTGCCTAGCTAAGTATTTAAATCCTCCAAAGTCAGAAGCCCCACCACCTGTCTGTCAGCCTATCTCAGTGGTGCACTACCCTCCTGATCAAAAAGGAGGGTCCAGCCTGCACCCTCAGAACTGCAATTTGTGGTCATTGCCCTTGCTGTATTGTTTAGCACTATGTAGGAGAGTTTGGCTCTTATGCCTTCACAAATAGTTGTAGGCAGTTATTAGAATTCCTGTTAGCCTCCTTTTCGCCAGCCTGAACAAATACTCTCTTGTAGGACATGTGCAAAATTTCTTGCGCAGTATAGAACGAAACCAGCAGGGAGAGAATAAGCAGGAAAGCCAGATGAGAGCGTGGTGCCACAGCGGCTGCGTCTGGTGAGTAGCACTGCACCACCTGCGAGGGAGAGGTGCACGACACTTTGCTACGCACAGTTCACCAGAGGGTATCAGGGATTGAGCATGCCAAGAAGTTTCTTAACAATGACTTTTTTTAATGATCTAAGGGTATATTTATGTCATTAGTTCCCTATTTAATCAGGTTTTAGACACAGATAAGTGAATCATTATATACATATCAGGAAGCTGAAAATTCTGAAAATGACAGCTATTCATAAAAAGTGAATAGTATGTGTCTAACCATTCCCTACTATTTCTACTTGAATGTATTCACATGTGCACAGATTACTCTAGGAATAAAGATCTGTGAGCCTGCAGGGCCCATGTTCTAGAGACCTCTATGTGAAGATAGGAATAGCCAATATAAAATCATCAGTCAGGACATATGATAATTTACATTTTTGTATAACCTATAGTTTTTCTTAGGAATAAAGAAACTATGGCCATCAATAGCACAAGAGCAACAAGATTATCTTGCTCCCAGTTACGTTTAAATTCATCATTTAAAGCTCTGTGTTTCTTTATGTATGTAATAGCATGCATTTGGAAATTGTTCCCTGTGGCACAGGGCCATCTGTTAGCATGAACGCAGTAGAAGAAAGTTACAGATGATCTGTTTGGCTTGGTCTGTTTTTACCTGAAGCTGTCACTGCATCAGGGTGATAGCATATTTCAGTTTCAGTAAAGTTTACAGGTTTTAATTGCTCTTATTTTGTCCCTATGCCAGTATGGTTGGCAATACATACAATTCAGTAAATGAAAGTGTCTACCCTAATCTAAGAGGGTTTTGAGAGAAGAGCAAAATGGTTTGTTTAAACTTAGCACAAAGCAAGGAGAATATAGGTGAGTTAGTATACTGGAATTGACCTGATGTCAAGGCATATATAAATAATATAAACTAACATAAACTGTATAATGATATAAATTAAACTAATATAAACTGTATGTTATTTTTCCAGTATGTTCTAGTGATAAAATTCCAGAAACAGAATACCTTTAATGATGATCTGGCATGGAACTGTCTTTGCTCCTGGAGTCTCACAACATTCAATGTGAAAAAGTGCAATGAGATAAGTAGAACTCATAAGTACCAGCTGTTTTTGTTGGAAAACACTGACAAATCTTTTCCTCTATGCTCTAATAAACTTTCATTTACCAAAAGCATAGTCCTAAATATCAGTCAGTAGTTTTGCTTCCCATACCTCCATCATTTTTGACTGAGAACTACCCATCTGCCATTTCGTTTAAAGAGCAAACAGTGGAGCAGTCTGAAATGTAGTATGTGTTTAGTTTAAATTCACAGGAAGGGTGTTGAAATTCTTTAGGGTCTCTCATATTCAACCTTTGGTTGATAACAGTAATCCCTCTTTGAGGAGATTTACTGCTTAGCAAACACGTTTCAGTACATTAGTGATCTACAAAGTATGAAGTCACTAAATGCATAGACAAGATCTCTAGCCACCTATAGTAGGGCTTGTAAGAATTGGACTTTTAGATGAGTATAAAAGTAAGAATACCTTTTGTAAAGAAACATATACAAATCTATGTTAAGTTTTTAATTGCTTGCAGTGCACTTCCATGGTAACCTTTGTCCACCAACAGTTTGTTCAAGAAGCTCTTTACTTATTTATCTGGTGCATGTGCTATATTCATAGATTTTTCCCCTCTTCACGCTGGAGGGGTGCAAGGAAAGAAGAGCACCAAGATCACATCACAGAGCAGAATTTCTCTCTAGATAGCAAGACTGTGTCATGCCTAGTCTGCTGTTGTGCCTGCCAACTGCTGTCAGACAGACTGCATTGTTGAGCAGAAGTTGGAAGAGATTAGACAATACAGGGAATAAATAATAAAGTGGGACATGGAATAGTTTCTTGTTTTTCCCCCAGTAATTTCCACTTTCTGCCCTTGTACTAGAGAAGTGAACATAGAGAATATTTTAAACATCTCACATTATCCATCTCCTCCTTTATTCTGCTCAAGGAGATGGATACTGCATACACAGACTGAGTACTGTGGGAAAATCAGACTGTAATGGCATTCAATCTGGTCATTAATAGTGCAATAAATATAAAAATTTAAAATATTTAGGTATCATATGGTAAAATGCCTGATTTTAGCAATGCTGTTAATGTACTACCAGTTATACTACAGTTATTACTACGACAGTTCATTTAACCTTCAAAAGGCCAAAGTTCTTCCCATTCCAAAGCTGAAGAGGTTATATCACGTTCAAAGCTCTGGCTATTTTGTAATACTTATTTTAGAACTGTGGATGTTGCTATTAATAGAATCATCTCACCCATTTCTGAGTCCAATGAAGCAATAAACATCAGTGATGTTTTGTGACAGTGAGTCAGCTATGCACTGCTGAAAGGTGTTACTTTTTCCAGCTCAGAATTCGTCACCTTTTCTAAAGTGAATATTCAGTACTCATAATGCAAGAAATGTTTCTGAAGTATATTAACTATGTAATTCACTAGTTTGTTTACTTTTATTGTGTACTGTCTTATTCATCTTTCGATGAGCTAAAGAGATTCATTCTTTTCAAGTGTCCTCATTCAAGATGTTTCCCGTGCCTTGATTTTTGTTACCTATCTCTACATTTCTTCTTTCTAAGGGCTTTTACTAGGTAACAAAATCTGGAGTCTTTCAGTTTCAAAAAAACCAATAACCTTAAAAAGGGATGAGATGGGGTTTCTTCCTCTCTCCTGAACTAGCAGCAGAGTTTCATGCAGATAAATGTATATCTAATTGAGAGACAGGCACTTAATTCAAATAAGGTTTTTTCTTTTTAAATCTTCTACCTGTTACTTAACTATTCTCTTCCTTCTAGTTTCCTCCTTAAAACAAATAAAAATGTTTTGCCTGGAAACTCTGCATAGTAATGACCACTTTATACATACCTCTACCAGTTAGTGTTGTCTGTGAATCTGCATCTTCACAATGAACTTACAAGTCACTAACCTTTGTCAAAAATCTTTGGGCACCTTGAGCAGATGCAGTGTAGGTAATTGGTATTGGGTCATGCTTTGATTCTGGATTTTTGGTCACTTGCAGACAATCTCCATGTTCATAGCAGATCCTTGGATTTTCTTCAAATCTTATTCTCCATTTTTTCCTAATGCCTTCTCTTTCTAGTTTATAAGCATACTTTTCAGTAGTGTTGATGTACAAACTGTGGGTGAATGTAACCTGAAAGTCACACATTTGCCAGTCTCCACTGGCTATTCAGGATAATCATAATGTGTTTCCCTTTCTTCGTGAATTTAAATTTAATCTTATCATCAAAGTCTGGATAAGCTTGCTTTTATCATCTCCTTGGAAATGGGTGAAGGCTTTTCAAGTGGTGTTTTGTGAAAGATCTAGAAGTGTTAATTGTAAAAGTTTCAAAAGATTAGGGCTTGGACCTTTGTCCAATCTAGAGTACTAGTTAGCTACTTTGGTTTTTTGGTAATATTAGTTTTGTTGGGCTGGCAATATCTATCTTTCTGATTCTTTTTTCTTCAGTAAGTAATATTAATGTCAACAAGTGGCTCTGCAACAAAGGTAGGAGTTTCTAGATCTTTTATCAGCGGCGTCTGAAAAGGTAAATCTTCTGTAAGCTAGAGATGGAGCTGTAACTTGTATAGCTGTGTCTAGGCTAACTGAACCAGTTAATTGGGATACAGAGAAGGATAATCATGATAGCATGCAAGATGGGCTATTTAAGTTAGCTCTGGACCTGGGATATTGAGTACTTGGCGTTTGAAATCTGAGCAGGTGCTGTTCCTATGCTATTAGGGTACCCCAGCTGCATAGTATAAATCTATCTGGGCACATTTAGGTGAGTTGCAGGCTGGGGGGAAGAGAATCTCAGTGTCTGTAGCCTGAGTCAATCAGAGGAATTTTTGTGTAGTAAGTAAATGTTTTTGGGTTTTTTCTTTTTCTCTCTGTTTGTCTCATATGGTGAATGCTAGGAAGGCATGGATGTGATGGTAATTTTCTATTAGATATGAAGCTTGTGTGAAGTGTGCTTGCTTATAGATTCAGAAGTAGATATTTCCTTTCCTCTGATTAGGAAAAAGATAATCCCAAACATGATGGATACTTTCCAAATAAGTGATGAAAGAGCCATATTCAGAAGATTTTTTTTCATCCATGAAGCCAGTCATCTTCAGTTTAGTGATAGGATGGCCATTTGTTGTGTTAATGTTCTACTCATCAGGTAATTCACCTAAGTCAAGTTGGAAGTTTGGCATCTATCATCTTCTCTCAACATTGATGATACAGTATGTATGAAAAAACAGTGGGTTTTAACTGTTGGGGGAACTACTCCAACCTCCCTCTGGAAGAACCCACTTTATAACACAATTAGGATATTTAAAATATAATCTTATTTTTCCTAGAACAGTTATAGACATGTATAAATTCACACTTGCACAGGGATGAGTGTGGAGAAAGCTACTTCTTGGACAAATGCATGTCATCTACTATTAATTTCTGGAGAGCTTTGTTGTTTGGCTTGAGGCAGTAGAGAACAATGTCTAAACATGTCCAGAGTCCATGGCATCATTTAGAAGCGTCAGGTGTTTGGAAGGATTGTGGCGGGCAATCCCCAAAAATATTGTACTTGGGAAAATTCCCCTTAAAGGGGGAGAATAGAGTATTTCCTGTCTATCTGTAACTTCTGTAAGGCTGTGGTCCCTGAAATTCTGCTTTTTCCAGGATTGGGTTGTTGGTTCGTTGATCCTCAAGCTGAAAGGAAGGGAGGGAATATACTTTGCTTTATTATCCTTCTATTTAGTTGAAAGGTAGAAGCTCCTTCCATATTTTCTCAATCCTTCTGGTTTTTTTCCTCCTCACAAACAGGACAAATTAGCTTGTTTCCTTGCTCTCCCACAACCTTGTAGGCCTGCTTTAGTCTCAGTGCAGTGCTGCTTTGCAAAGGTGTTGGAAGGTAACAGTCTTGTCCTTAGCAGCCTTTTATGTATGTGGAAGCTATTGTAGTTAGCAGATCAAAACAGACTTTAGTTGTGAAAATACGGACCTAACAACGCTTTGTAGGTGCAAATGGTTGTGGGTTTGGTGGGATGTAGCAACATTCTGTCATCAGCATTGAAATTGCTTGAGTTCAAAAGCTGTATGGGATTTCTGAATTGTTCCTGAAAGAACATGTGAAGTCTGTTGGGATGAGTCATTTATCCAGTGTGTTCTCATCTCAGTTTCCCCATTAGTCTCATCCATTGATGTTATTTGTCTTGGGTTTCTTCATTCAGTTCAGGATGGCATTGCAGAAGCTCCTGGGGAGCTTTTTACCACATCTTAAGAAAACATTGCATTGGCTCTCAGTTTGCAAACTTCTGTTTCTAGGTGCATTTCTCTGATCTGTTTTAACAAGCTTTGTCTGGTTTGAACACAGCATGAATTGAATGGGGACTGGATTTTTGTGTGTCAATTCCTCCCAGTGGGCCCCTGGTCAGAGTTGCTTACATCTGTTCTTGGGCATACATCTCTGATGCTGCAGTACCTGTTCTTCCTGAGAGGCTGCTGTCACAGAGGTGCCTCCAACCATTATCCCAAAGGGGATCAGTTCCTCTCCCTCTTCACTCACATGTCCCGTTTTGTTAGCCACATGACCAACTCCTGTTCAAGCTCTGATGTGGTTTAGGAGGAAGCTAATGCTGCCCATTCAATAAAGAAGCTCTGCTGATTTTCTTTTTAAGGATCTAATTAGAATTAAATGTAGCTGGTATTCTGCCTTCACTACGAACAGGTTTGACTCAACCCAGTAAGAGCAGCTTTCTATTTAAATAAGCCCCAGCAGCGCACAAACACAAAAGATCCTAGAGCAGCACTAAGTTTCTTCATCTATTCTCTTTCCTTACATGTTCTAGCTCTCTTTTGAAACAGGCTGTTTCCCTTGCATGAGGAGAGCAGAATTCATTCTAATCAATGTGTTAGGAAGACAGTACTGAAGTTCAAAAAGATCTGGAGCCTTTGAGAACTTCGAGCCTTTTATTCTACTGAAGTCTTCTGAATGAACCATATCAAGCAGTTTATTCACCTTTCATTGGTTGCCTGTTTCATAGCCTCTTAAATTATAATTGAAAAAATATTCCTGTATTTTTTCCTCATTATTCCTTTATTATGCACAAACTTGCTGCCACCATAGTGACTTATTCCCCAATTTATCACTACATTTCCAATAATAATACATAGCCATCCTCATTTAATTGCAAGAATATATATTCAATTCCTCTTGTGTTTAACCTGTAGCATTTGTCTAACTCCCCTTCCTCTCAGGTTAGCATAAATTAGTTGCTGACTGTTTGTCCCACTAGTTACAGCCCAGGAGCAAAGCAGTGATCACAGCTGCTGAGACAGCCCAGATGAATGCCCTGAGACTGGCTCTGTGGACAGCCCAAGCATCTCCCTG
Organism: Calonectris borealis; assembly: GCF_964195595.1. NCBI lineage: Eukaryota > Metazoa > Chordata > Aves > Procellariiformes > Procellariidae > Calonectris > Calonectris borealis. The sequence goes on from NC_134327.1 coordinate 5,491,361, forward strand.
CCTTGCTGGCTCAACCAGGTGCTGGCAGCAAGGGTAAACAAGGGGTGAAAAGGAACCTGCAGCCCTGAGGTAGATATGAAAGAACAGGAGACAGTGAGTCCACTGAGGTACGCAACACTACTCATTTTCTCCAGTGAGGCTTTACTATAAACAAGGAGCTCTACTTGCTAGGACTGTTATCAGCATTTTAAAAATCGGCTTCATCTTTGGAGTTAGCTGCACTTGCTGCTTGCTTCAGGCACTAACTTAATCAAAACATGCACAGCAAGAGCTCTTATCTCTTTTTTTGCAAACCACAAGATACTGTACAGTGTCAATTTAACTTCAGCCCAAAGCATGCTGCTGTATCTTAGCAAGGTGCACTTGCAAATAATTACTTATACCTGACAACAAAAATGACTTCAGTTACCCCAATAGTACTTTTTTTGGTAAGTATAATACTTATAAAAAAGGAGGAAATAAAATGCTTTAAAGAAAACATTTTTCCCATAAATAAGAGTCCAGCTAGGAGTGAGGGCTGTTGTGAGGTTCTAAATCCAGATTCATGTGCATTTTAAATGCCATAAACTGCTCATCACATTCTGTACAAGATGATTCACTTTTTCCAACAGCTTCAATGTCGCACTTATGGAATCTGTTGTATATTGTCAGCCAGTACTGCACTATGTTTCATCCCCTTGTGTATATAAACCAAGCTGAATCTTTCAACCATTCCTGTAATGTGTGCAGTGTTCCTCTCAGGAGAGAGAAGGCAAGGCTTTTTGATACTTTATTTTGTAATCCCAATATGGGATCTAAGAATATATTAAACTTTATTGTAATAGCTGCTACAAGGACGCAGAAGATTACTTGATGCTGTGTTAACTTGGACAGTGCTTAGCTTGTGATCCTAAAATCGTGTTCACTTTTGAGACTGTAGGTTCTGGGGTGTTTTTTAGTATTAACAAGATTATATTTGAGCTCTTTAATCCCCTGCAAGTTTTGACAGTCACATTTGTAGAAGATAAAAGCTTCTTCCTGTGGTGTAAGGCCTTCTCATCTGCCTTAACCTTTCAATGTTTGGCAAATGGGATTAAAGCTTCTACTTGCATCAAAACAAAAGTTTAATCAACTGTCAATAAACCTGTTGGGAGTTGTTCCAAAATATTCATGATAGTTTACAGAATGCTATGGCTGATTGGCAGTGCTTGCTGAATTCCTCAGGAGGGTGGAATTGGAACCAGACCTAGTGGGTGTGTCACAAGGAACGAGGGGGCTGTGTGGATGTGCATCTCCTCATTTCTTCTGACATCTAACCTGGAACTACAGCAACCTCTCATTTTTATTCAAACCTTTGGCTGTTACAGTCTTCAGGCTTTTCTTTGTGCCTGTACTCTAAGTGATAGCAGCACCAGCTTTCAGATTAAGCCTGTTTTTCTAATTTTCTGAGTGACTAGCTGTTGTAATCTCCTTCCTTTGGCTCATGTTTGTGACAAATTCAGCACTCCAATCTTCTTGTAGCTTTGTCCAAACAGGGAAGTCGCAAATATATGCCGTAGATTAAGGCATAACATAATGAAACAACTCTTAAAACGTTGAATCACTTGTGTTGAAAACATTGGGGACTGATCGAACTTGTTGAAGAGCCAGTGCTGGAGAGTCATTCCCTCACCCTCCTCCCTCACATGCACCTAAACCAGCCTGACAGGTGAGAAACAGGCTTTCTGGTGTGGTTTTTCTGCCTGCTTTGATAGTGCCTGCAGCTCTGCCAGGTGCAAGGTGTGGCTGCATGGGAGCTGAACTGCCTTGTGCAGAGTTGTTTATCTTGCTGGGAAACCGGTGTTTACTAACCTGTGGAGGGAACATTGAGCTTAGACATCACGCTCAGAGAAGACCACCTGTGCTGAAAGCAGCCCCGTCTGCTGCAGTGGAGGTGTATCAGTTAATACTGGATAATTAAACCTATAATGAAAAAATAAGAATTTGTTCTTTTGGAATTTTACTTTTTTGTTTTCTCCTAATGGCTAAGTGTGAAGATTATAGGCTCCATTAGAATCTGAGGGAACAACACTCTCCACCCTTCCAAAAGCAGAATTGTTACTTTGTGAACTTCCTGTATTCTCACTGTTTTCTGCATATTCAGAGTAAGTAGTGATGTGGTGTTGGTTTTTTTTTTTTAAAAATAATAATCCCACGGTGATAGTCTGCCTTGAAGGCCTCATTTCACAGGCCCATGACCAGTAGTAGAGCCAGCTGAAAAGCAATTCCACTGTATTAAACTCTGTACTGAAGTACTGCAGTAGCTTTACTGTTGAATGGGATATTTGCATGTGTCAGTAGGTATTGGAATGCAAACTCTTATTTCATAAACAAATTCAGTTTTGATATAAACAGGTTTCCATGTTTTGTTGTATTAATGGACTTGAGGACAGCAAACACTTTAACTTGTTTTTTCTTTTTGTTGTCTCAGGTTGTTTGTGTCCCGTCTGCCCCCCAGTCTCTCCTTTCTTCTCTCATGGAAAGATAGGATTACATGAGAATCAAAGTTTTCATTTAAGAAAAGAGAAAGAAAAGCAATCTTGTCTGGTTTTCCAGAAACATGAGGAAACCAGCCTTATAGGTTCATCCAGTAGGTAAAGACATATAAACCCCTTTTATAAATGACTTTATGTAATGTGAAGAACTGCAGGGACCTGTTTCTTTTGAAATCTTGAAGAATGCAGTATTGCCTTTCAGATCTTTAACTTGCAGTGGAATACTAATATGAGCTCTTCTGGGGAATTTTCGTAAAGGCTTTACCTAAAATGACTGCTTTACATAAAATACATAAAGGAAAATACTGACTTGTCAAAATTCAAATTATTTTGTGGGAACAAATAATTTTCTTGGGGTTTTTAACAGAGAAGACTTCTTCTCAGTTGAACAAGAGATCTTCCACTGCATGTCCCCCTCTCCACTGAATTTGGCTGTCCTTAAGTCTCTGCTCACAGTTCTGCTGGCAGCCTTGCCTGGTAACTTGTATGAGGTTTTTATTTTCTCCTCCGAAGTGGTTTCATTTCTTATCTGTGTTAAACAACCTTCAGGACAGAACTGAGATTGACTGTATGTAGTCTGCTTGAGCAACTCCCCTAGTTCAAATTCTTGTGCTGCTGTTCCTAGCATATGCCAGGTATCTGCCCTTGGAAGCGTTTGCCAGTTATCTGGTGACTGAAGAGAGACAGGCTGAAGATAAAGCTCCTGTTCTGAACTGATCAATCCAATTCATGTTTTATCCTTACTTCTGAGCAGCCTGTCTCTGAGGCTGTTTACCCTTCTAGGTTGGATCAGCATATACATGTTTGTTTTCTCTCCTGTCCTCATTTAAAAAAAAAAAAAAGCTTAGTGACACTTGTTTCCCCTGCATAGAGAACAGGGTACTCAAATCATGTGGCATTATGGGATGTAAAACTGTTTCCCTCTCTGAAATGAGCATGATTCCCACTACCAACCCAGTCTTATGGAATTCAGTGGCATGCTATCAGAGTTTAATTCTGTGCTTTTGGACTCCATCACAGGATCAGAGGCCTGAATATGCAAACTTTTTCTTACAGTGCTAGTTTTCAAGTTCATAAATGTAATAGTTAGTACTGTATTTTTTCTTAATTGAAGTCATGTGGTAGAGTATGTTCAATAATTCAGGACTGCCTGATACTTTCTGGCCTTCCAAGAAAGATGCAATCTGTTGGAATTGTTTGACTTGCTGTCAGGAGGACCTGCCAGTGAGCTGTTTTATACATTTCAACATTTCCATTTTGCGGTTTGCCATAAGACACTGAGTTTTTTTCCCCCTTTCTTGGATAAATGTAAGTCACACACTTGAAATGAAACCAAAGCTAAGGAATATTAAAAGCTGACTGGAGCAGGAATGTCTGCTTTCAGTTTGTTGCTTCCTGTTCTGATCATGAAATTTGAATCAAACTTGGTTTAAAGATAACAGCAATCCCACAAATCAGTGTGTGGTGTAGCTATGTCTGCTAACACTTCTTTGAAGAAGAGACTACTATAAACTCTGTCTTTTAGGGCTTTTTAGTACAGTGAAGACATTTTGGTTGCCAAGATTATAGTTCTTGTTCTACTTTTTTTTTCTGTTTTGAATCAAGCAAAGAGTGAAAAAGTTCTATGTAGTTCTCACTAAAATTCAGACTGTTTTCTTTTTTATGGGGAATAGATGGTGAAGATATTAGTCTGAAAGAAAAAATTGTATTCTCTGATACTGAGACTGACCTTTTGACTATACTGAAAAAATAACTTTAAGTAAAATGACCTATTTTATGATTATTTTATGTTAAAAACTCCATTGATTTGCGTAGCAAGATTCTTCTACTGCACTGTAAAACATTTGTAATCAGAGAAGGCTTGGGAGGAGATTCTAAAGAAATGTTGATATTTATCACAGAAGAGTGAGAATCCTACAAAATGTTGGGGTTTCTTCCCTCTTAAGTCATAGGAATGTCTCTTCTAGGATCATTTAAAAAAAAAGTGATTTTATGTTCTGTGATGTTCAGCAAGATAGGAGTATAACTTTCTAAAGGCATGTGAATGGGATTAAACCCAACATACAGTACTCTCTAGGTGTATGAGAAGACACTTGAAACTTTGTACTTCTGCAGGGTGAGCTCATGCTTCTATGTAAAAATCAGTCTGCCCTGCTTGCTTTCGGACAAATCCTTACAGCTCTGCTCCTCTCCAATCACTATGACTAGGAGGAGTTGAATTCGCGCTCTTGAATTGTTGCGTTTTGAACACCTGCTGGCTGCAAATCAAAAGTTTTGTAGTGATAACCACAACCAACTTTATCAAGCCTTTATGCATACAGTGAAACACAAACGCTTTTTTTTTAAGTGGAAGGGGAGAACAGAATTCTGCTCTTTTCATTGCATGACAATACAGAGTAAGTCATCCTAAGTGGATCTGTGTTTAAAAGTCATCCAGCCCAAAGCTGACTTTCAGCTTCTGAAGCACATCCACAAATGTTAGGCTCTTAGGTAGGTTGCAGGATTGCCAGAAGTCATTTCTGCTTAAATTCCAAGTGGCTTTCTTAGATGGTACATCCTAATATTTGGGCTGAAATGTGAGTGGGTGTGCCAAAGTGGTGATGCCTTTCTTATCTTTTCACACAATGATCTCTAAATATATGAGTTAACGAGGCTTGAGCATAGCTCATGCTACATTCTCAGTTAGTACAGAATATGGTATTATGGGATGCTTTCTAAGCAGCATGAGCTTTTTTACCCTGATCTCTGTGAGATTTAATAGGACTCTGAGGAGTGAGCATCCTCAACCATTCAGGTATGGAAGCAGAGGAATAAGTAGTGCTCTTGCTAGATGCAGCACAAAAATAAAATTGTGTAGAGCAGGACTCCTGCTTCTCCTTTTTACCTATATGGTTTTTGTGGTTCTAGCCATTTGTTTGAATTTTCTGTATGGCATATGTGTCTTAGTAGTTATTTTGCAGTAACAGAGACTTCATAATTTCCAGAACCTCAGCTTTTGCTTAAATATGTAGTTGATGAGTTATCAGTATCATAAAGCGGAAGAGAATGTGAATATGGTTTCTTCAGTCCAGCGTGAGGACACTGAGCTGTTGACTAAAAGACATGATGATAACACAACTTTCTTTTTTCTCTTTCTTCTATTGAGGAAACTGCTTCATGTATTTTTATCTTTGGCTGAAACTGATTTTCAAGGTTGAAAACTTACTCTGGTGGAAAGTTGTGACATGGCACTAACTTAAACAATCTCTAGTGTAAAGACTTGATGTGTTTGAAAAGAAAGCCTTCCCAGTTTCAGCTCTGATAATTTTAGTATCGCTGTCTCTTTTACCCAAGAAGAATTGGATAAGATGAAATAATAAAGGATAGTGTTTGAGTTCTGGACCTCTAAGTTTTTTTCTGTTGGGCAGGTGGTACTCCCAGACTCTTCCATCCTTCTGGTTTTCTGAGAACAAAAGGTTGTTGGAATTCCTGCTTCTATTTAACTACTGTAAAGAAGAAAAGTGAAGGTTGAGTTTATTCAGTTCAACAGTGACCTACTGGCCACGTGGCCCACACCCACCCCTGGGGTTGCAATGCTAAGAGGCTTTCAGTTGATTCCAGTTGCTACTATGAAGGAATTAGAGTTAAAAGACAAGTGAAATTACAGACACTTAACTGAAAGTATCCTGCTGTGCAATGCACAGGGCTATAAATTAATATGAACAACACTTGGATGCCTGCAACTATCCATTTCACTAGGTATTTTGTCCTATTTGTTGGTAACTATTAAGTGTCCTGTTAAGTGGTAACAGTAAACAAAAGGTAAAAACAGTAAACAAAAGGGTAATGCATTAATGCATGTCTAAATACAAACTGCAGAACACCATTAATGCAGCAATAACCTTTGAATAATGTTAAAAGACATCTAAATTAATTTATTATTTAGTATCATATAAAGACAACTTTTTTATTGTCTATCTCTTTGTCCCAGTTGGCTTCTAAAGTACTGTCATTCTTCTGCCATTTGTAGTCTTTGGTAGTGTCCAGCTCTTTCAGGTCAAGCTCTTCATCTTGCTAAAGTCAGTGACTGGGCTCCTGTCTGTGCTGCAAAGGCAATGTTTGGTTTAGACTGTGTGTGTGACTGTTGAAGGACTGGCTTCAACAGCAGGTATGCAATTCCTGAAGGAGGGAACATTATCATCAAGACTCCTACTGGCTGGTTTCTATGTAGTAACTTAATAGCAAAAATTGGCTGTAATTACAGGACAGCAAAGAGAGCGCTTCCTTGCTGCTTGCCAAAGCTCCCTCAAAACACTTCCCTCAAACTTAATACAGATATTTGATCAAAAATTAAGCTTAATTTAAATCCACACTGAAGAAACTTAAGCTATGTGTAGCAGTGCCACCTAGTGTGGTCTGTTAGGCCTTGGTTTTCAGGGTTAACGGAATTTTACTCCTGTTGTGTCCTGAGTCTATAATGGTTTGGGAAAACAAACATTACCTCTGTGTTGTAGAAAGTGTTAAAGGTGATTTTCTTGAAATCTGGGCCAGAATATCTTCTTGCATGAAACAAGCTCTTACCTGATGGCTTGTTTCACTCTTCTTTGCAGAATTAATGACAACATATTTTGAAGTAATCAATGCACAACAGGTTATTTCCTTTTGCCATGTTCAGCTTTTAAAATGAAATGGACAGGTAGGATGGAGCAGTGATTAGATACTACTCTTGCTCAAGAAATATCTGCTTGATATTGTGGATGTTTATTGAGGATCGATAATATTTTGTAAAACTATTCATGGAATAAAGTAGCATTTATTATGACCAAAATTGGTAGAATTTTGCCTGCCAATTTACATAAAACTTGATTTGGGAAGTGGAGGAGTAGAAATAAGGATTGGATTACAGACTTCAAATAGTAAATGGTTTATCCTGTGTGAGAATTCTGAAAAGAAATTAATTTCAACTTGCTGTGGCTCTTAGCAAATTGTTGTAATTTATAACTCTTAGCCTAACAGCTGTTATTGCTGTTAAGTTTTGGCTCCTAACTGGCTAAGAATAGCCTCCACAAGTCTGGACCTTTTATTATGACAAATAAACAAAGCCATGGAGTGGATTTTTATTTTCACTAGAATACTTCTAAAGATTCACTAATGAAATCTAGAGAAGTTTATCTGGATTTTCACCAGTTTAAGAAAACAGATTTAGTTCTGTGTACCTCTAACCAAGAGGAAGTTGGAAGTTCACCACTGCAGCTGGAGCTGCTGGGAATTGCATGTTTTTTCTAGATTCCCAAAGGAAACACTGTCAGCCAAAGTTAGAAATGGCAGGAGGACAGAAAGCAAAAAGCACAACTGCTGGATTTATACTTACATAGGATTTGTGCTGCTTGGCCTTCTGACTTAGCTGCTGAAACTCTTTATAGTTAAGAATTGTTTATTTAGTGCTGTCTCGTTCAATACACAGAGACACTTCTGAGGCCACCCATGGAACATGTAAAGTCCTGTCTTGAGTTCAGGTGTGCAGATATGCCCTCTTTGTCTGCTGATTCCAGACATGAGAAGGGGAGAAATCTGCCAACAGGATCTTTGAAAGAAAGATTTATATGAAAGGATACTCCTGAGTAGAGAACGTACAGCGTATTGATCCTCAGAATCTTGAGATGTTGTGCTGTACGAACAGCAAATTGCTCAAGGATATCTCCACATAATACTGCCTTTGAGTCCTTTCTTTGAAGGGAAAATGAGATTGTGACTACTCCAGTGCTAAGGCCTGACATCACTGATACAGGCATGGCAAAAACTAAGTGAGCAAGTACAACCAACACTGTCTGTACATGGAGATTTTTTTCTCGAGAAAATCAGACTGTGGACTTGAAAATTTGGGCAGCTCCTAGACTGCCTTAATTCTTAATAGATGATGAGACAAATGTTTACAGTACTTCTCTACCCACAAGGGTTTTCTAGTATTATGAGCCCCCCCAAAAAAGGAATTAACCAAGTAAGTTAGAAACTTAGTCATCTAAAATAACCTAGTATTTCTCTTACCTGTTCTGATACACAGCAGATTCTTCTGAGTCCGTTCCCTTACAACTGAGATACAATGAATTCATCAACAGCAGAGTAGTACATATTGTTCTTTGCTTCACAACAAAAGGATCAAAAGGTAATCCAGCAGTTGCTTCAGCTCAGAAGATGACTATTCAAAGCAGGTATTACTACCTGAGCATGCTGCTGGGATTACTTCACTGCTGATGAAGACCCCATTGTGTGCTGGAGACTGCAGAACTACCTGTCTGATAAACGTCTTGAAATGTTGCCTCAAGAATGCACAAGACTGCACTGTGTCTCTTCGTCTTGTTTTTTTAACAGAAAGACTTCTTACGCCATTTCACATTTCTTAAATACTGTAGTCACTGAGCCTTGCAGAGAGTACTAAATGCTGCTTATGTAAATTAGATTTCTATGGGACTCCCCAAGTGTTCCCTGTTCCTACAGCATCTTATCTTCCCCTCTCCCTGTTACTAAGACCGTGTTTGAAACATGCATGTCACTCCCCATCATCCACTTTCCATTCTTTTAAAAAGTTCTCCTGCTGTAACTTAGTCTTGCATGTGCCTCAGTATGATTTTTGTTAGTTTGACCTAATTTGGAGCTTTGTGTCTACAGCACTTTGATCAAAAGGGTTGTATCTCCAGAACTTTGAGCTGCATCCCCTCCAAATGGGACTGTTGTTTTGGCTGTTGTCAGTGAAGAGAATGGACAGTGTTTCTGACTGAGCAGAGTTTGGTATTTCACTCACATCTATATACGGGTTTTTATTATTAGTTCTAATGCAGTCCATTAATGTAGCAGTTTTGGAAGCCCTGGGGTGGAAGGGCATCCAGGTAGCTTCAAGTTTGTGTAGCCTAAGTTACTTTTCTTTTTAAGTACATAACTTGTATCAAGATATCAATGGCCCTGTAGCTGGTGATTCTGAGTGAATGTTATCAATGGCAGGAGTATTTCAGAGTGCTTCTTAGCACCGGTAAACAACTGATGGCTTTGAAGACCAAGGTCCTCAGGTGGAATCTGAAGCATACAGGAAAAAGGGGGAGCTTTGCTGTTGATAAATGTGAGTTATCTTGCTCTGATTTTACTCACTAATCTAGTGGGGAGTAATGGCTTATACAGAAAAGCAGGTGATCTAGTTCCTTTCATTCTTCTCTGTTAATATGCTTCTGTGATGTGTGGGTTTTATCACCAATAGAGGAACATTTAAGGGGACGACTCCTTGTTAAAATGTTGGCATTGCATCACAGGCTTTTTTTTGCCCTTTTTTTTTTAATCCCCCTGGGTTATGCAATAAAAAGTTTTGAAAGTGCAGCAGAGGTGGAGATCCTAATGGCAATATCTTCCCAACACTATAGTAGCCAACCTGGTTTGTTTTGGTGCCACAGTCTGCATTAGGTCCTTCTGCAGACTCCTTCAGGGTAGTCTTCAGCCACAGTCAGCAAAGCCAGTTAGCTTTGGAAGGCGATTACTTCAAACCCCATCTCACGGCTTTGCTTTTATTCTCAGAGGCAACCACATCAAATGGTAAATGTACTTATGTGTTTCTTTTAGATCCAGGGTAGATTTGTGGATGCCAGACTGACATGTACAGTAAGAAGTATGTGTTTTGGCCCAGGGAGAATCAAAACAAAACTAAACAGCAAGCACAAGGTAAGCAGCCTTCCAAGAGAGTCCAAAATCATGACTGGTGCTTACTGTATCTCACTGGCCTTGCATCACCAACAGCAGGACATTGTACAAGTTACTGTGAGGTGGCGTTGTGCTGAGGGCTACAGTGAAGATTTCATCTGGCGCAGTATAACGAAAATGTTTATTTTAATATCTTGTAATATTAAAAAGCCTCCATGGGAACCTAGCAGGAATGTTGTGATTTGAAAAGTTACCATGTTGTCGGCTATTCCTGAAAGCTGGAGAAGTTGTTTTTCATTTGGTTCCTTCCAGATGAGCATTCTCTGTCCATTTAATCCCTGCTGGTGGGTTGGGCTTTGTGGCTTTTTCCCTTTTGTTCTGTTGTTTTAAGTGAAAGCAAAATACTGATGTAATCTTATCAACAGTTGTAGGGCTTGATTATTTTTAAGGATTTTAAAGGGAAAGTTCAGATAATGTGTAGACATGAAGGTGGAGTGTGGCTGTGGTAGAGCTGAATTGGAGTGGAGCTGAATCTTTGAGGCAGTGACAGGCTTTAAGCGCGGAACTTGCGTGGAGCTTTGCCACATGCAATATGAGTGGCAGTGTTTTAAAACAGGTCATCCTTACCAAAGAAGTGAACAGTTAAATTCTGACTACAAATGGCGCAAAGCTGTAGGAAAACAAATTGCCTATGTCTGTTTAACAACCGTATTTGAGCATTTCACAAGCAGATAAGAAATCTGGGCACTTGTATGAAAATTGCCCTCATGGTCCTCTGTATGAAACTTCCCCTCATGGTCCTCTGTGTGAAGTTCAACACTTAGCATAGCTGTTAATGTCCAAAAAGCAAAGTGAATGGTCCTTTGATGTTACACTCATTTATTGATTTTATATTTTTATAAATGTACATTAAAATGTTATTCAAGTTTATATGTTTATGGGAAAGGGAAACAACTTTGTTCTGCTCTTGTCTGAACCAATTTTTTGCCTTTTGAAGAATCTCATTCATTAGCTCAGATATTCGCATTAAGGAATTAAAGGTTTTGATGGACTTGTCTTTGTTCCAGTTCAAATATTAAAGGAAGCAGTGAGAAAAACAGTAGATCACACTGAATAGGAAGGCAACTGCAATACATAGTCTCAAATTAATTCCCTATTTGAAATCCTTGTGATTTCCTGTATGAGACTGGGAAGGGGGGTTTTCTAGAAGAAAATTGCTTCCCATCCAAAAAACAAAAATCATTCTGCAAACAGCAGTTTTCTTTGTCTTAAAGATGTATGAGCTCTACTGCATTTTGATGGTGATAGAGTAGGTGACAATTAATGTTGTTCAGTCCATGCCATATTTTATTCTATCATAGTATAATATCTCAAAGCTTCTCTAGACAGTTAATAAAAAGCATAGACACAATATCCCTTGCACTTTATAAAGCAGTTAAGGTTTCATACCAAATAAGGCTGGAAAATGTTTTAAGCTGAAGACCAACTTTTGTTCTCAACTTGTAAGCAACACAAATGCAATTAGAAAACTAGACTAACATGTACAGCAAAAGACAAATATTCTCTGCCTATCTACAGCAGAAATGGGCATAAACAAAAGGAGACAGTGCCAGTACCTAGAATGCACCTCTTTCCTTTGGCCACATTTGTTTTTTCCTCTGGCTGATGCTTTGATAAGAAATGGTTATAATAAGACCTCATGCTGACTTCAGAGGGAGCTGCCACAATCCATGTCCTTGGCTGATCTCCTGTTGCCCCAGCTGAGCTGTGACCTGAACAATTTGACTGTTTAAATTTTTCAGAGTCAGCCTAGCTATGGCATTGATACTAGGACTGTGGATAGACTTAGCTGCGTATTGGCTTGAGCATCAGTATTGCCTAGACACAAAAATAAGAGAGCAGAATGAGGTGAAGCGGGATAATTCCTCTCTCTGAGTTGGCATTCCTTGCTTTCTATGATACCAGAGTCAGCTTTAAACTGTCTAACCTGGGCATGGCTGTGCTTTGGTGGGGTTTTTTTTGGCATTACCATATCCTTAGTCACAGCATCTTACTTCAAGGTGCTGCTATACATTCCAACTGGGTGTAACATAACATTTAGATTTTTAGCTAAACTTAACATCTCTAGAGGCTTTAGAGTTTGCAGACTTTTTTTAATTAAAGAATTATGATGCCAGGCAAGCAGTATTTTCCTAGGCTGTCTGCTGATGCAAAGTGGCACACTCAGTTTGCACATAGCATGGGGTAATGCTCTACTGAAGGAATTGCACAATTCAATGGCAGAGACTGAGAAGCACCTTGATTATTAGTCATCTATGGAATGGGAACTATTTGAAATCTTGGCTGCTAGTGCAAGGAACTACTTTTTTTAAAAAAACTCTCTCCCAAAAAAATCACCCCCACACAGAGAAACCCAGTTATGATATTGGTAGAGTAGGCCGGGGTGAAAGCATTTTGATTGCTCTATCATGAATGAGTAACAGAACTACATCTCCACTTTTTTTTTGTTAGCCAAGCACAGTTGTGTTTATTATTCAGAGTACAGAAGTCAACACACTTCAGACTTCTGGAAAACATTCAAGGCTTTGCATTCTGTGCAACAGGGTTTAAAATGAAATCTGCTGCTTGTTAAAAGCAGCCTATCCCAGCTCCCTCTGCAGCCAACAGTCCAGAGTAGTGGAAGCCAAGCTGGTATTACTGTGAGGGGAAAAGAGAAGGAGAAATCTAAGTAACAGAAATGCACGTGCAGGCTTATGTCACATAATACCAATGAGAAACGTCTGTGACTAAAACACAGAGCTCAATGTAGAGTCTTGATAATTATGAAATGATGCTACCATAAGCACAGCCTCCTGTCAGTAGAATTTTTTCTGAAAAAGTGCAACTTCATCAAAATGTGCATAAGATGTAGAGGAAAAGGAGAAAAGAAATGGAAAATAATGGGAAAAGTACACAATCAGAAAAGAAATGGAAAATAATGGGAAAAGTACACAATCACACACAAGTATTTGGCTTGTTTCACATGTCTTGACAGTGTATTTATGCTACTAGAGTTGGGTAAATGTAGTTAAGTCTTACGAGACCATCCATGGTTGTGACAGTTCTCCTTAGATCTTCACTGGGTCACTTATTTGCCTCTCCTCTTAGAGGATATGGGGAGAATTTCTGTGGGAAGTTAATTTTAATTTTCATGAAAAAAATAATAGGATTTGGACTCAAACTTTCTGCCAGAGTGCCATGAAATCAGTATGGTTAGCATTTACAGGGAACATGAGCAAGTGCAGCGATAGAAGTATGCTTAAGCATTGATGAAGTCAGATTTTAATACCTCTTGTTTTCTTATCTTACATCATTAAAAACACTGGCAAGATATATTGGGAGGTGGGAGGGGGAGTCCTCTTTATGTGTATAACATGTCAGAAATCTACAGGTGAAGTTATCTGCATTTAAAAAAGCAAAGAAATATCTGTTATAAATGAGATTTCCCTAAATCGCAAATAGGATGCATATGTTTGTTAATGATGAAAATAAATCCAGTAAAGGTGACTAATCTAGTAGAGTGCTTTTCCCAAGGTAGTGAATGCCCTCATTTGCCTTTTTGAGTAACTTATGGAGAAGCAGCCGGAAGATCTTCTGAATGTTAGATAAATCTGCAACGGACTAGAGCAGAAAAATAACTTAAGGGGTTTTTATTCTTTTGCCTTGCAATACTTCTGGACAATATGACTAGGTAAGTTTAGGAATTTTCACAACTCTTCTATTCTAAATTTTTTAGTTAGTAAAGTTCCTCTAACATGATTCTCTTCAAGCTCTGCAGTTTAAAATGCAAGTAGTTCATGGCTTTTAAGAACACATATGAAATGCAGTAATAAAATGCCTCTGTCTTCATGTGTACTTAAGGAAGTAATAGCAAAGTAACTCTGAGGTTTTGAAGTTGGACTTTTGTTTCTGTTTATTGTTGTAAGTTGACCAGCCAGTGAATAGTTTAAGTTCATTATGCTGATGTATGGGATGTGTTGAGAAACTCTTGATGTTGTTTTTGAAACTAGGGCCTGAGTACTTCTCAAATTTCATCATCACTTTCCAGGAGAGAGAAGTGACAGAGCTATACAGAAAATTACTGATAGCCTATTGTTCAACCTGAATGCGTTCAAGTTCCAACAGCACTGATACTGCTAGATCTCAATCCATGTTTCAGTTTTACGGCAATGCTGTGACCTGTGCTAGTTACTCTGAGAGCACTCAGTCTGGGCCAGCTGAGATCATTAACAGATTTTTAATAAGTTAACAAGAAACCAATGTTCAGTGTTCAAATGATCTAGGAGATAGAGGGAAATAAAAGATAAATTAGCAGTAACTAGTCTCCATTGCTCGGCAGCCTTGAAAATCAAGCTAGATTTTGACTGAGGGGATTGATTGTTTTGGTTTGGTTTGTTTTTTGGGGGGAGGGGGGGGAAGTAAGGGGGCTTATTTTACTTTGCTTATGTCTTAGAAGAATAAAATCTATAGCTAATCAAAAGAAGCACATGACTGGTGTTACAGTATTAAGTGTTTTTTTTTTTGCAGTTCATTATTAAGGTCTATACTTGAAATGAGATTTGCATGTGCTGGGAAAGAGAAAATGTAGGAACTGTGGTACAACTGCATCTTTACAGTCTTAGTTCCACTCTTCCATCTTTATAATTCTGTCTGATGGGGCTGAGTACTAAAGCCTCAAGCTAAGTGTTATGTTCCACTTCTGTGTGGGTGTGGAAGGACCTTGACTGCCAAGGAAAGCATCTAGGGCTTAGTAATGGTGGCTTACAGGGGATCACTGGTAGAACAAAGATGGCACCAATTAGATTCATGCACTCAAGATTGTTTTGCAATCAAGTCGTTGCCTGAGCCTTGTGATTTAGGCTAGGAGAGTTTGGCTGGCCTTCATGAAAAGTCAGAAACTGTCCCTATTGCCTTGCAAACCCTCAGGAAGACTTTGCTTAGACATGTGCAATTGGAAGTGTGCCAACTAATGACATGGAAGACTAGCTGAAATGGAAACAGGGAGCCTACTGCATACGTGCTCCTATCCGGCAGTCTTGTTACTAGAAATACCCACTACTAGAGAGCTTCTGCAAGTTCTGCCTGCTTTACAGCCTAATGAAAGAAGTTTGTCTTTAACAAGTATCTCATGTATAATGTTTGGACATTTTCCTGTGTAAGCAGGAAGATCGAAGCTTATCATACTCCCCATTGGAAATGTCACCAGAAGTGCCACAATTGCTACCAAAGCATTTAAATGTTTTATCTGATTTTAAAAGGAAATTTAAATATAAGTAATGCTATATTCTTCAGAAGAAAGAAGCTGTGATTGAACAAATAATTTAAAATAAATCCCATTGCTCACAGTAATTACCCCATACTATATTGTCTGTGCAAATGCAAAGTCCGGAGCCTGTGGCAACATTTTAGAATATATTACTTCTGTCACCCAAAATGATCCAGTTCTTCCCCCATGGTCTCTTTTCCTATAAAAAAACCCCAACAATCTAATTTGACAAACTGCTTCCATATCTTATTTTTAGCTTTAAACACTCAATTAAATTAAAAATGCATTTTTAACACAACTCTTGAACTCAGGAGCTGAAAAGAATGGGTGGGTTTGCTTTCATCAGCATAGTAACTACTTATT